>NC_142073.1:26859838-27175463 GCF_059756535.1 Pantherophis guttatus
AGTCACTTCCACCCACCGCAGGGAGATGGAAGCGCCTGATGGACCCTGAAAGGTTCCTGATGGAGCTTGGGCTATTTCCTGAGACTCTGGCTCATGACTCGACTGAGGACTGGTGGTCGCCTGGGACAGGGCGGCTACTGGGGCCTTGGACCGCGTCATGCCTTTGCGGCCTCTGACCCGATGCCAATCTCGTCTAGCTCCTTGGTTTTCCGAGGAGCTGAGAGAGATGAAGTGTCGGAAAAGACGCCTGGAGAGTGATTGGAGGACAAGCCGATCTGAATCTGACCGAACACAGGTGAGATCTTATATTAAGACCTACCTAGTGGCGATAAGAGCGGTGAAGTCTAGCTACTTCTCCGCTCTTATTGCATCTGTAGAGAACTGCCCAGCCGCACTGTTTAGGGTGACCTGCTCCCTACTTCAGGTGGGGGTACGGGAAGATCCCTTAAAGGGTCGAGCTGAGGATTTTGTACAATTCCTGCATGATAAAGTTGCTCAGATTCGCGAAGGCCTGGACTCCGATTGGGTAGATCCAGGGGAGGAGACGGGGGCAGGTCTTGAGAGCGTTATCTGGGAAGAGTTTGACTCTGTGACTCCTGAGGACGTGGACAGGATTCTGGGCAAGCTTAACGCTGCCACATGTTTATTGGACCCGTGTCCCTCCTGGTTGGTACTGGCCTCCCGGGAGGTTACACGAGGCTGGCTCCAGGGGATTATAAATGCTTCTCTGAGTGAGGGTGTCTTTCCCGCCACCTTGAAAGAGGCGGTTGTGAAGCCCCTCCTCAAGAAGCCTTCCCTGGACCCGGCTATATTATCAAATTATCGTCCAGTCTCCAATCTTCGCTTTGTTGCGAAGGTTGTTGAGAGTGTGGTGGCGCGACAACTACCCCGATACCTGGATGAAGTTGTCTATCTGGATCCGTTCCAGTCGGGCTTCAGGTCACGATACAGCACAGAAACGGCATTGGTCGCGTTGGTGAATGATCTCTGGAGGGCTCGGGACAGAGGTTGCTCCTTTATCCTGGTCCTATTAGTTCTCTCAGCGGCTTTTGATACCATCGACCATGGTATCTTACTGCACCGGCTGAAGGGGTTAGGAATAGGGGGCACCGTGCTTCGGTGGTTCTCCTCCTTCCTCTCTGACCGTTCGCAGTTTGTGTTGGCAGGGGGGCAGAGGTCGACCTCGAGGCACCTTATTTGTGGGGTGCCGCAAGGGTCAGTCCTCTCACCCCTTCTGTTCAACATTTATGTAAAACCGCTAGGCGAGATCATCCGTGGTTTTGGGGTGAGTGTTCATCAGTATGCTGATGACACACAGCTATACATCTCCACCCCAGACCACCCCAATGATGCCCTTGCTGTGATGTCCCGTTGCCTGGAGGCCGTGCGGATCTGGATGGAGAGAAACAAGCTCAGACTCAACCCCTCCAAGATCGAGTGGCTGTGGCTTCCGGCGTCCCGGTATAGTCAGCTGGTACCATCACTGACAATAGGGGATGAGATCTTGCTCCCCACAGAGAGGGCCCGCAACTTGGGTGTCCTCCTGGATTCACGGTTATCTTTAGAAGATCATTTGACGGCCGTGGCCAGGGGTGCCTTTTATCAGGTTCGCCTGATCTGCCAGTTGCGTCCCTTTCTGGATTGGGACGCCTTGCGCACGGTCACTCATGCCCTAGTTACCTCCCGTATGGACTACTGTAATGCTCTCTACATGGGGCTCCCCTTGAAAAGCACCCGGAGGCTCCAACTGGTCCAGAACGTAGCCGCGCGGGTGATTATGGGCGCAGCTCGTTATGCCCATGTAACACCTCTCCTACGCAAGCTGCACTGGCTCCCGGTGGTCTTCCGGGTGCGATTCAAGGTGTTAGTTATCACCTTTAAAGCGCTCCATGGCTTAGGACCTGGGTACCTACGAGACCGTCTTTTGCCACCAATAGCCTCCCACCGACCAGTTCATTCTCACAGGGAGGGACTACTCAGGGTACCGTCAGTCAAATTATGTCGACTGGCGACTCTCAGGGGGAGGGCCTTCTCTGTGAGGGCTCCAACCCTTAGGAATGAACTGCCCCCAGAGATACGGAATATCCCTGATCTCCGTGCTTTCCGCCATGCCCTCAAGACCCTGATGTTCCAACAGGCGGAGCTAAACATATGAACATGTGAATGATTTTTTAAATGTTATCTAATTCTGGGTTTTATTTAATTGACCAAACTAAGTAATAATTTTAATTAGCAATTTTATGATGTTTGTGTGTCTATATTTTTCTTGACTGTACACCGCCTTGAGTCCTACGGGAGAAAGGCAGTATAGAAATATAATAAATAAATAAATAAATAAATAAATAAATAAATAAATAAATAAATAAATAAATATTTACCAATAATAATAAATCAGATAATTTTCCCGTCTTATGTTACTCATTTTCACATCTTAAACTCTCCCAATAACCCACAGTTTTGCCCATATAATCCTCCAAATAACAACTTAATAATTTTTACTTTCATCACAATATATAATTAAAAATATTTCAATCATTACAATTTCCCTAATTAAATTTAAAAATGTTCTAGCTGTTATCCAAGCTATAATTTAATCCTTTTTACTTTCACCACCATATACCATTAAAGGTATTTCAATTGTTACAGTTTATACTTATTCATATTTCTAAAAAAAATAAAAAAATAAAAACCTATCATTGTCTAGATTTCAAAAATACAAAGATAAATATTCCAATTATTATTCATTTCATTTTTACAATCATGATTTCCCATTTATTTCTTATTACTATTCATATTTTAATTCTAAATATATATAACATTTTTCTCTTTCATTTCTTTTTCTCCCCATTTTTATTTTTGCCTTTTTCTTTCTCCTTTTTTTCTTTTGTGTTTTAAAATCTTGAACTCTCCTCTTTTGCCCTAAGTTTCCTATTGTTTGCACCTACCTTTTTTGATGAGGAAAAAGAAGAAAAAGAAATCTCCTTCTGCCTAATTTTGCCTCTTGCAGCAAACAGCCTGCTTTACTTTCAGTTTTACTTTCAGCATAGCTTGATTAGTACAAGGGGGAAAAAATCTGCTCCAGCACTCTTTGCAGCAAGCAGCAGAGCCGTGCGCAAAACAGCTGAGAGTCGGGAGGCCAGTCTAATCAACTTGTGCTAATTAGCCTATGCTGAAGCTGAAAGGAGCTGTTTTTTCTTGCTGTTTGCTTGCAAAGAGGTAACTGCTGCGAGGCACAGGCCAAAGGGTGGGGGCCAGCGGGAGGGTGGGGCTACATCCGGTGTATAAGACGCGCCCAAATTTTGGGGGTAAAAAGGTGTGTCTTATACTCCAAAAAATACGGTATATCTTTTTATATTAAAATTTTATATTTTTATATTAAAAATATTTAATATAAAAATCCTGTGCCATATCTTTTCATGCCTGCGTATTGCAAGAAGTCCTGCACTAAAGTAGAAAAAATGCTTACTTTCTGGTGTGAGGTTTCACTCATGTCCAAAAGCTGAATAATGCGAGGCAAGTGTACTTCATGGGTGCTTGCAAGCCTTTGTTCCGTTGTGAGAGATATCTCTTTCAGAAAAGCCGAGGGTGTCAGCTGCAAAAAGAAGCAAAAGTGCATCAACACCTTCATCAAGATTGGCTCTTCCTGCTGTTCCTGTTTCATGAGAGGTGCTTACAACCTGTTGTGGTGGAATCCAAGAAAAATAATTATTTCCCACCGAAATTCTTTAAAAAGTCATAAATGCAGATCGTCCATTTCAATTATTGGAATTTTCATTTGTAATAACATTAATTTGGAGCTTTCTTCTATGCTTCCCTATTTTCCTTAGGTTGAACAAAGCCATTTCTGAATGGGTAATTGTGGAGAGGTTGCATTCTTTGTGTTGTATTACATTGATTTTCATTAACTTTGATTTCTATGCAACGGGAGCCTGTGATACACTAAGTAAAGTATATCTAACCATCCTGCAGCCCTTGGTGGTCAGTAGTCCTCAACCTACCACTATTTGCTCAGCAAAGCTGATATTACAACTGTGCTGAATGAACAGTGGTTACAACCAGGTCTTGAAGTTCCATGCGCCCTCCTCTGATCTCATAGCACTTCTCCCACCACCCGCTGGGGCCACTTCACTGACCTGTGCCTCCCATGTCTTCATTCATACATTGCCCTCCCTCCCTGTGATTTCCTGAAGCCTCCTCATACCTCCTTGCTCCTTCCCCCATCCGGCACCTGCAGCCTGTTGACTAGCATCTTCCTGCTTGTTTACCCACTGACACTTTGGTGTGAGAAGCTGGCAGGAAATTGCCTTGCCTAAGGACTATGGGATTCATGAAGCTCGGGTAATGGCAGGAGCTGGAAGTGCAGGGATTGTCATCACTAAGTGATGCCTTGTATAGCGATAGATATTCCAGTCCCGACTGACATCTTAAGTCAAGGACTACCAGTACTTCATTTCTTGGGCCCATTTATCCTGACATTCCTCAATGAATTGGATGCTGGATCTGAAAAATGCAAGTTCAGTCTCAGACTTCACCTGTTTTGGAATTGTATTTTTGGTTAAGCTATTTTTTTAGATGTAATTTTTTAATCTATCTTTATTATTTTTATAAATTATTCAAGGTGACAGACATATCTGACACACCTTCTTCCTCCTTTTCCCCCCACAATAACAACTTTGTGAGGGGAGTTGGGCTCAGACAGAGGCACTGGCCCAAAATCACCCAGGAGCTTTTATGCCTAAAATGAGACTAGAACTTCCTGGTTTCTGGCATGATGCTTTATTAGACCAAACTGGCTCTCAGTTGTTCTAGTTTGCTTTCTGGGAAATGAGTGTTTTCAGACCATCAAGAAAGCTCAAGGTTGGTGAGTAGGCCAACCTTCACCCAGGCCTTCAGCAAGGGAGTGTGTCTTCCTTTAGTCATCATACTTGCTATCAAATTTTTATAATTTACTGATTTTATTGTAATTTCTTTGCTGGTTGCTGTGAGTCACCCAAAGTTGTTGAGAGTCCAGTGACATGCAAATTTAATAAAGTGTTGTTGTTCTACTGGGAAGTCAAAAATCAGGCAAGCAGAAGGCAGTGGTAAAGCATTAATGTTGTCAAGAAAACAACACAATTGAGGCCATATAATCAACAGGTGTGAAGATCAACCCAAGGAAGTTTTCCTTTACCCATGACCCATTTTTAAATATCCGCATGAGTCCATCCATCCCCAAAGGAACATACTGGAGTGTCCTTCTTTTCTTCTGTAACCAACTTTGCATTGCGTGGTGCAACCACTTTGCTCTGAAATCCTTCAGGTAACTTCAAAGGAAGTAGAGATTTCCGGGTTCGTTCGGTTAGCATCTTTGTCAGCCTCTGAAAGAAGAATAAGCTTCTTTAAAATCTGGGAAAGGGAATTATCTGAAAGGCACAGTTTTATTTGGACTGTCAATGAGAAATAGATCCTCAAGGGGAAAAGGAGTAAAAAAAACCCCGTAAGGTCTGATTTCTATCTTGCAGGTATTATTTTTTCCCTTGTAAACGCTGGCTCCTGTTTCAGCAACAACGAAGCAGTCGGGATCTCTTTCAGTTTCTTCCTTTGGGTCTGACAGCTGCCCGGTTCTGCGAGAGAAGCTCCCGCCTCCAGACTAAGCCCGCAGGGCAGACGCCGCCGCCGCCGCCGCCTTTGAATTGGGGCCGTTGCAGGGAACGGGCTGCCTTCCCTTGACGGCTGCTGGCCAGCCGGGTGTCCCCAAAGGGCCTTTGCAGGCGGGGCACCCAGATCTCAGGGAGGCTGAGGATGGAATCTGCTGCCCCGCTTTCCTCCTCCTCCTCCTCCTCCAGACGGGAAGGGCGGCGCGGAGGTTCCTGCGGGCGGAGGTTGCATTACCTACTAACCCCGCCCCTCCCCCCGGCAGCCAAAGCCTTCGCGTAGCCCTGCATTTCAGGCTTACAGACTGTAAAAACCAGGAGCGCAGGCGGGGAGGAAGCCTGGCAGAAACCCGCCCGCTCGCCGCTTCGCCCACCGCCGGCCGAGCCTTCCCGGGCGCCCCGGCTGCGCTTCCCGTACATCGGGCGGGCGGTGGGGCAGCCCAGGACTCACCAAGCGGACAGACGAAGTGATCCCCGAAACGCCTCACGGAAGGTCCCCGGCGGCAGTTCCTCCCGGGCTCCGTTCAGGAGTGGGTCGGCAACGGGAAGGCGTTCGAGGGGACTCAAGCCAGCCGAGCGCGTCCACTCCAAGCCCCGAAGGCCGACACTCGGATCCGCCACGCCGCCTGTTGGCCCGCCTGTTGGCCCGGCAACGCGCTGCTGCGTCGCTATGGCAACGGTCGCACGCTCCGCCCCGGGAGACGCCTGGAAGCAAGTCGCGCGCGCTGCGGTCTCGTGGCCGCGCCTGCCCCGCCCTCCTCTGTCCGCCCGGACGGGTCTTTCGTCGGCGGCTCCTCAGTCCCGGCAGGCGAGACAGAGCTTCGGGTCCCTGCGAGCTTTGCCGCCCTGGCTGGGCCGTCGGCTCACGCATTCTGGGAGTTGAAGTCCACATGCCTTAAAGTTGCTGCGCTTGCTTTGAAATTCGCACTCCTCACCTACACCGAAGAGTGCACGAGTCACTGCATCTTTGGCTTCGACATGAAATAATCGCGGTTCCTCTCCATTTGCTGGTTTTGCTTGGTGAGGTTTCCAGCCTGATTCGCTGATTTCGGTGAAGCATTCAGTTTGCAAGACTCTGATTATGATAGAAAAGCTGCCAAAATGTGGACTATTCTTTTTTTTTTAATTGAAAAGTTTTAAAAAGTTTATATATATATATATATCCCCCCCTTCCCTCCACTGTCCCCAACCCTCCCTCTCCCACCCACCCCGCTCCCTACTTCCCAGAGCAAAATACAGCTCTGATTCAACAATCATAATCTAACAGTCTAATTAATTATAACCTCTTACATCCCTCTAATACTTTAACTTCCCATTTACCAAACTAAATTTGAATACATAATAACATCTCTCTATCTATTCCTAAACTATTTGAAATTTTTTAGTCCGATATTTACTTTGAATATAATCTATCCATCTTCTCCATTCTATCATATATTTCTCATTTGAATAGTCCTTCAAATACGCTGAGATCTTTGCCATCTCTGCTAAATTTGCTACTTTTAATATCCATTCTTGAATAGTAGGCAAATCTTCCTTCTTCCAATGGGTTGCCAGGTGTCCACTATTTGAGCGGACAGTCCACTTTTTTCACATTATGTTCACTATTTTTTTTCACAAAATAGTGGAAATTTTTTTTATTCAAAAGCTTTACTCAGCAGATAATGCATCTGTCAATTATGGAGTGAACAAATCTGTTTACCAAAAATTATTGCTGGAAAATGACAATATTGTAGCTGCTCATTGCAATAATCACATTTTACACAACAGCACAAAAAATGCATTAAAGCAGTTATCTTTTGATATCGAAAATGTAGTGCTGAAGGTTTTTGCTGAATTTTCAAATTCTGCGAAGAAACGAGAAGAGTTGAAATCATTTTTTGAGTTTTGCGAGTCAGAATTCCATGAAGTTTTGCGCCATGTTCCAACACGTTGGTTAAGTTTGTTTAAAGCAGTCGAAAGACTTCTTTTAAACTGGATACCTCTAAAATCGTATTTTATTTCTCTTGGATCTGATGAGTGCCATAAGATTATCTGGAACCTTATTTCGGATCAGGAAAATGAACTCGCAAAGGACGATGAACCAACAATTTCAGAATTGTATTTATATTTCATGCACTTCTTCATGTCAATAATACAAGACACCCTATTGAAGCTGGAAAGCAAGAAAATTTGTGCATGTGATCTTCACATTATCATGTGTAAGCTGCATGATTCTTTGCAAAAAAAATACGATGAGCAGTTTTTTGGAATGAAAGTTTTATTTGCCTTACGTAAAAAACATTTGCCTGAGAATGCCATGCAAAAGTTCAAGAAAGAAGCCATCAACGTGTATCAAAGAGCCATTGCGTACCTAGAAAAGTGGTATAATTTCACTGATTCAGTATATGAGACGCTAAGTTGTTTCAATCTGATCGCAATAATCCTCCAATTTTAGAAGAAATGATGAACATCTGGTTATTATCACCATGGCGAGAAGAACTTCCACCCAACACTCTCTTCAATGAAATTTCTGCCTTAGAAGTAGTTTATGTTTATCTGCAGTGCGATTCATCCCTTGATAAGTGGACGTACTTTTTCAAGAAAGAGCCAGCTCCGAGTTTACTGAAACTGTTCCAGTATTGTGCATCAATTCCGGTATCAAATGCAAACGTTGAACGAATTTTCAGCGTCATGGGAAATAAAGCATTCCTTAATATATGACTTTTAAAAGTCCTATCAACCTTCTTGTCATATACTAAGTAAGCATGCCAGCCGTAAACCAAATCATATCCTTCTATATTCAATATTCTTTCATTTGTTAAATTAATCCAATCACTAATTTCTGATAAGACAGCTGCTTCATGGTATAATTTTAAGTTGGGCATTTTCAAACCTCCTCTTTCACGTATGTCTTGCATTATTTTTAATTTAACCCTTGGGTTCTTCCCTGCCCAAACCAAATTATTAATGCCCTTCTGCCATTCTTCCAAGTTCGCATCCTTTTTAAGTATTGGTATCATTTGAAAAAGAAATAAAAACTTAGGCAAAACATTCATTTTTACTACTGCTATTCTACCCAACAAAGACAGTTGTAATTTTTTCCAATTATCCATCTGTCTGTATTTTATGCCATAACAATTCATAATTATACTTATATAATTTCCCATTTGAACTTGTAATATAAATTCCTAAATATTTAACCTTTTTAACTATCTCACATCCTGTTACTCTTTCTAATTCTTCTTTTTGATTTATTGTCATATTTTTAGTTATCATCTTTGTTTTCCCAATATTTATTTTAAACCCAGATACTTGACCATAGTGATTAATTATCTCCATTAAGCCTGTAGCTGATTTCACTGGATAAGTTAAGGTTACAACCAAGTCGTCTGCAAATGCTCGTAATCTATAGTCATGATGCCTAATCTTAATTCCCCGTATTTTATCAGTGTCACGTATTTTGTTCAACAATAATTCCAACGTTAAAATAAACAGTAATGGGGACAAGGGACAACCCTGTCTTGTTCCTTTTTCTATTTTAAAAGTTTCTGTTAAACTACCATTAATTATTATTTGCGCTGTCTGTTCCTGATATATTGCCTTAATAGATTTTGTAAAACATTCTCCAAACTGCAACCTCTGCACCATTTTCAATAAAAATTGCCAGTTCAATCGATCAAGCGCTTTTTCTGCATCCAAAAATATAAGCACCGCAGGGACTTGGTTGTTCCTTTCCAAATACTCCAATATATTAACAATTTGCCTTACATTATTTTTCATTTGTCTCCCATGTATAAAACCAGATTGATCATTATGGATCATTTGTTGCATAACTGACATTAACCTATTTGCTAATGTTTTAGCAAAAATCTTATAGTCTGTATTAAGTAATGATATGGGCCTATAATTTTTTGGCTGGGTATGGTCTTGATCTTGCTTCGTAATCAGAGAAATAAAGGCTGTTCTCCAAGATGGTGGTACCCCTTCTCCCAATTGTATTCTAGTGAATAATTCCCTAAGGGGTTCTACCATTTCCAACTGTAAATTTTTGTAATAAGCCGCTGTCAATCCATCTGTACCAGGGGCCTTACCAACTTTTAACTGCTTAATTGCCAGTAGAATTTCCTCCTCGGATATCGGTTGATTCAATCTTTCCCTTTGCTCATCTGTAACTGTAAGAATATTCTCCTTCTCCAGGTATCTATCTATATCTATACCTTGTATTTTGTCATCAGCATACAATCTCGTATAAAACTCTAAAAAAGCCTTTTTAATCATATTCTGTTGGTACACCTCTTTACCTTTATAGTCTATTTTCTCTATTGTACGAGACTTTTTTTCCCCCTCAACATATATGCTAACCATCTACCTGGCTTATTTGCATTACAAAAGGTATTATGTTTAGCATATTGCAAATTAGTTGCAACCTGATCTGCTATCAACATATTAAACTGCCCTCGCAATAAGGTAATTGCTTCTTTTGTTTTCTTATCATCTGGGTTATTTATTAGCACCTGCTCTTCTTTATTTCCTCTTCTAATTCCCTCCATTTTTTCCCCTGTCTACGTTTATATGCATTATTCAAATTTATTAAGACACCTCTCATATATGCTTTGCTTGCATCCCAAACCATTTCCATGGATGTTTCCTTATGCATATTTAAAACAAAAAATTCTTTCATTAATTTTTTACATTCTATCACATTCCCCTCGTATCTAAATAAATTTTCGTTTAATCGCCAAGATCTCCTAGACACCTCTCCATGTTCCAATTCCATCCACACCGGGTTATGATCTGTTAGAGTTCTTGGACATATCTTCGTCTTCACCCTAGAAAGGAAATCATTTGTAATTAATATAAAATCAATTCTAGAAAAAGATTGGTGCCTATCTGAGAAAAATGTAAAGTCTTGTTCTTTAAAATTCCGTTCACGCCAAATGTCTCTCAGCTCCATATCCTCCATCATGTCAAAAAAGGATTTAGGCAATCTTGCTCGCATTTGAATATTTTGCCAAAGTCTCTTCTTGTCCATTCTAGTATCTAATATTCCGTTCCAGTCACCCAACATTATACAAGATTTATAGTCCCAGTTTATCAATTTTGTATGTAGCAACTTGTAAAATTTGTCTTGTTGTTGATTGAGTGCATATACTACCACTAAAAGTACTTTCTTTCCTTCGATTAATAATTCAATTGCAATGTATCTACCTTGCAGGTCTGCTTCAATTAATTTAGCCATTAAGTCTTTCTTTAGATATATAACTATACAATTTTTCTTCTCTGGAGCAGATGCCACAAAATATATTCCCAGTCTCGCATTTATCAAATATTTTTGATCATTTGCCTTAATATGTGTTTCTTGCAAACAAATTACATCATTTTTAAATTGTTTCAAGTAATGAAATATTTTCTTCCTTTTTTGCGGTGAGTTTAAGCCATTGACATTCCAAGTTAAAAATCTAGTTGCCATCTTTGGCCCCCTGAAGCCTTTTGAACACCGACTGGAAAGCCTCCTGGAATTTCTTCTTCTGTCTTGCGCCCCCCCCCCCACAGCTTCTGTATTTTTGTTTGTACTTCCTTGGGTTGTTATCTGGGTTTGTTGCATTTTTAATTCTTGTTCCTTTCGTTTAGTTGCTGCTCGTGTTTGTCTTTGTTCTTGGGCTTCTTCTGTTTTTTCAAGTAGCTCCAAGGCTTGCACAGCCCCCGAAAGTTGCACTAATTCTTCTTGGGTACTCCAAGCCCCTCCCTGGGCTTGTGCTTGCAAGCCTTCCTTTCTAACGTCTCCTGCTTCTTTTCTTTTTCTGGCTCCTGGAGATGGTGGGTATCCAGCCTTTAGTACATTGACATAAAAATCTCTTGCCTTCCAAATTGTATTGAGACGATATCGTTCTCCTGAATAATTCACCACTAATCCGGCTGGAACCTCCCATCTACAGTATACTGTATCTGACGATTTCTCAATTCATCCACTAGAAATGTATAGTCTTTTTTTAGCTCTCAACATTTTAGGGGGAATTTCCTTGAATACTGCAACCTCCTGTCCTGCCACTTGTAATTTGTTTTTGTAGGAAGCTTGTAAGATCCCATTTCTTATCTTCCTGGTAACGAAGTAGATCACAATATCTCTTGGTTGTTGTCTTTGCCTGGCAATCCATGAGTTAACATGATAAATTTTATCAATTTGTCAGTCACACTCTGCTTTGGACTCTCCAGTTAACTGTGCAAGAGCTTCTGCAAAAATCTCCTTCAAATTTTCCTGATTATTTTCTCTCACGCCTCTTACCCTCAAAGCAAATTCCATCACCCTATATTGTGTCATTATATATTCTGCCTCTGTCTTGTCAATCTTGATTTGAGCTTCATCCACTTTAATCTCCAAATTCACATTAGATTGATTAATTTCTTCAACCTTTTCCTCCAACGATGTAACATGACCCACCAAACCCTGAAATGCTTCCACAATGTCTTCTCTTATTTCTTGATTACGGGTTTGGATTAGGTCCTTAATTGCTGCCATTTTCTCAGAGACATCTTTAAATGCAGATGTGATTTTTTCTTGCAATTCAGAGGCTTGTACCTTTAAGGCACCTTGGAGAGCCTCCAGTGTCAATACTTGTGTTTGCATTTGTGCTTCTGCTTGTGTATCCACTGGGGCCAACAAAGACTGCAATTTAGGGGTTTGAGCAGGAGAACTTCCAGCACTTTTTGGAATGCCTGTTTTTGTCTGCTTTGAAGCCATTCCCAAATTGTAATTTTCAACAACCAGCCCACTAAGTCAGTAAATATTTTAATCTTGATCTTTAACCAATAATATGGCTTATTAGTAAGTCAGTACTTTATTCTTTTAGTCCCAGTCTTAATTCTTTAAAACAATGTCCATTAGAGTTAAATGGGGCTGACAGCTTTAACGAGTTAACAAGCACTTTCTTCTTTAACTTTCACTTTCCACGCCCTTAACAAGCCAGCGCCATTTTCTTTCAACTTTTTCCCATTCTCATCAGACCCAGAAAGAAACAATATTCAGCTGGAGTTAAAATTTGGTACTTGCAGTTATAATGTCTCCTGTCTGCTTTTAATCCAAATGTTGTTAAAAAGTTGCTTGCAGGGATGGTTGCGGCATCTTGTTCTGCATAAAGCAGACACGTCCCGGATTCAGAGCTCTACCAGGTTCCTGGGGAGCTCTCACCCTTCGAGCTTCAGGATTGTTCCTGGAGCTCTTGGGGAGCTCTACCCGCACCCGGCTGCTCTCTTTCCCCTCTTTTCCCGAGGGGAAAGTTTCCAAGCTGCTAGACAGCTGATTTTCGCTGTTCTAGCGGCTTAACAAAATCACGGGGCTAGCGCTCCCAAAGGAGCAACCGCTGATGCCGGCGGAGCCACCGGAAGTCCCCAAAATGTGGGCTATTCTATAGTATCATTAGATGAATATAGTTAGGGTCCTTGGTGCTCTCTAAACTCGGTTGCTTTTATGCAGAGGTTTTATTACCCAAGCTAGGTAACCTCATCAGTGCTAGAATAGTTAGCATAAGAATAGTTAGTTGAATAATTGCAGCCTGCGTGTATTGACAAGTCCATTGCAGGTTTGAAGGGAAGTAGTGAGTAGAGCATTACAGGGCTGTGAGTTGGGTGAGAGTTTATATTATTTATTTATAGTCCAAGACCAATATTTAAGAAAGGATATAAGAACATATGAAATAAATTAAATAAAATTAAACGTTTACAGAAAACTCTGAAGCATTTGTTAGAGTAAGGAAAGCTCCGAGTGATTTCTCCAAACCGTGATTGTTTTTAAAATTTCAGTAATCTAAAAATTTTAGGTTTAAAATAGCTGATCCCATAGGAGAAAAAAACCATCATTTCCTTTTCAGAAGAGGAGTAATTCAGATTTTGACAGCAAGTGAAATTCCTGCCTCCCTTTTAACGGTTAAAAGGCACTCTGGCAGTGCACTTGAACCAGATCGCATCGCAACATGTCCAAGGCGATGATTTTGGCCGCGGAGCCCGATCCGCCCTGCGGCCGCGACCGAGGCGAAGAGCGGCCTGTTCAGTGGGCAGGGTTCTCCAATGAGACCTGTGGAATTCAACTCCCAGCCGACCATTAAGAAAACCCATGCTGGCTGAGGAATTCTGGGAGTTGAAGTCTTAAAGTTGACAACGTTGCAACTCCTCCGCAACTGTGGCAATCCAGATCCACGTACCCCTTAGGCGGGATCCGCCCCCGCCCTTCGCAGCCAATGGAAAAGCAGCAGGCGCCTGTGGCCGCTGCGCAGGCGTACGGGCTGCTGAAAGGTTCTGAAGGCGCCATGGCGCATCCCTACGCGCCAGTGGAGGCCGCGCTCGGTCCTGACGAGAGCTTCCTTTCGCTGGCCGACATCCTTATGTCGCAGGAGCGGCTGCCGTGCCGTGCCGAGGTCGCCTGGCCGCGCTTGGCTGCCTTCCTAGCCAGGGCCGACGCGGCCGCTGCGCCCGACAAGGCGCTCCCAGAGGTGAGGGCCACCCCGCGCCGCTGCGGGCTACAGCGTTCGGCGGCCGCGCGGCGGAAGTAGCGTCTGCCCGGAAGGCGGAACCCTCGGATAGCCGCTCTCTAGGCGGCTCGGCGGCTTCCTTCAGACGGGCGATGGCGGATCTGGGCCCCGATGGCCGAGTGCGGCCGGTTGGATTGGAGTCGGCGGCGCTTAAGGCCAGGCTAGGCCGCGCCTGTCTCCAGCCGGCAGCCTCGCTTGGCAGGCGGAGTCCGGGAAAGGGCTGTCCGCAAATGCCCTCGAAGGCCTCCGCCCAAGGAAGCGGAGTGCTGGCATTGCG
The DNA here is from genome assembly GCF_059756535.1 of Pantherophis guttatus. Lineage (NCBI taxonomy): Eukaryota > Metazoa > Chordata > Lepidosauria > Squamata > Colubridae > Pantherophis > Pantherophis guttatus. The sequence continues at coordinate 26,874,253 of NC_142073.1, forward strand.
GTCCCCGGGCTCGGAATCGAGCTCGCTGGGTAGGAAGTTCGCGTTCCTCCCTTAACTGAAGAGCCTGTGGCCGGGGGGGGGGGTCGGCTTTCGAAGCACTCCTTGGCGTGGTAGGTTTCCCGTGGGAGGCGCTTGGCTGACCGAGGCCCGCCCCATCGCAGAAATGCCCCTGGCTTTGGGTCTTGTCTCCGCGACTTAATCGCAGCTTCTTTCCCTTGCAAGCGCTGTCACGGTTGCCTCCTTTGTTGTTGTTAGTTGCGAAGTCGTGTCCGACCCATCGTTACCCCATGGACAATGTTCCTCCAGGCCTTCCTGTCCTCTGCCATCCTCTCGAGTCCATTTAAGCTCACGCCTACTGCTTCAATGACTCCATCCAGCCACCTCGTTCTCTGCTGTCCCCTTCTTCTTTTGCCCTCAATAGTTCCCAGGATTAGGCTCTTCTCCAGGGAGTCCTTCCTTCTCATTAGGTGGCCAAAGTATTTGAGTTTCATCTTCAGGACCAGGCCTTCTAAAGAGCAGTCAGGGTTGATCTCCTCTAGGACTGCATTTGATCACCTTGCAGTCCAAGGGACTTGCAGGAGTCTTCTCCAGCACTATAGTTCAAAGGCCTCAATTCTTTGGCGCTCAGCCTTTCTTATGGTCCAACTTTCACAGCCACACATTGCAACTGGGAAAACCATAGTGTGACTATACACACTTTTCTTGGCAGGGTGATGTCTCTGCTTTTTTAATATGCTGTCTAAATTTGCCATAACTTTCCTCCCCAGGAGCAAGCGTCTTTTAATTTCTTGGCTGCAGTCCCCATCTGCGGTGATCTTGGAGCCCAGGAATATAAAATCTGTCACTACCTCCATTTCTTCCCCATCTATTTGCCAGGAACTGAGAGGGCCGGATGCCATGATCTTAATTTTCTTAATGTTGAGTTTCAAGCCAACTTTTGCACTCTCCTTCTTCACCCGCATCAAGAAGTTCTTTAGTTCCTCTTCACTTTCTGCTATTAAAGTGGTATGATTTGCATATCTGAGGTTGTTGATATTTCTCCCAGTAATCTTAAATCCAACTTTTGATTCATCTAGCTCAAATCAAATCAAATCAAAACATAAGCAGTACCAAAAAAACCCCAAAATAAAAGAACAGTTTGTTGTTGTTAGTTGCGAAGTCATGTCCAACCCATCGCAACCCTATGGACAATGTTCCTCCAGGCCTTCCTGTCCTCTACCATCCTTTGGAGTCCATTTAAGCTCACGCCTACTGCTTCAGTGACTCCATCCAGCCACCTTGTTCTCTGTCGTCCCATTTTTCTTTTCCTCAATTTTTCCCAGCATTAAGCTGTTCTCCAGTGAGTCCTTCCTTCTCATTAGGTGGCCAAAGTATTTGAGTTTCATCTTTTTTTTTATTTTTATTTTTATATGCCGCCCTTCTCCGGAGACTCAGGGTGGCTTACAATGCGTTAAGCAATAGCCTTCATACTTTTGTATATTTTATACAAAGTCAGCTTATTGCCCCCACAAACCGGGTCCTCATTTTACCCACCTTAGAAAGGATGGAAGGCTGAGCCTGGTGAGAATTGAACTCGCAGTAATTGCAGGCAGCTGGATGTTAAATGCTGCCTTAGTAGGAGGCATTAGCCTCCTACGCCACTCAGGCTCCTTGATCTTCAGGATCTGGCCTTCTAAAGAGCAGTCAGGGTTGATCTGAGGAGGACTGACTGGTTTGATCGCCTTGGACTCCTCCAAGGGACTTGCAGGAGTCTTCTCCAGCACCAGAGTTCAAAGGCCTCAATTCTTTGGCGCTCAGTCTTTCTTATGGTCCAACTTTCACAGCCATACATTGCAACCAAACTATACACACTTTTGTTAGCAGGGTGATGTCTCTGCTTTTTAGTATGTTGTCTAGATTTGCCATAGCTTTCTTCCCCTGAGCAAGCATCTTTTAATTTCTTGGTTGCAGTCCCCATCTGCCGTGATCTTGGAGCCCAGGAAAATAAAATCTGTCACTACCTCCAGTTCTTCCCCATCTATTTGCCATGAGTTGAGAGGGCTGGATGCCATGATCTTAGTTTTCTTAATGTTGAGTTTCAAGCCAACTTTTGCACTCTCCTTCTTCACCCGCCTCAAGAGGCTCTTTAGTTCCTTTTCGCTTTCTGCCATTAGAGTGGTATCATCTGCATATCTGAGATTGTTGATATTTCTCCCGGCAATCTTAATTCCAACTTTTGATTCATCTAGCCCCGCCTTTCTCATGATGTGCTCTGCATATAAGTTAAATAGGCAGGGCAACAGTATACAGCCTTGCTGGACTCCTTTCCCAATTTTGAACCACTCTCGTGTCCAGTTCTCACTGTTGCTTCTTGACCCGCATATAGGTTTCTCAAGAGACAAATAAGATGGTCTGGTACTCCCATCTCTTTAAGAACTTGCCACAATTTGTTGTGATCCACACAATCAAAGGCTTTAGCATAGTCAATGCAGCAGAAGTAGATGTTTTTCTGGAACTTCCTAGCTTTCTCCATGATCCAGGGTATGTTGACAATTTGATCTCTAGTTCCTCTGCCTTTCGAAATCTGCCTGTACTTCTGGTAGTTCTCGATCCACATATTGCTGGAGCCTAGCTTGTAGGATTTTAAGCATAACCTTACTAGCATGTGAAATGAGTGCAATGGTGCGATATTTTAGCATTGCCTTTCTTTGGAGTTGGAATGTAAACTGACCTTTTCCAATCCTGTGGCCACTGTTGAGTTTTCCAAATTTGTTGGCAAATTAAGTGTAGCCCTTTTACTATATGTCTTTTAAGATTTTGAATAGCTCAGCTGGAATACTGTCTCCTCCACTAGCTTTGTTGTTGTTTTTTTGAAAAAGTTTTTTATTTTATAGACAAATATTTAATACATCAATCATCCCTTCTGTGCAACATCTTGGCGTTTTCTCTGTGACTTCATCTTTTTTTTTTTGTTTCTTGTGTCTTCATTTTCACCTTTCTCCAAAGCTACAATATTCTAATTATACCATTTTTTTAAAATAGCTATTAATTTACTTATCTATATCTCTTTTCTAACCAATGGTAAAATTGATCCCATATCTTAAAGTATTCTGAATCCTCTCTTTCTTTAATCATCAAAGTTAATCTATTCATTTCAGCACAGTCTAAAAATTTTTTTAATCACTTCTCCTTCCAGAGGTATTTTCTCTGCTTTCCAATGTTGTGCAAAAACAATCCTTGCAGCTGTTATTACATGCATAATCAAATAAGTATTTTCTTTGCTAGTTTTTTCTGGAAGGATACCCAATAGGAACAGCTCTGGTTTCAAATCAATACATTGTTATGTCATTTCTTCCAATCATGTCTTAATTTTATTCCAATAGTTTTTAGCTTCTGATCATGTCCACCACATATGATAATAAGATCCTGGTAACTGGTGACATTTCCAACATTTAGCTGATTTATTTTTAAACATTTTTGCCAGTTTCTCAGGGGGCATATGCCATCTCTAAAACATTTTATATTGATTCTCTTTATATGCAGTGGACATTGTTTCTCCACTAGCTTTGCTGTTGCTCAGATTTCTTAAGGCCCATTTGACTTCACATTCTAGGATGTCTGGCTCGAGGTCAGTGACCACCCCATCGTAGTTCTCAGGGACGTTAAGTTCATTCTTCTGTGTAATTTTGCCACCACTTCTTAATCTCTTCTGCCTCTGTTAAATCCTTGCCATTTTGGTCCTTTATCATGCCCATCTTTGCATGAAACGTTCCCTTCATATCTCCAATTTTCTTGAAGAGATCTCTGGTCCTCCCTATTCTATTGTTTTCTTCTATTTCTTTGCACTGTTCATTTAAGAATGCATTCTTATCTCTTCTAGCTATTCTCTGGAATTCTGCATTCAACTGGGTGTATCTTTCTCTTTCTCCCTTGCCTTTCGCTTCCCTTCTTTCCTCAGCTATTTGCAAAGCTTCCTCAGACAACCCTATTGTTTTCTTACCTTTCCTTTTCTTTGCAATGGTTTTAGTTGCTACCTCTTGTACAATGTTGTCCATAGTTCTTCAGGCACTCTGTCTATCAGATCTAATTCCTTAAATCTATTGTCACCTCTATTGTATATTCATCCCTGAGTGGCCTAGTGCTTTTCTCTACTTTCTTCAATTTAAGTCTAAATTTTGCAACGAGAAGCTCATGATCTGGTTTTTACTGACTCTATAGACCTTCTCTATCTTTGGCTGCAGAGCACATAGACAATCTGATTTCTGTGTTGACTGTCTGGTGTTGACTCTCCATGTGTAGAGTCGTCTCTTGGGTTGTTGGAAAAGAGTGTTTGCTATGACCATCATATTATCTTGACAGAATTCTATCAGCCTGTGCTCTGCTTCATTTTGTACTCCAAGACCAAACTTGCCTGTTATTCTGGTTATCTTTTGGCTTCCTACTTTAGCATTCCAATCCCCCATGATGATAAGTACATCATTTTTTGGTGTTAATTCTATAAGGTGCTGTATTTCATCCTCTTCAGCACCAGTGGTTGGGGCATAGACTTGGATTACTGTGATGTTGAATGGTTTCCCTTGGATTCGAACTGAGATAATTCTATCATTTTGGGGATTGTATCCCATTATTGCTTTTCCTACTCTTTTATTGATTATGAAGGCTGCTCCATTTCTTCTGAGGGATTCTTGCCTGCGGTAGTATACCTGATGGTCATCTGAATTAAATTCACCCATTCCTGTCCATTTTAGTTTGCTGATTCCTAAGATGTCGATGTTCAGTCTTGTCATCTCTTGTTTGACCATGTCCAGCTTGCCTTGATTCATGGATCTTACATTCCAGGTTCCTATGGAGAGAAAATCTTTACAGCATCCAACTTTCCTTTCACCACCAGGTGCATCCACAGTTGAGCATCCTTTTGGCTTTGGCCCAGTCCCTTCACTCTTTCTGGCACTACTAGTACTAGCCCTCTGCTCTTCCCCAGTAGGATATTGGACACCTTCCGACCTGAGGGGCTCATCTTCCGGTGTCATATCTTTTTTCCTTTTGGTACTGTCCATGGGGTTTTCACGGCAAATGGAGTGGGTTGCCATTTCCTTCTCCAGTGGATCACATTTTGTCAGAACTCTCTGCTATGACCTGTCTGTCTTGAGTGTCCCTGCACTGCATACTCATAACTTCATTGAGCTTCGCAAGCCCCTTCGCCACGACAAGGCAGTAATCCATGAGGAGGGTTGCCTTCTAGATACTGTTTAAAGCGAGGTCCGGTTGCTGCAGATGTCTTGCAGCATCTCTATTGAATTTCTCTACTTACAGGGCTACACTGAGTAGCATTAGGGGTGTTGAGTTGTATCCTTTTGTATTTTACCTTTTGTGTTCTGTTCAATTATACAGGGTTCAAAGTTGGAAATCCCTCTCTGGTTGGTCAAAGGCTTGTATGACAAGCGGAGGATTCTTTCTGTGGAGCTACCAAAGGTTTACAAGGAGAGCTGGCGGACAGTGTTTAATGCCGATGCCAGTGTGGTTGACCTGCATAAATTGGGGCCATATTACTATGGATTTGGGACCCAGTTACTCAATTTTGACAATCCTGAAAATACTGAATTAGCTCAGTCCATACTACAGGTAAAAGGTCTGCTTATAATTCTTCATTATTATTTGAAACTTGTTATAGCCACCCATTCCAGTAGACTCTGTTTCCCTTGTAAATAAAAAAGTTAAAAACATACAGTACCACAATGACTATGAGAGCCCAGACTATGAGAGTCATAACAGTAACAAACCAGACCCCTGAGAATACATGATTTGTAACCCTAGGCCTGACAAGAAATCTAGGATGTAAGGGCTTTTTGGAACCCCAAGAGAGGGTATTGTCTATCTCTGGGTGTAGGCTGCTCCAGAGGGTGGGTGCCATGAGTGGGAAGGCATGCTTCCTCACACTTGTAAGGTGACAACATAGAGAAGACTAGAACACAGCAATTCTACCAGAAGGTACCAGAAAGAAACCAGCAGAAACATTTGGAGATAAGCCTTAGAAATCCCCCTCTATATTACACAGGATTTTATAGGTAATCAGTATCTTGAATTGCACTCAGCAGCCTACTGGCACATGATCCATGGGCATACCAAGACATGCCCATTAGTGCTCATGTTGTTGCATTTTGTAACTGATAGTTTCTGGATGTCTTCAAGGTCAACCCCATGTAAAGTGCATTGAAGTAATTCAGTCATAGGTGACCAGTACATGAGTAACTGAAGGGCCTCCATGTCAATTGGTGTACAAGATGAACCTGTGCAACGGGCATCCTGGCCACAGTTGCCACTTGCTCTTTGAACAGTAACCACAAGTTCAGAAGGACTCCCAAGTTGCACAATCTTGAATAGGGAAGTGCTACACCATCCACGACCAGCAATGGAAACATCTCTGAACCTGGGGTTGGGGTGAGGGGCAAATATCACCCAGTCTTCTCAAGATTGGGTTGTAATCTATTCCCGTGAAACAGCTTCCAAACACTGCATTTTTCAGAGCCTTTCAAAAGAAAAAGTTTGTGAATATGCCAACAGTCCATTCAATTAATGTATTACTTACCAATTCTGCACTGCACATTAGCCTAATTTGGATATAATTCTGCATTATAATTGTGTACTAACAGCCCAAGCTTAGGGTGGATTTGATTTAAATCAAGTCACTTTAAATAACGATTTAAATCACGATTTAAATCACTAATAAAAAAGCTTGATTTAAATCGAGTTGATTTAATTCATAATTTTTAAAGAGGAGCTGTCTTCACTGTCCCGCAGTGGCTCCTCCTCTGACCCACTATTGACTCACCGACAGTCTCATTCGCTTTAATGGGACAGTTGGTGATGCGGCAGTGACACAACAAGGTGAGGGACGTGACAGGTAGCAGGTAAGTGGATGCCCACTAATAGGCGCTGCCATGATGGATCTGAAATGACAGATGCTCTTTAAATGTAAGGACTCATTCTTGCTGGTAGTTAGAATCTTTTAATATTGTTATTTGCAAACAAAATGAAGGTTTCCTATTTAGCTTGCAGAGCTTGGATTCATTGAATCAGTTTACCAAAAATGTAAATATTGCAGAATATACAGCCTCTTGCTATATAACTAAGATCCATTTCATGCTGAATAAACTAAATTTATTTTTTATTTTATTTTACTTCAAATTTATATACCACCCTTCTCCCTGGGGACTCAGGGCGGTGTACAGCCAGATAAAATCACATAATACAAACATTAAGAACAGATTAAAAGGAAATATCTCAATTTGGCCCAAAATTTAAAAGACATACGAATTTAAAATCATTTAAAAGGATTTGTTAGGCCAGCCCGGCTTGTTGGAAAAGAAAAGTTTTAAGGGCACGGCGGAAGGCACGGTGGTCTTGGATTCTCCTTATCTCTGGGGGCAGCTGATTCCAGAGGGTGGGTGACCCCACAGAGAAGGCCCTCCCTCTGGGGGTCACCAGCCTGCATTGCTTGGCTGATGGCACCCCGAGGAGGCCCTCTCTGTGGGAGCGCACAGGTCGATGGGAGGTCGTCGTGGTAGAAGGCGGTCTCGAAGATAACTAGGTCCTATGCCATGGAGCGCTTTAAAGGTGGTAACCAACACCTTGAAGCGCACCCGGAAGACCACTGGGAGCCAGTGCAGCTCGCACAGGAGCGGTGTTATGCGGGAGCGCCATGCAGCTCCTGTAATTACCCGCGCGGCCGCATTCTGGACCAGTTGGAACCTCCGGGTGCTCCTCAAGGGGAGCCCCATCTAGAGAGCGTTGCAGTAGTCCAGGTGAGAGGTGATGAGGGCATGAGTGACTGTGCACACGGAATCCCGATCAAGAAAGGAGTGCAACTGGCAAATCAGGCGAACCTGACAAAAGGTCCCCTTGGCAACAGCCGTCAGATGTTCCTCCAAGGACAGCTGCGTATCCAGGAGGACGCCCAGATTGCGCGCCCTCTCCACGGGGGCCAAAGACTCGCCCCTGATAGTCAGCGATGGAGTCAGCTGACTATATCGGGATGCCGGGAACCACAGTCACTCAGTCTTGGAAGGGTTGAGCTTGAGCTTGTTCCTCCCCATCCAGATCCGTACAGCTTCCAGGCACTGGGCCATCACTTCAAGGGCATCGCTGGGGTGGCCTGGGGTGGAGATGTACAGCTGGGTGTCATCAGCGTACTGGTGGTATCTCACCCCAAAGCCACGGATGATCTCGCCCAGCGGCTTCACATAAATGTTGAACAGAAGGGGCGAGAGGACCGACCCTTGCGGCACTCCACAGATGAGAGGCCTCGAGGTCGACCTCTGCCCTCCTGTCAACACAAACTGCGACCGGTCGGAGAGAAAGGAGGAGAACCACCGTAATACGGTGCCCCCCATCCCCAACTCTTCCAACCGGTGCAGCATGATACCATGGTCGATGGTATCAAAAGCCGCTGAGAGATCTAATAGGACTAGAACAGAGGAGCAACCCCTGTCCCGAGCCCTCCAGAGATCATCCACCAACGCGACCAATGCTGTTTCCGTGCTGTGCCCAGGCCTGAAACCCGACTGGAATGGGTCTAGATAGGACGTTTCCTCCAGGAATTGTGGGAACTGTCGTGCGACCACACTCTCAACAACCTTCGCCACAAAGCGAAGGTTGGAGACAGGACGGTTAGCCAATACTGCCGGATCCAGGGAGGGCTTCTTGAGGAGAGGCCTCATCACTGCCTCTTTCAAGGTAGCGGGGAAGTGACCCTCACTCAACGAAGCGTTGATAATTCCCTGGAGCCAGCCTCGTGAGACCTCCCGGGAAGCCAGTACTAACCAGGAGGGACACGGGTCCAGTAAACGTGGTCGCATTAAGTCTCCCCAAAATCCTGTCCACGTCATCCGGAGTCACAGAGTCAAACTCTTCCCAGATAACATTCTCAAGACTATTCCTCGTCATCCTGCCCGGATCTACCCAGTCAGAGTCCAAATCCCGCCGGATCTGAGCGATTTTGTCATACAGATATCATCCGAAATCCTCAGCCCTGCCCTCCAGAGGGTCCTCCCGCACTCCCGGTTGAAGCAGGGAGCAGGTCACTCTGAACAGGGCCGCCGGACAATTCTCTGATGACGCTAATAAGAGCAGAAAAGTAATTGGACTTCGCCGCTTTTATCGCCACTAGGTAGGTCTTAATATGCGACCTTACCAGTGTTCGATCAGATTCGGTGAGACTGGCCCTCCAACCACTCTCCAGGCGTCTTTTCCGGCGCTTCATCTCCCTCAGCTCCTCAGTGAACCAAGGAGCCGCGAGGGATCGGCACCGGGTCAGAGGCCGCAAAGGCACGACTCGATCTAAGGCTCCGCTAGCGGCCCGATCCCAGGCCGCCACCAGGTCCCCGACCGAGTCATGTGCTAGAACCTCAGGGAATGGCCCAAGCTCCATCTGGAATCTATCAGAATCCATCAGGCGCCTGGGGCGGACCCATCTTGTAGGCTCCGCCTCCCTGCGGCGGGGGGCAGCGGTTCAAAGATATAGGCGAAGAAGCGAGTGGTCAGACCATGACAAGGGTTCCATGTCTATATCCCCTATAACAAGGCCACTCAACCACTGGCCAGAGACAAAAATCAAGTCCAGAGTGTGACCCCCCCTGTGGGTGGGGCCATGAACTAACTGGGTCAGGTCCATGGCCATCATGGAAGCCATGAACTCCCGGGCCATCTCAGACGTCTCACCAACGGATGGCAGGTTGAAATCACCCATGACCATGAGCCTGGGTGTATCAACTGCCATCGTGGCTATCATGTCGAGTAGCTCGGGCAGGGCCGTTGCCATGCGGCAGGGAGCCAGGTACGTGAGCAACAGGCCCATCTGAGCCCCATGACCCCATCTCACAAAGAGGGTTTCACATCCGGCAATCTGTGGCACAGTGGTTTCCCTCGAACCAAGATCTTCTTTAATAATAACCGCCACCCCCCCGCCCCTCCCCTGGCCCCTCGGCTGATGAAATGCTCTGAAGCCCGGTGGGCATATCTCAACCAGGGGGACCCCTCCCTCCGGGCCCAACCAAGTCTTGGTAATAGCTGCCAGGTCTGCTCCCCCCTCCTGTATAAGATCATAAATGAGGGGGGCCTTATTAACCATGGACCTGGCATTGCATAACATCAGCCAGAGGCCCAGGTCCTGAGTATCTAAGCCACCTAGTATCTGAGTGGAGTCTTGGGGACCGGGGCGCGCAATTGCTCTCAAACAGCGAGTGCACGCCCCCAACACATGATATGGTCCCCTATTCCCGCCATATCTGCCCCTCCCATTCACCGTGCTGATGGAAAATTCCTCTTCCGGATGGTCCTCCAGCCCCTCCCCGATCCCTTGACTTGCACCCTCCAGATCGTCCCCCTGTGCCGGGCTCGGCTCTGACCTTAGTGGGTTCGTTCCCCCAAACCCCTTGGTCTTCCTCCCGGTTCCCCTTAAAAAATCATTATTTCCATCCCTCCTCCCGGGTCCCCTTAAAAATTTCATTAAGAATTTGCGTAGAAAACCCCTCAACCCCCTCTTCGCTGCATGCCATCTCTCGGGGTTCCAAAACCCGTCATCGAGATAGGCCCTCGATAACGTGGAGGGCCAGGCCCGCGAGAGGGGGGAGTCTCGCAGTGCGAAGAGATCAGCGGATTATATAAATTATTAATATATCTTAAATAGAAAACTATCTTTAGATAGATTTTTACTCCAAAAGCATTTTATTAAAATAAATTTGATAAAAATTTTAAAAAATCTGATTGAAAAAAAAAATCCGATTGAAATAAAACCTGATTATTTTTTTTAAATCATTGATTTTTATCCACCCTGCTTAGGGTTCCTGTTCTCCTTTCTCTGTATAGATAAGAAAACACAATCAATTTTCATTTTAAAGATTGGACTGAAAAAATACTTGAGATACATTGGTACTTCTTGTGCAATATAGATTTTATTTATTAACCCTTAATATGTAGATGATAGTTAATTAAGTAGCATTATATTTCCTTGCAGGATCCAATCTAAGTTGGTCACCAGGATCAGACATTTAGTCTTTCAAACTTTCGGACTCATGATCGGGCCCATCCTTAGGGAACTTCTCTCTAGCAGATTGTGTGTGTTTTGGGCTATTCTTTTTTTTTTTTTTTTTTGAAAAAAGTTTTTTATTTTTATTTCTTATGCACATATTGTAAATGTACATTCCTTTATCCATAATTAATCATAATTATTCTTAAGTTTTCGCGGGTGTGTGTATGTAAAAAGTTAAAATCTCGGGTATTTTCCCGTGTCATTATAAATTTGTTAGTTAAAATGTTTAAAATCCTGGCTAAGATATATATATACACATACATATTTTTTCTAATGAAAGCATAAAAATAAGACCTTTTAATTACATTGGGGTTGCTCTTCTACCCTCTCTTTTCCCTCTTTTCACAACAAATCTCTTTCCCCTCCCTCCCTCCACTCCTCTTCTACTTTCTTCCTCCTCCTCTCCTCTCCTCTCCCCTACTTCCTCTTCCTCTCCCCCACTCCTCCCCTCTTTTCCCCCTTCTCGCCTTCTCTCCTGCTCTTGTCCCCTATCCTTTCTTTCTCTCCTTCCCCTTTCTTCCATTACTCTCTCTCCTTCTCCTCCTCTAACCCTCTACTCTTCTCTCCTTTCTTTCTCCTTTGTTGTGCAATATTTCCCTTATTTGATATACAAGCAACTCCAATTTTCTAATAATATATACTTACTTTTCAATTTCTTTCCCATTTTACCCAATCTAAAATTTCATAATTGTACATTTATATTTATAATCTTCTTTCTTCCCCCCCCATCCCCCTTTTCCATTTACTCTGGTGTCATCTCAGTTTCTATTTCTTTTTTGTCTTATCCCTCATTTAACTTTCTATTATCTATATTGTTTATCAATCAACTTTTATTCATGTTTCTTTTCTATCCATACATAGAATCTTTCCCATGCCTTGAAATACACCAATTCCTCTTTATCTTTTGCTAGTTTTTCTGGTGGCATATGCCATCTATAAAACATTTTATATACATCTTTTTTATATGCAGTTGCCATAGTCAGTTTATAATTCCTTTCCCATAGTTGTTGCCATTTCTCTAATTCTGTTGCATAACCAAAGTTTTTCACCCATGTTATAATTGTCTCTCTTACTTCTTCATTTTCTAATCTAATCTGCAATAGATAATTATACAACCTTTTAATCATTTTTTCATCCTTTCCAATCATCATCTGATCCAACTCTGATTCCCCCAAATTAAAACCATATTGTTTCAAATCTTTATCATACCTTGATTTTATCTGCACTTGTGTATACCAATCAATCTCAATCCCTTGTTTTTCTAAATCTTGTTTCTGTTTTAGTTCTCCCTTCTCTCTTAAAATGTCCTTATATCTAACACTATTGTCCATGTTTATCATATTTGGGGAAAAAAAATCTTGGTAGTACATTTTGATTAGTGCTATTCTTCCCATTAACAATAGTTGTAGAATTTTCCATTTTTCCAAGTCTTATTTCAATTTGATTTCTCAGCTTATAGTAGTTATCTTCCTTCACTGTGATACATCTTGAGGTTAATTGGATGCCCAAGTATTTCAACTTTCTTCACTATTTGAATATCTAACCTCCGTTAATTGCTTTTTTTTGTTTTTCTCTCATATTTTTAACTATAATTTTTGTTTTATTTTTATTTATTTTCAATCCAGTTACTTCTCCATACTCCTCTATTTTCTTCATTAGCTTTGGGCCCGTTTCTGTTGGTGCCTCCATAATAAATACTAAATCATCCGGAAATGCTTGTAGCTTGTATTCTTCTCTTTTAATTTTCATTCCTTTTATTTCTTTATCTTGCCTTATTTTTCTGTTTAAAATTTCTAGCGTCAAGATAACAGTGGAGATAACAGACATCCTTGTCTAGTTCCTTTTCTGATATCTACTTTCTCTGTCATTTCACCATTTATTATTATCTTTGCCGATTGGTCTTTATATATAGTCTTAACCATAATAATGAATCTATCATCAAAGTCTATCTTTTGTAATTTTATAGTCATAAATTGCCAATTCACATTGTCAAATGCTTTCTGTGCATCTAAAAATAACAATGCCATTTGTTTCTCTGAATGTACCTCATAATATTCCAATGTATCCAATATAATTCGTATATCGTCTCTAATTTGCCTTTTAGGCAAAAAATCATTTTGGTCTGAATGTATGAGTTCATTTAGTAACCTTTTCAATCTTTCCACCATAATTGATGCAAAAATTTTGTAATCTGCATTTAATAGTTAAATTGGTCTATAAACACAAAAGTGTTTTGGGCTATTCTGTGTGTGGTATTTATATGATGCCTGTTGTGTGTGGCTTTTTAGATGTTGATTAGGGTGTTGATGGCTGGCTATTGACTGTTGGCTGTTGTTTCCTTGGGCTGCTAAGCCCTCCCCTTTTAAGTACCGTATTTTTCAGAGTATAAGACACCAGAGTATAAGACGCAGCTTAGTTTTTAGGGAGGAAAATAGGAAAAAAATTTTTGCCTACCAGGTATTCATCTGGCTAGCTCCTTAGTCTGGTCAGCTTCAGCACATTAGTTTGTGCTTCTAAAGCACAACCGATCTTTGGAGAGAGAAGCAATAAGAAAAGCAGGCAAACCACGGAGATCGCTTCACTAGCTAGTGCCTTGTTAGAGCTAAAAAAAGCTTCACAGCTGAGAGTCGGAGGGAGCAGGCAAAAGCATGATCACTTCACGGAAAAAAGCTTACCACGGAGATCACTAGCGCCTTGTTAGGGCTGAAAAATAGCTTTGAAAAAGCTACATTCAGAATTTAAGAGGCACCCAAATTTTCAGCCTCTTTTAGGAGGAAAAAAAGTGTGTCTTATACTCCGAAAAATACGGTACTTGACAGGCTGGTGGTAAATCAGCACTCCTGCTGTCTGATGAGGGCTCCCATTTCCCAGGCTTCAATTACTTCCCCTGCTGTTTTTTTACCCTGCTGGTAAAAAAGTCTTGGTAGCTGCAAAATTTAATGTATGTCATTGTTCGTTGCAATGTGAGCTACAAATGAGTTTGAGTCTCCTCATCTGACCTCGTTGGAATGAACAAGGACATACTCTCGGCTTTCCAGTCCACGTCTATGCGAACTCCGAAACAGTCAAAGCCAGCTCACCGAGTTTGGATGATCAGTGCTTGGTTTTAATTCGCTATACACGGGAATCAGGAAAAGACGAGTATTCTCCATACAAAGTCGGCGCTGAGAGCAACTGCAGCTCAGCGCAATTTAAACAAGCTGCGCTGCCCGTGCCCCACCCTCGTAGCACATCTCAGTTGTTTGGAGTTATCGGCAGCCGCTTCCTGCTTGTTCTAGCCAGGATACAGGATCACGATGCTCCCAAAGCCATGATGATGTTGATCCGTTCTCCACGCCTCCCCTCTTCTCGCACTCCTTCTACCACCACCAATAGTCCACTTGTGACCCGCCGCCACCACCAAAACCTAGCCACCCAGTGCACATCCCCTCTTGGCATCGTTGCAGGAGCGTTGTGTGTGTGAACGGTCTTGTGGCGAGCCATGGCTGGGCTCAATAGGCGCCCTCTACCAGGAGTGCACCTGCAAGGAATAGACAACAAAACATTAGCCTCAGTCATCTGGGGTTATTTTCGGTTTCTGCGGGTAAGTCCTATGAAACCGTTGGATCAACCGTGGGGCTTGGACATCATCTTTGTTAACCCATGACGCCTCTTCATAAGGGTACCCTTTCCATTTGACTAGATATTTCAACCGTCCCCTTGTCACTTTAGAATCTTGTATCCTCTATTTCGTACTCATTTCTAAGTACGTACCAGTTCTCATTAACTGGTCCAGGAGGACTTGTTGACGCCACTTGGCCAACTGGTTTCAGTAAACTGCTATGAAAGACTGGATGTATTCGTTGCAGCAATGGAGGGAGTTTTAACATGACAGTAACCGGATTAATGACATTGGTGATCATGAATGGTCCCAAATACTTAGGCCCTAGTTTCTTACATGGGATCCTGAGCTTAATATATCTGGTAGATAAAAACACTCGATCACCCACATGAAACAGTTTGGTTTCTGTTCTCCTTTTATCAGCCTGCACCTTGTATTCATCCGCAGCCTTCATTAATGATTGTTTTAACGTGTGGCCAAACTTTTCGGATTCTCTCAGCCCAGTCAGCAGGAGACAGTTGGTCCGGGGTACTTGTTTCTAATTCGGGGATTGCAGGGAAGTCTTTACCTGTCACTACATGGAACGGTGTAAAGCCAGTACTCCTATGTACAGCATTGTTGTATGCCACTTCAGCAAACATTAAGAGACTAGACCAGTCAGTTTGCTGATATCACACATAGCTCCTTAAGTAATAATAATAATAACTTTTATTTGTGGTCACAGACCAAAATACAAATATAGTTGCAAAATAATGTGGGGAAAGTAACATCATAAACAGTTGGCTACTAGAAGCCTTGGCTAAGAGGAATTACAGCGTTCTTCTCTAATAGTTACAGCTCTTAAAAAAAATTTAGAAACTTGAAAAATAATGTGTGAGGAGCCATCCCCTAAACAATATAAGGTCAAATTACTAGCATTGGATCCAGAGAGATCTGTTTCTAGGAGAGACAGTAATTTAGTCCTGCCTGCGTTATACATAGGGCAGTATAAAAGAACATGCTCCACAGTTTCAACCTCGGCTCTATCACAGGGGCATAACCGCTCACTTATCGGGAGCCTCTTAAATCGTCCGTCCAGCAATGCTGAGGGCAAGACGTTGAAAAGAGCAAGGGAGAAACTCTTCTATACTTAGGGATGGTTAAAGTGTAAAAATATGAGGCCGTCCTCAGTCCATAATTGTTAAATTGGCTGAAATTCAGAGGAGAGCAGGTTTTATTAGCTCTAGCTTTTAGATATTGCAAGTCTATGTCCACAAGCCGTTGGACAACCCTAAATTGGGCGTCCTTAAGGCCATAGTCTCCCAAGGCATCCTCCGAGAAACCTAGCAGGTGGAATTTCTTCGTCAGCTCCCTCTCCCATCGAGAAGTATAGGAGTCAGCTAACACCAGGGAGAGGTAGCTACCAGGGACTGCCAAAAAGAGCGCCCGAAACCACCATTTAAAGGTGTTAATCCACGCCATGCATTCGACTGATCGAATGTTCAATTCCAGGTACATCGAAACAAAGTCAACACAGGGAGAGAGACCCAAAAGTTTCCTAAAAAAACCAGCCTGAGTTCTTTCAATACACTCCTTGAAGCCCTGTATCCATATAGGAATTCCGTAAAGAGTTTGGGCCAGGGTTTTGGCTTTGTAAATACGCAGAGCAGAAGGAATAAATTGGCCTCCTTGGATATAGAAAAATCTTAGAATCTGCTGATGGCTACAGGAGGCTGAATTCAGCACCTGAGTTCAATGTCTAGTCCAAGCACCGATGTTCTGAAAATGGATACCAAAATACTTAAAATGGAGAACCTGCTTAACAGCATTACCTTTAATAGCCCAGTTGTATAGCTTCCGGGCTCTAGAGAACACCAATATTTTTGATTTGTCATAATGGACAAGTGGTTCTCAGCGCAGTAGGATCCAAATGCAGAAAGTAGCCTTTTCAGACCAAGCCTTGACAATGATAGGAGGACCGCATCGTCAGCATAAAGGAGAAGCGGGATCTTCGTAGTTGACAACTTTGGGGCGTGGGACTCAGTACGTCCAATGTAAGAGGCCAAGTCAGATAAGAATAAGTTAAACAGAAGAGGAGCCAGGACACAGCCCTGCCTAACTCTGCTCTTTATCGGGATAGGATTTGAGAGTTCTCCCTGCAAACCGCGCCTGACCTGGCTAAAAGTCTGATTATGTAGGGATCTAATTAAGAACAGAAGACGTCTATCAATGGAACTTTTGAGCAATTTTGACCACAACAATTCCCTTGAGATTAAATCAACGCTGCTTTAGATCAATAAAAGCAGTAAAAAGTTTACCACCTGGTATGGTGGCGTATTTATCAACCAGGTGTGCTAGGACAAAGCAGTGGTCCAATGTGGCACAGCCCGCTTTAAACCCAATCTGTTCAGAACCAATGATGTTGGATTCCTCGACCCAGGTGAGTCTGCGTTGGAGATATTTGGCATACAATTTTCCAATGATGGAGAGCAGACTTATAGGACGATAATCGGCTGGGTTGTTCCTATTTCCTCGTTTAAAAACAGGAACAATGATTGCTAGACTCCAGGAGGTAGGGATCCTACCAGAGGTATTAATATGGGTGAAGAGTGTTGCTAAAATAGGAATCCACCACTTGGGATTAGATTTTAACAAATCGGGGTATAGCATCAGGGCCAGGGGTTTTGCCTGACTTGAGTTCAGAGATAAACTCATTAATCTCAGCGTGAGTCACGGGATGCCAATCCGGAATTGCAGGGGGCAGTTGTGGTCCAAGTCTGGTCGTGACTGTTGAAGCCTGGAAGATTGACCCAAAATGGTTTTCCCAATCTCTGTTGGAGATACAACAGAGAGGGAGTTCTTGATGATCTGCAACGTTGTTTAATTGCTACTATCTCTCTCCTTCAGCAGATTGGGCTCTGGTTTCGTCCTCAGATCGGGCCCTGGGACCTTCTAGGAACATGCCCACGTTAGTTAATTCCCGAGCATGCTCACTGTGGAGATCGGCTAACCAATCTGCCGCCTCCCCCCGCAACACTGTTGTTACGGCTACCACCATCACCCACTGCGAAGGGTAGAACTGATCATAGAGGTCAAAATGACTAATGACTAAGAAACAATGCTATCCTATCAGGACTCCCATCAAAAGAGGCTTGGATGGGTGGTGGGGCCTAGAAAGGCGGTTGTTGAGGCCATGAGCCAACAGGCCAAACAGGTACCGCTCACGTCCTCTGGTGATATCCCTGCCTCCAGCGGCTACTCGATGAGACTCTGACTGTGTCCTCATAGGTGGGGGCCTAGTATCAATCACCTCGTAACTCTGCTAGACCCCTGACCAGGACCACCCACTGCCTCCCCGGCGGTCTGCATCGAAAACCCAATAGGGTTTTCTATACCCTTAAACTGGCAAAGATTCTGGTTTCTTCTCAATTTCAGGCTGGTAACTTGAAAACATGCATCAGAATCCAACCCACTGCCGGTCCCTCTCCGGGTGTTTGAGGAGTCAACCTCGGTACCCAGGGTTGTCATGAAGGCGCATCCCTAAAGCTGGCTTTCCCGAACTGTTCTCTAAGCGCCTCCGTTCTCTAAGCGCCTCCAGAACCCGCAGAATAACTCCAGTCCTGATCTTCCTCTTCTGTCCAGCGTCTCTCCCTCTATCCTTGGAATGCCACTGGTCCAATAGGTGGTGCGGTTCTATCCCGAGTCTCCTCAGGCCCTGTTATTGCGGAGCTGTGCCACCAATGACCCGAAGTAGATTGTGTTATCCACTTCTCTGTCTCCCCTTGGTGTTCTACTGGAGGGTCTGCAGTCGGGAGTTTCCTTTCCTTAGGTTGCACTACTAAAACCTCGCTTTCTTTGGGTGTCACAGCCACAACTCTGCATCTTCCTCCTTAGCCTCCAGGATCTCAGGCACGCCTGAATCTGTCCTCTCAGTCATATCGTACTCACGGCTGCTGTAAACAGGTTGAGTTTAAGGGAGAGCGCTGACTTTGTCTCGGCTTTCCAATCCATGTCTATGCGAACTCCGAAACAGTCAAAGCCAGCTCACCGGGTTTGGATGATCAGTGCTTAGTTTTAATTCGCTATACACGGGAATCAGGAAAAGAGTATTCTCCATACAGAGTCAGCGCTGAGAGCAACCACAGCTCAGCACAATTTAAATAAGCCAAGCTGCCCGCGCCCCACCCTCGTAGCACGTCTCAGCTGTTCGGAGTTATCGGCAGCCGCTTCCTGCTTGTTCTAGCCAGGATGTGGGATCACGACGCTCCCGAAGCCATGATGATGTTGATCCGTCGTCCATGCCTCCCCTCTTCTCGCACTTGTTCTACCACCACCAATAGTCCACTTATGACCCGCTGCCACCACCACCAAAACCTAGCCACCCGGTGCACATCCCCTCTTGGTATCGTTGTAGGAGTGTTGTGTGTGTGAACGGTCTTGTGGTGAGCCATGGCTGGGCTCGACACATACATTCAAATTTGCAGTTATTGAGCTGTGTTGGCACAGTGGTTAGGATGCAGTACTGAAACCTACGTCTGCTGACTGCCAGCAGTTCAATTCTCACTGGCTCAAGGTTGACTCAGCCTTCCATCCTTCCAAGGTTAATAAAATGAGGACCCAGATTGTTGGGGACAATATGCTGAGACTCTAAACCACTTAGAGAGGGCTGTAATGCACTGTGAAATGGTATATGTCTAAGTGCTATTGCTATTGCTACTAAGTTTGTTGGATAAGTGAGCACAAATACAGTGATTGAAGCCTAGGAAACAGGCCCCTCATCAGTCAACAGGACTGCTGATTTACCACCAGCTTATCAAGTTCTTAGGAGGTGAGGGCTTGGTAGCACAAGTAAACTACCAGCCATCAACACCCCAATCAACATCTAAAGAACCACACACAGCAGGCATTATGTAAATACCACACAGAGAATAGCCCAAAACACACACTCTGCTAGAGAGACGTTCCCTGAGGATAGGCTCCAGCAGGAGTTCAAAAGCTCAAAAGACAACCTCTGGTACCAGTGACCCAGCCAGACTGGATCTTGCAACATTATTCTTGGACATGTAGATTTGCCTTCATGTTATATTTTCTTATCCAAAGAAAAACTATTTTAAAAATTTTTTACCAGAATATTTATATTAAAAATGTTAAAAGTATTTTTATTGGGGTATATACATTTGTTTATTACATTTTACTACTGGAGGCTGATATTTATGCTATTAAGCAAAAGGTGCAATAATCAAAAGGCATTATTCTAATGGCTTTTGGTAATAAGGAATGACTATCGAGAGAGGCAACCCCAAATATAAGCAGAGAAAAATAGCCATAATTTTCAGCAGTGATACTTAACAAAACTCAGTTTAGCAGATTTAAATGTAATGGACATAATCTATTTTAAAGCTCATTTGTCATTTTATACAGTATATGCATGTATGAAATTAAAGTTGCCTTTTAAGCCTGCATAAAAATATTAAAGCCCTATTTGGGATTTAACAAAAATTCTGTTTCAATGGACACAAGTTTGATAGTTATTGGATCCAAGTTATAGAAATTTGGAAAATACAAAATGGTAGCAAAATGCCATTTCCTTATCTTGCTGCAGCCATCTAGCAGTTGCCCAGATAGCAACTTCTATTAGAGCCATCTAAAATATTATTTTGATGCTCATTATTGCGATTGTAAAACTTCCCATTTTAGAAAGGCTTTGAACTGATCCTTGGGATAGGAGTGGAGTGGTTATGATTGTAGACTTAGTTCAGCAATGATATCAATGCTGAGTGAGATCCATGTAATCCATCTCAAGGACACACAGATCTTTCATTTCATTCTGACAGCCTTTCAATGTGAATTGGGAATATCTGGCCTTCCAACTGCTGCTGTGTTGCAGTTCCCAAAGCCCTGCCTAGTATGGTAATGCTGAATGCTAGGATGCCTGGAGCAAGGCGAAGAGTTTTTGGATTACGGCTATGTTGGACTTATTCCTAATGTTAAACAACACTGCCTAGTTTTACTGGGAATTGAAATTTTAAGACCCCTGTGAGGCACTGAGTTGCCTGTCCCTGATCTGGTGTTGCTCCATCTTTCCATTCCCAGGTTAACAATTTTGTGATTAAAATGTAGCCTGGCACAGAAACAGATGTTTTGTATCTATCCCAGAATCAGGTGGTCGCTGAAAAGTCTCTAAGTGTGAGTGATTGCGTTTCTTGCAGAAGTTACCAGTCTTTTCCTTGTGAGAATCCAAGCCAATGTTTTCCATGCTAAATAGGTCTATTTCTGTTGGTAGACATTTATTGGCCGTTTTCGTCACATCATGGACTCTTCCCAGAATACTTTCAATGAGGACACGTCTGCGTTGGTGGCTCGGCTGGATGAGTTGGAGCGGGCCTTATTTCAGACTGGCCAGAAGAGACTCCAGGACTTCCAGTGCTGGGAAATGGGTCAGGCCTCCCAGATCACAGTATCTAGCCTCATCCAGAATTACAAAAAGAGAAAATTCACTGACGTGGACAGCTGAGATCACAAAGTCTGGGTGAGGCCTTGTAGGAAACACTTGTGGATTTTGTGGATACTTGGGTTCAGGCACAGAAGAACCAATGTTCACGTATCCAATTAAAATTATTTCCAGTAATTTGAGGTTGGATGCAAAAGAATGTTCTGGCTCTGAATGAATAGATTCAGCAGCAGCAACAGATTGCTTTGGGAAATAACATTTCAATGTTTCTATTTGATTTTTGTTTTAATAATTTAAAGAAGGTCTTTGGAAATGCAAGGAATAATTAGCTATTGTCCAGCAAGTTTTCTGTAGCAATAATTGAAATAGCTATCCTTTTTTAGTCCCAGTTTCCTGTTACTTGCCTTTCTGAGGACCATCAGAACAGGTACAAGGAGTGGAGCCTGTGTCTTCGCGCTCACAAAGATGATTAGAAATGCAACCTTCTTAAAAGAAAAGTCTCCGAGCTGCAGTTCTGTGACTACATCCAGGGTCTGAGGGCAAACTGTTCTCCCTGTTAAAAGAGCTGCCTCTTGGGGTTTAATAGAGTTATTTGTCAATGCCATCATCATCATCACTAAATTTATATGTTGCTAGACTCCCAGCCATTTTGGGCAGTTGACCCTTGTTAAAAATACTTAAAAATAAAAGTCAAAACAAAACTCAAAGAAACACAGCATCAGACAAAATGATGATTGTAAAGACAATAAACCCAGAGAGGAGCAGCAAAGAAGAAAGGGAGGTTGGTTATCCTTGCCAATGGCCAGTCTTTAAGGCTCTTGAAAATAGCGGCAGTGTGGGAGCCATTCAAATTCTGGGGGGAACTTCATTCCAGGGTTGCCACAGAGAAAGTGCACTTTCAGGCACCAGAAAATGGCATTGTTTAATTGATGGAAACTGGAGTGTGCCAATCCTGTTAGAACCAGCTAGGTAGATTCTGTGGGAAACTGGTGGTTCCTCAAGAGAGGCCCCAAATCATGTATAGATCCATGGAACATGGGCTTGAGATGAAATATTTATAAACTTGAGTCTGAGCCAAGGAGCACCCGTTAATCCTGTCTGACAGATAATAGATCACATAATAGACCATGTGAAAAGTGTATGGAACATTTTCTTTTAAAGACTTATTAAATATGAAAAAAAACAAGTCAATTGTTTTTTTGTGTATCAACCTACTCCAAAACTGCAAGTTAGTGGAATAACAGAATAACAGAGTTGGAAGAGACCTTGAAGTTCCTCTAGTCCGATACTAGACTAGACTAGACCAGACCAGACAAATCGTTGTCCAATCTCTTCTTCAAAGCCTCCAGTGATGGAGCACCCACAACTTCTGAAGGCAAGCTGTTCCACTGGTTAATTCTACTCACTGTTAGGAAATTTCTCCTTAATTTCAGGTTGCTTCTCTCCTTGATTAGTTTCCATCCATTGCTTCTAGTCCTGTCTTCTGGTGCTTTGGAGAATAGGTTGGCCCCCTCTTCTTAGTGGCAGCCCCCCAAATATTGGAAGACTGCTATCATGTTGCCTCTAGTCCTCCTTTTCACTAGATTAGATATAACCCAATTCCTGCAACCATTGTTCATATGCTTTGGTCTCCAGTTCCCTAATCATCTCTGTTGTTCTTTTCTGCACTCTCCAGAGTCTCAACATCTTTCTTATATTGTGGCGACCAAAACTAGATGCAAGTGTGGTCTTACCAAGGTATTACAAAGAGGTATTATAAAGACTTATAAAGGATTATAAAAACTTACAACATCTCATATAAAATTTGAAACAATTAAGAACATAACTGAATGGAGTTCCACGCTGGAGGCTGCTGCTGGATTGATGGCAAACTACCTCCCCATCCCTTGCTCTCTGCTCTCCACCTGTCCATCTTTCTGTTATCATATTGACATATTCTTGTGTTCGTTTTCATCGTTTATTTTATTCTGATATTTTACTTCTGTTTACACTCCTTTCATTTTCTTCCTTTTTATTTTTGTAAGCTACCTAGAGTAGCCCCACAGTGAGATAAGTGGCAATAAATAATCATAAACATAGATGCCAGACAAAAACAGCCATAAGAGTAATTTTTACTCTCTCAGTATTTCAATCAGTTTAATTTTACCCTGCTCTACATCCTAGGGAAAAAAACTTTCTAGCGGATGCCCTGTCTAGACTACTACAATACAACAGGGCCAGACCTGAAATTGTCTGACCGGTCATTCTGTCAAACCAATTTGCAGCAGCAGTAATCACAAGGGGTCAGGGGAAAGCCGAATTGAAGTGCTAATCCAGGAGTCCTCAAAAATTTTTAAATGGGGCCAATTCACAGTCCCTCAGACTGTTGGGGGGGGGGGCGGACTATAATTTGAAAAAACATGAACACATTCCTATGCACATTGCACATATCTTATTTGTAGTTCAAAAAAACATGAAATAATAATACAATATTTAAAGTGAACAATTTTAATCATAAACCTACTAGTATTTCAATGAGAAGTGTGGACCTGCTTTTGGCTGATGAGATAGTCAATGTCCAGTTCCATATTTGTCACTGTCAGTCGTAACAAGTGATGCAAGTGTTCATCAGTTAGTCTGGATCTGGTTGGAGATTTCAGATGTTTAATTTGGGAAAAAGTCTGTTCACAGACATAGGTGCTGCCAAAGATGGTTACCATTTTGAGTGCATAGTTCCTGAGATGAAGATATGTCTCAGAGGGGAGAGATCAGTGGTGGGTTGCTCCCGGTTCGCACCAGTTCACAAGAACCGGTAGTAAATATTTGTAGTTCGGAGAACTGGTAATAACATTGGCTGGCCATGCTCCTGAACCGGTCCCCGGCCTGGTCGCCATTCGCTTACCCCACCCACCTCATCAGAGACTTTTTTTTTTACTTTTAAAAGCATTTTTTTCTACAACCTCTTCGGCTGAAAAAATGCTTTTAAAAGTAAAAAAAAAAAAAGCCTCTGATGATTGCGCGGCTCAGCTGGGATCATCAGAGGCTTTTAAAAGCATTTTTTCTGCAACCTCTTTGGCCGAAGAGGTTGTAGAAAAAAAAAGCCTTTAAAAGCCACTGGCGATCCCAGCTGAGTTGCCTGATCGTCAGAGGCTCCTGAAAGCATTTTTTTCTGCAACCTCTTAAGGTTGTAGAAAAGATGCTTTTAAAAGTAAAAAAACAAAGAAAAAAAGTTGGCCACGCCTACCCAGTCACATTACCCACCACCACCAAGCCACGCCCACAAAATAAGCCACACCCACACAACCAGTAGTAAAAAAATTTAGAACCCACCCCTGGGAGAGATGCATAGAAATTAGTAAGGCTGCTTGACTTGACTTGTCTTTCAGAGGGTCACAATTCTGTCATTTGGCCAATTCCATTCGGTAAATCGGATCAACAATTTCAATGTCAACAGAAACTGTGTTCCGGAAAAGCAGTATGTCCTTTTCATGTACAAGGAGCTTTTTAAATCTCATTTGAAACTCCCTTTGCAACATTTCCAGTGAATCCACACATTTTTTGTTTGGGAATGCAACTATTGGTTTTTCAGCCAACAGCTTTTGAGAAGTAGGGAGATGGCAGTTTTCTTTCTTCACTTGTTTAATTGAGGAGGTCCAATTTTACTTCAAATGCCTTCACATCACAGATGAGCTTCCCCTTTCCTTGAAGTTGCACATTGAAACTGTTGATTAGTTCTATTACATCTGTCAGAAAGGCAAGGTGCCATTTCCATTCTTCATCTTTGAGTACTTCTTTGTTTTTTGAAAGCAGAAAAGCAGAAATTGTGGAAGTAAGTCATAAAAACATTTCAAAACTCCCTCGATTCAGCCAACGGACTTCTGTGCGGTACAAAATATCTTCATAGGCAACATTTAGCTGAGATAGAAATTCTTGAAACTGATTTAGTGCATGTGCCCTAATGAAGTTAACACAAGACACCAGAGTCCCATTTCAGTGATTTACAACACAGTGCTTGTTGGTGGATGAGGCAGTGTATGGCTATTGGAAGTGAGTGATTGTGTTTGTCCATCTCAATGCATGCAATCACTCCTTTCATACACCCTACCATTTTAGGAGCACCATCAGTTGTCACACTGGCTAGTTTAGCCCATTCCAGCTCCAAATCATTCACAGTTTGGCGAACTTTTTTGATCATATTTAATGTACTATTGTATTATATTTATTGATAATTTGCACATAATAAAGGCACATATCCTGATTAATAATAAAAATAAAAATACGCCTTAGCAAAATGGAAATATGAGTTAGTTGCCGATGCTGGCTGCAGACGCTCCCGGTAGGCTTGCTTTTAATGAAACTCTATCAGCTTTTTAGTTTCTTTCTCCCACATATTTCCCCTGTGAAATAATTTAAACAATTTAAACAATTCTGAAAATAGAAGATAGCAAAGAAGTGGGAGTGGAAGATAAGCCGCTGTTTGGAAAGGTGATTGGTTTTTACCTCTGTGGTGCCTCGGCTGAGACCATCATTAAGGCCTACTTTAACTACGATTGCCGAGGGAGGATAAATTGTTGCGATATTTAACTTCGCTGAGAGATACTGGATCAATTATCTACCAAAATGGTAAAGAAAAGTAAGAGGCAGAGATCTTACTCTCTCTCCCCAAAATCTATGACAGAGTTTAACTACTCCAACCCTCTTAAACAGCTTAAATTGGATGACTTTATGGAGAGGTGTAATCCAGAACCCCAATCCGAACTTCGAACTTTGTCTCTGTCGACTGTATCATTGGGAGAGGGAGATACAGAAAGGGAGCTTTTTTCCCAGATTTCAGATTTAAACTCGCCTGCTAGAACGGGTGATTTTTTCAAGCTTTATCCCCTCTCCTACTTCTAGCTGTTTAAGAGAAGTTCCGGCATATTCAGACCTCAGAGAGATGGTCTGTACTCAGAGCATGTTAACCACATACAGTAGATTCAATATATGACTTACTGATATCGATCAAAAGAGACATCGAGAGGATCTTTCAATTTTTAAATAACCCTCACCCTGCAGCTAAGGAAGGTGAGACTGCACACCTTCCTGATGCGCGGAGAGAGCGGAAGGGTTTAAGATCTCAGTCCAAACAACAAAGCATTGCAAGTACTGATGTCAGCCCTCATCAAGGAAGAAGGTTGTTAAAGAAACAAATTGCTTTAAGGATAAGGAAAATCCCATGTAATAGAGGACGATGGACTTCAAAGGAAAGGATAATTCTCTCACTTGCACAGCTATTGAAATCTGATCCTTTATTAATAGATCTACTCAGATACGAAAAACTTCCCCAGCATAGCAATTGTGTTCGACTAATACTGCATTTTGACAGCAATACTATTCCGAATGCTGTAATGAAAAGAAAAGGATCCCTGCTCAGATTTGAAGTCATTCCTACAAGAGCCATCTCAAGTGGGCCTATTAAACCGCTTTTACAAGGACTTAACCAAACATCAAAAATGGTACCTAGGAACCACTCTGCTACCTCCAGGGTCTTTCCTCTAGAATCCGGAGAAACTATGGAGGCAGACCAGACCAGGGAGGTCCCATATATAAAGGCAAGTACCGATAAGCCCGAGTGCCAGGTTTCGGATGTTATAATCAGCGAATTTGTCTCCTTGTCTCCAAAGGAGCAAAGGTCGCTGTTAATTGAATTTGACTTGTTAAGATCTTTGCTAGCAGAAGCCTGCAGTTCAACGAGAAGGCTGTCCAAGTTGGAAGAACGGGGAAAGCATGTTCAGGCAAGGCCTAAAGTTGTTAAGTCCGTCCAGCGGGATAGAAGGGAAGGCAAAAGACTTTTCAAAGAAACAAAGACCATGAACGTAGCGGCAGAAGTTCACCCTTCCCCAAGTGTGCAACTGCCCTCACCTGTCTCGTATTTCCTAAGAACGGGTGAGACACTTCCGCAACAATCAGAGGCCACTTTTGACTCCTTTGGCACTCCAGAGAAGGCGGTGGTAGTAATTCCGGGCCCCTCCACCAGAAGCGTGGAGGGAGAGACACAAGGAGTAGTGCCTCGGGGTGATTGACTAGACAACAAATGGCCAATAACTAGGGCATCGCCCATCCCTAGCCTTTCCCTCCTGTCCTGGAATATAGCTGGCTGGAAAGGCACTGCAAACCGGATGGATCTTATAAAACTGATTTCAACACATCATCTCATCCTCCTTCAAGAAACCTGGCTGACTACTAATGATCTACAGATCAGCTTACCGGGCTTTGCCTCATGGCATAAACTGGCAGGCAAAGTCAATTTAAGAGGGAGGGCAATTGGGGGCCTAACCATGATGGTCAAAAGGGATACGGGATGGAAGGGTGAGATTTAGATTTTCATTCAGGGGGATGGACTTAATCTTAATTAATGTATATATCGCTCCTTTTTCACTCCACCTTCTAGGAAGGGATTTGTGGGATGAATTAGATTCAGTATTAGCTACTTTAAAGGGACGCTTTCCCCAAGCAAAAATTATATTAGCCGGAGATACTAACGCAAGACTAGGCCCCTCAATGAAGAGCCATGCTAAGCGAGGCCTGGTACCAACTGGATACTTTTATAACAAGTTCACCTGGTCCTCAATGGACAAGAGGGCCAATAAATATGCCCAGAGGTTAGTACTTAGTGGCTTGAGTGATGGGTATATATATATCCCTATATTTTCTCGTCCAACAAAATATCAACCTCTATTGATTATATTTGCACTTCCTCTAGTTTAATACACCATTTTTCATATGTAAGAGAAAAAACCACTTTCCCATCACAGCTCTGGTTTCACTCTCTTCAGAAGTTAGGCCTCATTTAAGAGAGGAAATTGACACCTTAGTAAACGCCCGGGTTTATAATTGGCACAGACTTGATGTTGAATCTGTGACCACTTATCTGGGCTCAGACAAAGCCAGACAGCAAGGGAAATTTCCCAACCTAAGCCTGGAGACAACACCCCAATACCAGCTTATATAGAGCTAATTTCTACTCTTAAGAACTTAATGATCCAGAATGATAGC
Organism: Pantherophis guttatus; assembly: GCF_059756535.1. Classification (NCBI taxonomy): domain Eukaryota; kingdom Metazoa; phylum Chordata; class Lepidosauria; order Squamata; family Colubridae; genus Pantherophis; species Pantherophis guttatus. Next base: position 26,902,363 of record NC_142073.1, read on the forward strand.
AAAGTAGATGGGATCTCTAGAAAGTGATTTGATGACAATTGCCATAGGTTGAGGGCAAATCTAAGAGCCGCAGTTAGGAAAGTTAACTGGTCCAGACAGGATGGTGATTATTCAAATATGGTTCAACTCAGGAGAGCATACAAATCCCTCCTGAAAAACAAGAAAAGTAGCTATAACAGGTAGAGGTAGAAATGGCAGCGAAATCACAATTCCCTACGATCTTTTGGCATAAGATAGCTGGTATATTAAAACAACGTTCCCCATTCATGGACACTGATATATCAGCAGTAAAATGGGAGAAACACTATCTTGCTTTATTTGACGGTAACAATACAACGAATGTCTTGCAACTGGATATTCTCCAGCAGGAATTAAGGAAATGTCCAGAATGGACACCAGTTACCTCTACTGAAGTTAAACATATAATCCAATCCTTAAAGGCCGGGAAGGCCCCCGGAGGGGACTTGCTGCCTCCCGAACTCTTTAGGTCCAACATTGATTTCTAGATACCGGTGCTGGTAGCACTGTTTACTTATATCGATAAAGTAGGGATAATCCCTGAAGGGTGGAGGTTAGCTATAGTGTTTCCAATTTTCAAGAAAGGTGACAGAGCCGCCCCATCTAACTATCGACCCATCAGTCTTCTCAATATAATTTCAAAAATGTATACAAAGCATCTGCTAAATAAAATAGAGGACTGGTGCTTGGATAAGGAAATTCTGGCAAATGAGCAGGCAGGTTTCAGATCGGGTAGGTCTCCCATTGACAATTGTTTTGTCCTTTCCCACTTTATCCTTATCTTTATCTTTATTTGATTTATATACCGCCCTACTCCCGAAGGACTCAGGGCGGTGAACAGCCAAACGATAAAATACATAAATACAAAATTTAAAAACAGAATAAAACCGAATTAAACAATTTGGCCCAGACAGATTTAAAACACCCCAATCATTTAAAAACAGATTAAAATTTTCATATTAAAAAAGGGAAAAGATTAGGCCAGGCCTGCCTGGTGGAATAAAAAGGTCTTGAGAGCGCGGCGGAAGGTGCGCAGATCCGGGATCCTCCGTATCTCCGGGGGGAGCTCATTCCAGATAGTAGGTGCCCCCACAGAGAAGGCTCTCCCCCTAGGGGCCGCCAATCGACATTGTTTGGCCAACGGCACCCGGAGGAGCCCCTCACTATGAGGGCGTACCGGCCGGTGGGAGGCTATTGGTGGTAGTAGGCGGTCCCGTAGATAACCAGGTCCTAAGCCATGGAGCGCTCTAAAGGTGGTAACCAAAATCCTGAAGCGCACCCGGAAGACCACTGGGAGCCAATGCAGCTCGCGCAGGAGAGGTGTTACATGGGAACGCCATGTCGCTCCCATTACCACCCGCGCGGCCGCACTCTGTGCCAGTTGGAGCCTCCGGGTGCTCCTCAAGGGGAGCCCCATGTAGAGAGCATTGCAATAGTCCAGGCGGGAAGTGACAAGGGCATGAGTGACCATGCGTAAGGAGTCCCGATCCAGAAAGGGATGCAACTGGCGAATCAGGCGAACCTGATGAAAAATCCTCCTGGTACCGGCCGTCAAATGCTCTTCTAAAGACAGCCGTGAATCCAGGAGGACGCCCAAGTTGCGAGCCCTCTCCGTGGGGGCCAATGTTTCGCCCCCAATAGCCAGTGCAACTGACTATATCGGGACGTCGGAAACCACAGCCACTCGGTCTTGGATGGGTTGAGCCTGAGCCTATTCCTCCCCATCCAGATCCGCACGGCCTCCAGGCACTGGGACATCACTTCAAGGGCATTGTTGGGGTAGTCTGGGATGGAGATGTACAGCTGAGTGTCATCAGCGTACTGGTGGTACTTCACCCCGAAACCACAGATGATCTCGCCCAGCGGCTTTACATAAATGTTGAACAAGAGGGGCGAGAGGACCGACCCTTGCGGCACCCCACATATGAGGGGCCTCGAGGTCGACCTCTATTCCCCTGCCAACACAGACTGTAACCGGTTGGAGAGAAAGGAGGAGAACCACCACAACCCCTCAAGGCGTCGCAGTAGGATACCATGGTTAATGGTATCAAAAGCCGCTGAGAGATCTAATAGGACCAGGACAGAGGAGCAACCCCTGTCCCGAGCCCTCCAGAGATCATCTACCAATGCAACCAATGCCGTTTCCATGCTGTACCCAGGCCTGAAACCCGACTGGAATGGATCCAGATACGTCGTTTCATCCAGGTGCTGGGGAAACTGTTGCGCAACCACGCTCTCAACAACCTTCGCCACAAAGCGAAGGTTGGAGACCGGACGATAATTAACCAACATTGCCGGGTCCAGGGAAGGCTTCTTGAGGAGAGGCCTCACCACTGCCTCTTTCAAGGCGGCGGGGAAGTCACCCTCACCCAATGAAGCATTTATGCTGGCCCTGGAGCCAGCCTTGTGTCACCTCCCGGGAAGCCAGCACTAACCAGGAGGGACATGGGTCCAACAAACATGTGGTCGCGTTCAGTCTGCCCAGAATCCTGTCCACATCCTCAGGAGTCACAGGATCAAACTCATCCCAGATAACATTCTCTTTTTTGGGGGGGGAAACTTTTTTTATTTTTAAACAAAACTTAAAACATAAAACAATTATCATCCATTACAATTATAGAAAGTGTATTGATTGGTTACAAATCTTTTGTGCTTAATCCTCTATCCAACATTTTCTTATTTAACAGTTTATTACATTATTATTCTCATTTACCAATTATTTAACAGTAAATTGTCCTCTATAGGGGAAAAAAAAAAACCCTTTATATGTTTTATTATCTTATCCATTTCATATTTCATTTCCATTCTTTCTTGTCTAACCATTGATAAAATAAATTCCATATCAAATAATATTGTTTATCTTCTTGTTCCCTAATTTCAAATGTCAATTTACTCATTTCAGCACACTCCAAAATTTTCTTGATAACGTCGTCATCCGTGGGTATCTTCTCACCTTTCCAGTTTCTAGCAAATACAATTCTAGCCGCCGTTAAAACATTCACAATTAAATATCTCATTTCTCTATTGTATATTTCTGGTAAAATCCCCAATAAAAATATCTCTGGTTTAAAGTCAATATGTTTCTTTATCATTTTTTCCAACCATTTGTGGATTTTAGTCCAATATCTTTTAGCTTCTGCACATGTCCACCACATATGGTAATATGAGCCCGGAGTCTGATGACACTTCCAACATTTCTCCGATTTATTCTTGTATATTCTGGCTATTCTCACCGGGGGTAAATGCCACCTGTAAAACATCTTATACAGATTTTCCTTATATGCTGTTGACATTGTCATTTTATAATTCTACAACCATAATTTTTCCCATTTCTCTAAGTCAATCCCATGACCCACATTAGTAGTCAGCCAGGTTTCTTGAAGGAGGATGAGATGATGTGTTGAAATCAGTTTTATAAAATCCATCCGGTTTGCAATGCCTTTCCAGCCCGCTATATTCCAGGACAGGAGGGAAAGGCTAGGGATATAAGATACCCTAGTTATTGGCCATTTGTTGTCTAGTCAATCACCCCGAGGCACTAACTGGCAGAAGCATTAGAAATCCCTAAAGAAAAAATGTTTGATAGTATTGATGAGCTGTGTGGAGTATACACAAGATATGCAATGAGAAATAAACTACCAAGAGAAGTTCATATAAGATTCACCAAGAAATATTAAAGAAAATATGATAATTTGGGGGGAAAATTTTGGACATAACATTGAATTGGACAAATGGGAAAAATTATGGAAAATTAACTATAAACTAACAATGTCTATACCCTACAAAGAGAATATGTATAAAATGTTTTACCGGTGGCACCTCCCACCTGCGCGCCTAGCAAAAATGTTTCCGAATACTTCCTCAACTTGCTGGAAGTGCAAATCACAAAAAGGAACTTATTACCATATGTGGTGGTCATGCCAGAAGGCAAAACAATTCTGGCATGCAATGAAGATACAAATAGAAGAAATCACAAATCAGAAATTGGAAATGAAACCGGAAATTTTCTTATTAGGAATAATTACAGGCCATTATGAAAAAGAAATAAAATACCTAATAATTCACATATTAATGGCAGCACGGATAGTCTTCACTCAGAACTGGAAACATGAAGACACACAAACGGAAAACAAAATAATCAGCAAAATTATGGATTGTGCAGAAATGGATAGACTCACAAAAGAATTGCAGGAAAAAGATGAAACAGACTATTATTTAGTATGGATAGACTCACGAAAGAATTGCAGGAAAAAGATGAAATAGACTATTATTTAGTATGGCAGAGATGGTATAACTGGTTGGAGAAAAAGAAAGGAATACAAAAATAGGGACACAAAACAGAGGTCAAAATTCATAGACAAGAATTGGGTACCAATTAAGAAAGGTAGTTAATTTAACATGGAATTTATGATATTGTCTTATACGTAAATATAGAGGTATAGATAAGAATATAAATATAATCTACTGATGTGACAAATTGGAAAAAGGAATCATAAGACTTGATTTATGTTTATTTGTTTTGTATGTTGTATTGTATCTATGTTTGTTCGTTATTTTTAACCAATAAAAAGTTTTAAAAAATGATTCACCAAGAAATCAATTAAAATGCAAATATTGCAGATTACAAAAGAGAAAACACTGAAATATAGTTGCAAGGAAATTATGGTTCTGAAGCAAATACCGAGAAAAGTGAGAGAGATGAGAATATCAATTCCTGACGAAAATATTGCTCCAGAAAGGTGTGAATTACAGATGGTTGATACCAGAAGGCTAGGTGTTTACGTGGCAATTGCAAAGATTCAAAATAGATTCAATTTTATCTATTTGTAAATTTTGTATTTATATGTTTTATTCTATGGCTGTTCACCGCCCTGAGTCCTTCAGGAGTAGGGCGGTATACAAATTCAATAAAATAAAATAAATAAATAAATTGATAAAGCCAAAGCATTTTATGCTGAATATTTTAGAGAGAAGGAAGTAGAGTTAAGAAGAGAAGAGCCATTGGTTGAATTACAAGAGGAAAGTTTGGCAATGATTGAACAGGAGGAAGGTGCAGTAGGGGGCATATAAAGGACAATGTGAACCGAGATCCACTAGAACAGCAAATCCTTTATATAAAGTATAAATATGGATGAGAAAAAATTGATAACAATAAATATAAATGGACTTAATATAGCAACTAAAAGAAGAAAGATATTTCATAAATTAGAGAAATTATAATTGGATATAATTTGCTTACAAGAAGTGCATATTAAAAAGCAACATGAACAAATGTTGATACAGCCAAAACTAGGGAAACTATTTACTTCATTACCGCAATGTAAGAAAAGAGGGGTGGTTTTATATATCAGAGATACAATACAATCTCGAGTGATCTCGAGATAGGGGATATAGTCATCGAGCCCTTGTCATGGTCAGATCACTCGCTCCTTCGCCTTGACCTTCGAACCGCAGCACCCCACCGCAGGGAGGCGGAACCGGTAAGATGGTACCGCCCCAGGCGCCTGATGGAACCTGATAGGTTCCAGATGGAACTTGGGCCAATCCCGGAGGTTCTGGCTCACGCCTCATCTGGGGACCTAGTGGCCGCCTGGGATAGGGAGGCTGCTGGAGCCCTGGATCGAGTCGTGCCTTTGCGGCCTCTGACCCGGCGCCGATCTCGCCTGGCTCCTTGGTTCACCGAGGAGCTGAGGGAGATGAAGCGCCGGAAAAGACGCCTAGAGAGCTGTTGGAGGGCTAGTCTTTCTGAATCTGACCGAACACTGGTAAGATCTTATATTAGGAGTTACCTAGTGGCGATAAAAGCAGCAAAATGTACTCATTTTACTGCTCTTATTGCGTCATCAGATAATCGCCCGGCCACCCTGTTTAGGGTGACCCGCTCCCTGCTCCACCAGGAAGCGCGGGAGGACCCCTTGGAGGGGAGAGCCGAGGATTTTGTTCAATATCTGTATGACAAAATCACTCAGATTCGGGCAGGTCTGGACTCTGACGGGATAGATCCAACGAGGGTGACGGAGACAGGTCTTGAGACTGTTATCTGGGATGAGTTTGATCCTGTGACCCCAGATGACGTGGACAGGATTCTGGGTAGATTGAACGCGACCACATGTTTGTTGGACCCGTGTCCCTCCTGGTTAGTGCTGGCTTCCCGGGAGGTGACGCGAGGCTGGCTCCAGGGGATTATAAATGCTTCGTTGGGTGAGGGTGTCTTTCCCGCCGCCTTGAAAGAGGCGGTGGTGAGGCCTCTCCTCAAGAAGCCTTCCCTGGACCCGGCAGTATTGGCTAATTATCGTCCAGTCTCCAACCTTTGCTTCGTTGCGAAGGTTGTTGAGAGTGTGGTTGCGCGACAGCTACCCCAGTACCTGGATGAAGCGTCGTATCTAGATCCGTTCCAGTCGGGCTTCAGGCCTGGGTACAGCACGGAAACGGCATTGGTCGCGTTGGTTGATGATCTCTGGAGGGCTCGGGACAGGGGTTGTTCCTCTGTCCTGGTCCTGTTAGACCTCTCAGCGGCTTTTGATACCATCGACCATGGTATCATGCTGCACCGGCTGGAAGGGTTGGGGGTGGGAGGCACCGTTTTACGGTGGTTCTCCTCGTTTCTCTCTGACCGGTCGCAGTCTGTGTTGACAGGGGGGCAGAGATCGACCCCGAGGCCCCTTATATGTGGGGTGCCGCAGGGATCGGTTCTCTCGCCCCTTCTGTTCAACATTTATGTAAAGCCGCTGGGCGAGATCATCCGTGGTTTCGGGGTGAAGTACCATCTGTACGCTGATGACACCCAGCTGTACATCTCCACCCCGGACCACCCCAACGATGCCCTTGAAGTGATGTCCCAGTGCCTGGAGGCCGTGCGGATCTGGATGGGGAGAAACGGGCTCAGGCTCAACCCATCCAAGACCGAGTGGCTGTGGTTTCCGACGTCCCGATATAGTCAGCTGGCACCATCGCTGGCTATTGGGGGCGAATCATTGGCCCCCACGGAAAGGGCTCGTAACTTGGGCGTCCTCCTGGACTCACGGCTGTCTTTAGAAGAGCACTTGACGGCCGTGACCGGGAGGATTTTTCATCAGGTTCGCCTGATTCGCCAGTTGCGTCCCTTTCTAGATCGGGACTCGTTACGCACAGTCACTCATGCCCTCGTCACCTCTCGTCTGGACTATTGTAATGCTCTCTACATGGGGCTCCCCTTGAGGTGCACCCGGAGGCTCCAACTGGCGCAGAGTGCGGCCGCGCGGGTGGTTATGGGAGCAACATGGAGCTCCCATGTAACACCTCTCCTGCGCGAGCTGCACTGGCTCCCGGTGGTCTTCCGGGTGCGCTTCAAGGTTCTGGTTACCACCTTTAAAGCGCTCCATGGCTTGGGACCTGGTTACTTACGGGACCGCCTACTACCATCAACAGCCTCCCACCGACCAGTACGCTCCCACAGAGAGGGGCTCCTCCAGGTGCCGTCGGCCAAACAATGTCGGCTGTCGGCCCCTAGGGGGAGAGCCTTCTCTGTGGGGGCACCGACGATCTGGAATGAGCTCCCCCCAGAGATACGGAGGATTCCGGATCTGCGCACCTTCCGCCGCGAGTTGAAGACGCTTTTGTTTCATCAAGCTGGCCTCGCCTAAATCTCCTCCTTTCTAAAGTGTAAATTCTAAATTTTAATGGATTTTAAAATATGGGTATTTTAAATTGGGTATTAATTCAGCCAAATTTATTTAATTCATTTTATTCGATTTTAAATTTTGTATATCTATGTGTTTTATTTCATGGCTGTGCACCGCCCTGAGTCCTTCGGGAGTAGGGCGGTATAGAAATTCAATAAATAAAATAAAATAAAAAATAAAATACCAGCAGAAAAAATTTATGCAGATGAAGAGGGAAGAATTTTGATGGTGGAAATGATAGATAATAATAAGAAAATCCTCTTAATAGCAATATATGCTCCAAATGACAAGAAGATTTTTATAGAAAATTACATATGAGATTAATTGAATTGGACTATGGAAATATTTGTATGATGGGAGATTTTAATGGCATAGTAGATGCCATTAAATGGACTATAATACACAGAAGGTAACAAAACAAAGTAGGAAAACTGCCGAAATCCTTCTTTAAGATGACAGAGGAAATTAATTTAAAAGATGCATGGAGGGAAAGAAATGCAAAAAAGAGACAATATACTTTTTATTCTAATAGACACTTATCATGGTCTAGAATAGATATGATATGGATGACAATGGAATTGACCTCTAATATAGAAGAAATTGATATAGAAGCCAATACCTAGGCAGACCATAATCCAATGATAGTGAGATGGAAAGGACAAAGGAGAAGGTTCAGATGGACTTTAAACACTACAGTATTAAAAGAAAAGGACTTTGTACAGAAAATGGAGAAAGAACTAGATTTTTTAAAAAGAAAATAGAACAGAGGATACATCAATGCAAAATTTGTGGGAGACTATGAAAGCTTATTCCAGAGGCCTGATAATTGACTATACAAGAAAAAGAAATATTAAGAAGAGGCAAAGTTATAAAACATTAGAGGATGATTATAAGGAACTTGAAAAAGAACTACAGAAGTTCCCATAAAAAAAGGATATTAAACTGAAAATGGACATAACTAAACATAAAATGGGACTATTGGAAAAAGAAGATCTAGCACAAAAAATTAGAAATGCTAAACAAAACTACTTTGAGGAAGCCAATAAACCAGGTAGATGGCTAGCATATAAATTGAAAAAAAGAGAGAGAATCAAGCAAAATAATGAAATTAGTAGATGATCAAGGACAAATTAGGTTTGGGAATGAAGAGAAGAAAAATATTGTACAAGATTACTATAAAAAATTATATGAAAAAGAAAACATAGAGGAAGAAAGTGTTAAACAATATCTACTCGAGGCAAATTTACCTCAGATTCCTAAAGACACCGAGATGATGTTAGATTTCCACATAACGATGATGGAACTGACGGAAGCACTTAAAAAACAAAGGATTGGAAAGGCACCAGGGCCAGATGGTTTGCCAGCGGAATATTATAAGACTTCACAAGATTCACTGAGTCTCCCACTGTTAGAAGTTATGAATGAAGTAATGTTGAAGATGGAAATACCCAATTCATGATTGGAAGCATATATTACACTTGTCCCAAAGGAAGATGCCGACCCACAACAAGTCAAGAATTATAGGCCTATATCTCTACTAAACTCAGATTATAAAATGTTCGCTACAATATTGGCAGAAAGACTTAAAAGATATTTAAATAATTTTATACATCCGGATCAAAATGGATTTCTGCCAAAAAGGCAAATCAGATAATTCTGGACACTTCGGAGTACTATGAGGCACATCCTGAAAAGCAAATGGTTCTGATGTTTTTGGATGCACAGAAAGCCTTTGATAACGTGAACTGGCGATTTATGTTATTACAGCTCCAACAGATGGGCTTTGGGAGGAAATTTATTCAAGCCATAGAAGCTATATATCATAAACAAACAGCAAAAGTAATGATAAATGGAGAATTGACTGAATCTATTGAAATACAAAAAGGAACGAGACAAGGTTGTCCACTGTCACCACTGTTGTTTGTGTTAACACTAGAAGTATTAAACAGAAACATTAGAGAAGAAAAAGAAATAAAAGGAATGAAAATTCAAAATCAAGAATATAAACTGCAAGCATTTACTGATGACCTGCTGTTTATTTTGGAAGATTTGAATCAATAAATAAATTAATAGATAAAATAGGAGACTTTGGAAAGGTTGCTGGTTTGAAAATAAATAAAGATAAAACAAAGATTTTGACAAAAAATATGCTAAAAAACCAGAAAGAAGAATTGGCGAAAGTATCAAAGATGCAGGTCACAAACAAGGTTAAGTATTTAGGAATACATTTATCAGCAAGATGCAGTACACTTAAGGAGAATAATTACAATAAACTTAAACAACAGATAGTGACAGATTTGGCTAAATGGAAGAATTTGCAATTATCATTGGTAGGGAGGATATCAGCTATTAAGATGAACATATTGCCTAGAATTTTGTATTTGTTCCAGACAATTCCAATTAGGTTGGGAAAAGATTATTTTGAAGATTTGAATAAAAGTGTGTTAAAATATATTTGGCAGGGTAAAAAGGCGAGGATAAAATTAAAATTGTTGCAAGATGTTAGATCAAGAGGAGGTTTTGGCTTGCTGGATTGGGAATTATATTATCAAACAACTAATTTGATGTGGATTAAAGAATGGATAATGTTAAGAAATATTAGATTGTTGACTGATTTGCTGTTGGGCTGGCATGCTTTCTTATGGTACAAGAGAACAAAAACACAGGGGTATTTTAGAAGACATATGTCAGCCTCCACTTTCTTGCTCATTGCTTACTTGCTCGGCTGCCATGAAATGGGGGGAGGGGGGAGCTATTGGAATTCTTGGGAGGGGGGAAGCGAGCTGGAGGAGAAACGAAAGTAAAACTTTGCTGCAGCGGTTTTCTTTGAAGCTGGCTGATAACGTCTCCAGGTCAACGGTTGTGGCATAGCAAGAGGATGACACTGCCAGACGTTTGCTCCCACATGACTCCTGGAGAACCTGTGGATTGGATGATTTATGATGAACAGTTGGGGGGGATGCTTTGTATATGTGATTTTCGCGCCTTTGCTTCAGACCTTGCTTTTCTTTGACTGCATTCAGTTCTTATCCAGTAAAAGTTACCTTTCTCTATGAAAATGGAGTCGGGGTTTTTCTTTCCTGGATAATGAAAGAGTCTTATACGAGAGTCTTTGTTATCCAATTGGGAGAAGATTAAAAGACATCATTATTTAAAAATTCTAGTCTGGTTATCTTTGAAGATAACCATTGAAGCATTCTCAATAACATTTAGAAAGGAACAAATTGTTAGATATAGTGAATTATTAAATGAAAAGGGTGAACTTAAACTTAAATCGAAGCAAGAATTAGAAGAACAAGAGATAAAGATGGATTGGTTTTCATATATGCAAATACATTCTAGATATTATAAAGATTTTAAGACAGAGGGTTTTTATAGTAATTTGACTAATCTAGATAAAATTTTAACAGGTTCTGATGACTGTAATTAAAAAATTGTATAGTTATTTATTAGAGGTAAAATTGGAAGAACAAGTTAAAGAAACGATTGCATGGGGGAAAATTTTTGATTATGGAATTGATTTAGAGAAATGGCAAAAATTGTGGTCGCAAAATTATAAAATGACAATGTCAACAGCATATAAGGAGAATTCATATAAGATGTTTTACAGGTGGCATTTACCTTGGACGAGAATTGCTAGAATGTTCAAGAACAAATCAGAACAGTGTTGGAAATGTCACCAGACATGGCTCATATTACCATATGTGGTGGACATGCGTAGAAGCTAAAAGATATTGGACTAAAATCCACACATGGTTGGAAAAAATGACAAAGAAACACATTGACTTTAAACCAGAGATATTTTTATTAGGGATTTTACCAGAAATATATAATAGAGAACTGAGATATTTAATTGTGAATGTTTTAACAGCTGCTAGAATTGTATTTGCTAAAAATTGGAAAAAGGAGAAAATATCTACGGAAGATGAAGTTATTAAGAAAGTTATGGAATGTGCCGAAATGAGTAAATTGACATTTGAAATTAGAGAACAGGAAGACAAGCAATATTATATGGTATGAGATTTATTTTATCCATGGCTAGATAAGAAAGTATGGAAATGAAGTATGAAATATGAAATAAATGTAATAATAAAATATATGATATGGTTTTTTTAGGGGATAAATGCCATTGTTAAATAAATGTTAAATGAGAATAATAACAAATTGACAAATAACTTGTAAATTTTGGATATGGGATTAAGCACAAAAGAATTGTAACCGATCGACACACTTTCTGTAATTGTAATGGATGATGGTTGTTTTTATGTTTTCTTTAAAAAAAAAGATAAAGAGGAGTCGATGTATTTCAAGACATGGGGAAAATTTTATGATTGGTTTGAAAAGAGATATGAATAAAGGTACAGAGATAAAAAAGATAGGGAAAAGAAGAAAAAGAGAAAAAATAATTAGAAGAATAGAAACCCAGACAATGCCTAGCTAAAGGAAAAAGGGGGTGGGGGGAAGGGAAAAAGTGAGAATATTACAAAAGTGATGAAAAACAGATGTAATTACTAAACAAATAAAAAACTGAAATGAAGATGGATGCAAATAGATAATCGGGGCTGCTCAGATACCATTCTAGATTGAATTAAAAAGGGAAACAACAAGAGAAATGGAAAGGAGTAGAGAGAGAGGAAGGGAGAAGAGAGGAAAGGAGATGGAGAGATAGAAGAGAGGGAAAAGGAGAGGAAGAAAAGGGAGGAGAAAGTAGGAGGAGAAAGGAAGGAAGAAGAGAGGAGTGGGGGAAGGGAAGGGGAAGTAGGAAAGAGATGGAGAGGAAGAACGAAGAAAGTAGGAAGAGAAGGGGAGGAGAAGAGGAAAACTTGTGGTAAAATAAAGGAGGGTAAATGGTAAAAGAGCAGTCCTGAAAAACTAAAAATGAAAGTTAAAAAATAATGATGGATAAAAGATGTTTATTTAAATATGTTTATGAGAAATAAAAATAAAAACTCTTTGAGCTGGTCTGGTTGTGTGTGTCATGTGATGCCTCTCCTGCCAGATCTGATAGATGGGCAGACATGATCCAGGAGAGGGATCCTGGATCCAGTAAGCTAGCTGCATCTCTTGAAAAGCTTTGTGATTATTATCAGAATACCCTGGAAGTTTAAATTTAAATAAAAGGGGGAGTCCACTATAGGCAAATGTCCCTGTAGCATGGTTTCTATGGTTGTGGTTTCTATAGCACCTGAATCAAATGGGCATGTCAGGCTTCTCTCCCAGAACAGCTGTGGGGAGAACATTAGAATAGAATAGAGCTGGAAGGGATCTTGGAGGTCATCTAGTCCAGCCCCCTGCTCAAGCAGGAGAATCTGTACCATCTCAGACAAGTGACCGTCTAATCTCTTCTTAAAAACCTCCGGATGGAGCACCCACAATTTCTGGAGGCAAACTGTTCCACTGGTTAATTGTTCTCATTGTTAGGAAGTTTCTCCTTAATTCCAGGTTGCTTCTCTCTTTGGTTAGTTTCCAACCATTGTTTCTTCTCCTGCCCTCTGGTGCTTTTGAGAATAATTTTACCCCCTCTTCTTTGTGGCAGCCCCTCAAATACTGGAATACTGCTATCATGTTCCCCCTAATTATTTTCTTTTCATAAAATCAAGCTGAGGATAAAGCTCCCCTACAATTGGGAACTGCGATATGAATATGAGGCTCATTTAAATAGTAAAATGTAGTCATTTGAAATCATTTGTGAGAAAGCAGCAATTTGTTTGAATTTCTATATCTAAAATCCTTTACCTTCATATTGATCTAGTGTGATCTAGCTCTTAAGATGGCATCATTGGAGAAATCATAGAGGTTATTTATTTTGAGGGGTTTTTTGGAATACTTTTCCCTGATAGATTATAGCTGAGTGTCAATATTCAGTCAGTCCAATAATAGAATAGAATAGAATAGAATAGAATAGAATAGAATAGAATAGAATAGAATAGAATAGAATTTTTATTGGCCAAGTGTGATTGGACACACAAGGAATTTGTCTTGGTGCATATGCTGTCAGTGTACATAAAATATAAGATACGTTCATCAAGAATCATAAGGTACAACACTTAATGATAGTCATAGGTCAGGGGTGGGTTCTAAATTTTTTTACTACCGGTTCTGTGTGCGTGGCTTATTTGGTGGGCATGGCTTGGTGGTCATGTGACGGTGTGGGTGTGGCTTGGTGGTCACATGTCTGGGCATGGCTTGGTGGTCATGTGACTGGGTGGGAATAGCTGGGTGGTCATGTGACTGGGTAGGCGTGGCCAGCTTGACGTCACATGTCAAGGGTTATGGTTAGGGTGCCTGGCCTCTCCTCGCCTCAACGAGATACAATTTCCCTGTCTATTTATTTACTACTACTGAACATCCAAAATATACTATTTAATCCTATGTATGCCATATGTGTACATACATATTACATAGTATAGTGTACAGGCACACAAAAAGATACATTATTTATTATATATACTGTATATGTGTGTACACATACACACACCTCTTCTAAAACTATACATTTTCAACCTCACTTACTACATTTGGAAAAACACACCCAGAGTCCACTTTCTGCCACACATTTAACTATAACTTCTGTACATTTAGAACATTACACACGCCTTAAGATTTACTTCCCTAGCCTGCACATGACTGTTAGAGCCAGGAGAGATCATGGATTGAGTAAAATGTGGTGAAACTCACTTAACAACACTCTTGCTTAGGAACCAAAATTTTGGGCTCAATTCTGGTCACAAAACAAGGACTATCTCTGCCTTTCTCTGCATGGCAGCCTTGTCCTAGTAAACTCCTTCTCCTTTCTGACAATTTTCCTCTCTATTAGAGGCACCAAAATAATCCAGTAAGGTTTCCCGCTGGAGCAGGGGTTGGACTAGATGGCCTCTAAGGTCACTTCCAGCCCTAGATTACTGTCCTGTTTCAAAGCGACTTCTGAAGCCACATCTAGTGCCAGGGTTTGTGTTCCTTCCTTCCTCTTTTCTTTCTTTCTTTCTTTTTCTTTCTTTCTCTGTCTCTCTCCCTCCCTTCCTCTTCCTTTCTTCTTTCTCTTTCTTGTCTCTCTCTCTCCCTTCCTTCCTTTCTCTTTTTCTTTTCTTTTTTTCTCTCCCTTCCTCTTTCCTTTTCTTTCTCTTCTTTCTTTTGGTCTCTTCCTTTCTTCCTTTTTTCTTTCTTTGTTTTTTCTGTCTTTTTCTTTCATTCTTTTTTTCCTTCTCTCCCTTCCTCTTTCCTTCTTTCTTTCTCTCTGTCTCTCCCTTCCTCCCTTTCTTTCTTTGTTTTTCTCTCTCTTTTTCTTTCATTCTTTTTTCCCTCCCTTCCTCTTTCCTTTTCTTTCTCTTTCTCTCCCTTCCTTTCTTTTTTCTGTCTTTTTCTTTAATTCTTTTTTCCCTCTCCCTTCCTTTC
Organism: Pantherophis guttatus; assembly: GCF_059756535.1. NCBI lineage: Eukaryota > Metazoa > Chordata > Lepidosauria > Squamata > Colubridae > Pantherophis > Pantherophis guttatus. Next base: position 26,917,434 of record NC_142073.1, read on the forward strand.
TTTCTCTCTCTCCCTTCCTTCCTTTCTTTTTTCTGTCTTTTTCTTTCATTCTTTTTCCCCTCTCCCTTCCTTTCCTTCTTTCTCTTTCTTTCTTTGTATCTTTCTTTTTCTTTGTGTCTCCCTTCTTTTCTTTTTTCTCTCTCATTTTCTTTGTCTCTTTTTCTCTCCCTCTCTTTCATTCACTCCCTCTCTCTCTCTCCCACCCTCAGTGGTGAAATCTAAATGTTTTTTTTTAGATTCTGTGGGCATGGCTTGGTTCTGTGGGCATGGCTTGGTGGTGGTGGTGGGGTAATGGGTGGGCGTGGCCATTTTTATTTACTTTTAAAACCATTTTTTCTACAACCTCTTCGATGAAGAGGTTGTAAAAAAATGCTTTCAAAAGGCTCTGATGATCCCAACTGAGTTGCCTGATCACTGAGCTGGGATCGTGAGAGCTTGGATCGTCAGAGCCATTTAAAAGAAAAAAACTTTTTAAAAAGCCCTCTGCCAATCAGTCAACTCAGCTTGGATCGTGAGAGCCATTTATAAGAAAAAAACTTTTCTTTTAAAGTTTTTTTCTTTTAAATGGCTCTGATGATCCAAGCTGAGATCATCAGCTGGGGGGGGGGCAAAGCGGCGGCAGGGAGTCCCGGAACTCCCAAGGATTTTTCCTGCACGGCTTTTGCCGCTGCAGGCATCAGTGGCGCGGGAGCAGCAGAGGGGCATCCCGGAAATCCCCATGGCCAAGCCAGCTTGCCCGCCTTCCTCACCCACCACTGCCTTGTTGTTTAGAGTGCTTACCTTCCATGGCTGGTCCACAGTCCGGACTCCAGAAGGCAAGCTGACTGTAGTTTTTGGCAGCCCCCAGCCAGCCGCAACTGCTGGAAAGCAGCAGGCAAAGCCTCCGAAAAGGCTTCTTTGGCAGCCGCTTTCTCTGCAGGCCGCCAAAATGTACCGGCAGAAAAAGCTGCTGCTGTTGCCGCCATGTTCCTCACGCATGTGCATCCCATTGGACTTGCAAGGCAATGGGATGCGCGTGCATGAAGAACATGGCGGCAACAAGCATGGCGGACGGGGCAAGCAACCGGCGACCGGGGAACTGGTTCAGGGGCGTGGCCACCTGGCCACCGTTACCGGTTCTGCGACCTTGGCCAAATTTTCGCAAGAACAGTGCGAACCGGGAGCAACCTACCACTGTCATAGGTTACAAATAAGCAATCAGGAAACAATATCAATATAAATCATAAGGATACCAGCAACAAGGTTACAGTCATACAGTCATAAGTGGGAGGAGATGGGTGATGGGAATGATGAGAACATGAGAAGATTAATAGTAGTGCAGACTTAGTAAATAGTTTGACAGTGTTGAGGGAATTATTTGTTTAGCATAGTGATGGCATGCGGGAAAAAACTGTCCTTGTGTCTAGTCGTTCTGGTGTGCAGTGCTCTAGCATCATTTTGAGGGTAGGAGTTGAAACAGTTTATGTCCAGGATGTGAGGGGTCTGTAAATATTTTCACAGCCCTCTTTTTGACTCATGTAGTATACAGGTACCTCAGTGGAAGGCAGGTTGGTAGCAATTGTTTTTTCTGCAGCTCTAATTATCCTCTGAAGTCTGCGTCTGTCTTGTTGGGTTGCAGAACCAAACCAGACAGTTATAGAGGTGCAGATGACAGACTGCAGATAATTCCTCTGTAAAACTGTATCAGCAGTTCTTTGGGCAGCTTGAGCTTTCTGAGTTGGCGCAAAAAGAACATTCTTCGTTGTGCTTTTTTGGTGACGTTTTTGATGTTAGTTGTCCATTTTAGATCTTGCAATATGGTAGAACCTAGAAATTTGAAGGTCTCTACTGTTGATACTGGGTTGTGAGAGGTGGAAGTATGAGAGGGTTTCTCCTAAAGTCTACCACCATTTCTATGGTTTGAGTGTGTTCAGTTCCAGATTGTTCCGGTCGCACCATGAAGCTAGTTGTTCAACCTCCTGTCTGTATGTGGATTCATCATTGTCTCGAATGAGACTGATCACTGTTGTGTCATCTGCGAACTTCAGTAGTTTAACAGATGGATCGTTGGAGATGCAGTCATTGGTATACAGAGAGAAGTGGGGAGAGCACACAGTCTTGGGGGGCCCCTGTCTGATGTGATTCTGCTTAGCTTCACCTGCTGCTTCCTGTTTGTTAGGAAGCTTATGATCCATTTACAAGTGTGTTCAGGTACCTCTAGCTGGTTTAGCTTAGTTAGAAGAGTGTCTGGAATGATGGTATTGAATGCTGAACTAAAGTCTACAAAGAGGACTCTTGTGTAGGTCTTTGGAGATTCAAGATGTTGTAGGATGTAGTGCAGAGCCATATTAACATCATCATCTGTTGATCTATTTGCTCGGTATGCAAATTGCAAGGGGTCCAACAGCAGATCCGTGATGGTTTTTAAGTGGGACAGCACTTTCAAGGTTTTCATGACAACAGATGCTAGAGCAGCTGGTCTGTAGACATTCAGTTCCTTGATGGTGGGCTTCTTTGGCACTGGGATGATAGTAGTGTTTGAAGCAAGAAGGAACATAGCACATCTCTAGAGATTTATTGAAAATTCAGATGAAGATGGAGGCCAATTGGTCAGCACAGACTTTTAAGCAAGGAGTTATCTTGTCTGGGCCTGGAGCTTTTCCTGGCTTTTGTCTGTGAAATAGGTCTTGCACTTCCTTTTCTGTGATCACTAGAGGTTGTGAACCTCATGGGATGGGGTCAGTTGCAGGAGGCTTGGCTGTTGTTGGTGTGTCTGAGATGGGGGTTGTGGAGATTAGGTGGATGTAGTTTCCTTTCAAACCTGCAGTAAAACACATTCAGGTCATCTGCCAGTTGTTGATTTTCTTCAGCCTGGGAAGGAGGTTTGCTGTAGCTGGTGATATTTTTAAGAGTTTTCCACATGTTTGTTGGTTCATTTGTTGAGAACTGATTCTTTAGCTTTTCAGAGTAGCTTCTTTTTGCTGCTCTGATCTCCCTTGTTAATACATTTCTGCCCTGATTGTACAGCATTTTATCACCTTTTCTGTAGACTTCCTCTTTGGAACGAGGTAGCTGCTTAAGTTTAGCTGTGAACCAAGGTTTGTTGTTACTGTATATTTGCAAGTTCCTTATGGGTACACATAGGTCTTCACAGAAGCTGACATATGATGTTACAGTATCTGTGAGTTCATCCAGGTCTGCAGAGGTTGTGATGCAGTTTCAAACAGTAGATAAAAATATTTATCCAGGAATTAGATTCATGTTTACTGACTCCTGCTTCCCATCTAGTAGGTGCGAACACCCACACTTGCATAATTCAAACAAACTACTTCATATTTCTATGTCTATTTTACAGGAACCTTCCCAGACTGGCAGCTTCCACCTGGGAAAGACTAGATACAACATTGGGGGGGGGGCAGACCTTGCGCTATTATGTTTACATAGTGAGTCCAGATTAATTTCCTGCTTAAGCTTTCCTCCCCACTTGGGAGGGTTGCTCTCCTACATTGTAATTTGGAACATAGCAGGCAACCTTAAAAAAAAGGGGTGCCTTTTATCAGGTTCGCCTGATCCGCCAGTTGCGTCCCTTTCTGGATCGGGACGCCTTGTGCACCATCACTACTTACCTCCCGTATGGACTACTGTAATGCTCTCTACATGGGGCTCCCCTTGAAAAGCACCCGGAGGCTCCAACTGGTCCAGAACGTAGCCGCGCGGGTGATTATGGGCGCAGCTCGTTACGCCCATGTAACACCTCTCCTACGCGAGCTGCACTGGCTCCCGGTGGTCTTCCGGATGCGATTCAAGGTGTTAGTTATCACCTTTAAAGCGCTCCATGGCTTAGGACCTGGGTACCTACGAGACCATCTTTTGCCACCAATAGCCTCCCACCGACCAGTTCGTTCTCACAGGAAGGGACTACTCAGGGTACCGTCAGCCAAATTATGTCGACTGGCGACTCCCAGGGGGAGGGCCTTCTCTGTGGGGGCTCCAAACCTTTGGAATGAACTGCCCCCGGAGATACGGAATATCCCTGATCTCCGTGCTTTCTGCCGTGCCCTCAAGACCCTGATGTTCCAACAGGCAGGGCTAAACATACAAACATGCGAATGATTTTTTAAATGTTATCTAATTCTGGGTTTTATTTAATTGACCAAACTAAGTGGCAATTTTAATTAGCAATTTTGTGGTGTTTGTGTGTCTATGTTTTTCTTGACTGTACACCGCCTTGAGTCCTACGGGAGAAAGGCGGTATAGAAATATAATAAATAAATAAATAAACCTTAAAATTTTGTTTGAATCCTTTCTAAGGTGATATATACATACTGTTATATTTGAGCCCAATTGTGCTTAGGTTTTAGCTGCAAACAGTTGAACTGCAGCGGGATAAACTCTGCTCCTCTGAAAATATGTAAGTTTGTACAACTGATGCAGTCCTCCATGCACTATGGGATACTTAGTCCAGGTGAGCATTTCTACTTCCTGAGGTTTGAAAAACTAGTCCTAGATGTCTTAAAATCTTAACCTGCTCAGTAGACTGCCCATCTAAGTTCTAGCTTCTCTGTTTTGGGAGTTTAGAAAAGCAAATGGCTGATGCTGTGCAACGCCCGGTCCGTGGTAAATAAAGCCCCCCTCATTTGTGATCTTGTTCAGGAGGGGGAAGCGGACCTGGCGGGTATTACAGAGACCTGGTTGGGCCAGGAGGGGGGGGGCCTCGTTGAGATGTGCTCACCTGTTTCCGCGCATTCCATCAGCCGAGGACACAGGGGAGGGGCTGGGGGGTGGCGGTTGTCATTAGAGAAGGTCTTGGTCCAAGGGAGGCCACTGTTCCTCAGACAGCTGGTTGTGAGTCCCTCCTTGTGAAGTGGGGTCATGGGGTGCGGATGGGCGTGCTGGTTACGTACCTGGCTCCCTGCCACATGATGGCAGCCCTGCCCGAGCTGCTCAACGTTATAGCCGCAGTGGCGGTTGACACCCCCAAACTTACGGTCATGGGGGATTTTAACCTGCCATCCGTCGGTGAGGCGTCTGAGGTGGCTCGGGAGTTCATGGCTTCCATGACGGCCATGGACCTGATCCAGTTAGTTCATGGCCCTACTCACACGGGGGGAAACACGCTAGACCTGGTTTTTGTCTCTGGTCAGTGGTTGAGTGATCTTGAGACAGGGGATATAGTGATTGAGCCCTTGTCATGGTCAGATCACTCCCTCCTTCGCTTTGACCTTCGAACCGCCGCACCCCGCCGCAGGGAGGCGGAACCATTGAGGTGGTACCGCCCCAGGCGCCTGATGGATCCTGATAGGTTCCAGACGGAGCTTGGGCCATTTCCTGAGGTTCTGGCACACGGCTCGACTAAGGAGCTGGTGGCCGCCTGGGATAGGGCGGCCGCTGGAGCTTTGGATCGGGTCGTGCCTTTGCGGTCTCTGACCCGGCATCGATCTCGCCTGGTTCCTTGGTTCACCGAGGAGCTGAGGGAGATGAAGCGCTGGAAAAGACGCCTGGAGAGTGGTTGGAGGGCCAGCCATTCTAAATCTGACCGAACACTGGTAAGGTCTCATATTAAGACCTACCTGGTGGCGATAAAAGTGGCGAAGTATAACTATTTTGCCACTCTTATTGCATCATCAGATAATCGCCCGGCCGCCCTGTTTAGGGTGACCCGCTCCCTGCTCCACCAAGAAGCGCAGAAGGACTCCTTGGAGGGTAGAGCCGAGGATTTTGTACAATATCTGTATGACAAAATCGCTCAGATTCAGGAACACGTGGACTCTGACTGGGTCGATTCAGCGAGGAGGACAGAGGCAGGTCTTGTGAGTATTATCTGGGAAGAGTTTGATTCTGTGACGCCCGAAGACGTGGACAGGATACTGGGCAGACTGAGCGCAGCCACATGTTTACTGGACCCGTGTCCCTCCTGGTTGGTGCTGGCCTCTCGGGAGGTTACACGAGGCTGGCTCCAGGGGATTATAAATGCTTCTTTGAGTGAGGGTGTCTTCCCTGCTGCCCCTTCTGTTCAACATTTATGTGAAGCCGCTGGGTGAGATCATCCGTGGTTTTGGGGTGAAGTACCATCAGTACGCTGATGATACTAAGCTGTACATCTCCACCCCGGACCACCCCAATGATGCCCTTGAAATGGTGTCCCGGTGCCTGGAGGCCGTGCAGATCTGGATGGGGAGAAACAGACTCAGGCTCAACCCATCCAAGACCGAGTGGCTGTGATTTCCGACATCCCGATATAGTCAGTTGGTGCCATCACTGACTATTGGGGGCGAGTCATTGGCCCCCACGGAGAGGGTTCGCAACTTGGGTGTCCTCCTGGACTCACGGCTGTTTTTAGAAGAGCACATGACAGCCGTGGCCAGGGGGACTTTTTATCAGGTTCGCCTGATTCACCAGTTGTGTCCCTTTCTGGATCGGGACTCGTTAAATATGGTCACTCATGCTCTCGTTACTTCCCGCTTGGACTACTGCAATGCTCTCTACATGGGGCTCCCCTTGAGGAGCACCCGGAGGCTCCAGCTGGTCCAGAATGCGGCCGCACGGGTGGTTATGGGAGCGACATGACCCCCCTCCTGCGTGAGCTGCACTGGCTCCCGGTGGTCTTCCGGGTGCGCTTCAAGGTTTTGGTTACCACCTTTGGCATCGGCCTGGGGTATTTATGAGACTGCCTTCTGCTACCAATAGCCTCTCACCAACCAGTACGCTCCCATAGAGAGGGGCTCCTCAGGGTGCTGTCGGCCAAACAGTGTCGACTGGCGGCCCCCAGGGGGAGAGCCTTCTCTGTGGGGGCACCTACCATCTGGAACAAGCTCCCCCCAGAGATACGGAGGATCCCGGACCTGCGCACGTTTCGCCGTGCTCTCAAAACTTCTATTTCAGCAGGCTGGCCTGGCCTAACTCTCCTCTTTTAAATTTTTAATTCGTGATTTTATAAATTGGGTGTTTTAATCTGTGTTTTGGCCAAAATATTTAATAATTTTAAGGGATTTTTAATATTTGTATTATCTGTATTTTATCTTGGCTGTTCACCGCCCTGAGTCCTTCGGGAGTAGGGCGGTATAGAAATTTGATAAATAAATAAATAAATAAATAAAATAATGTCACACAAGTTGATTCTTATCATTTTCTCTTTGTCTCCATTGAGGAACAACTTCAGTAGTTTAACATATTCCCCTTGATAAATCCAAGATAAGAAAGTTTCCAGATCATTCTTCTGGTTTATTATTTGTATGTCCCCTTCGATAAGTCACCAGCTGTTTAATTTGTAAATCCATTGTGGCATATTTTTCATATCACTCTTATATTCTTGGCATTTTAAAATCAATGTTTGGCTCCACAGCATCTTTTTCCATGTCATTTTTGTAATCTGGCATTTTTTAAAAGTCCAAATACCCACTCAAATCAGTCTGAGCCTCTGTTGTATCCAATGAAATCTGTTCTTCTTTATCCTCTGTTATAGTAACAGATAATCCTATAAGTGATTTCGTAGTGCCTCCTTCTTAGCAGCCTTTATTTCTTCTATAGTCAAATACTGTTGCTCCGTTACATTAATGGGTCTCTTCTCCTTTAATTACAATCCTTAGTTCTCTCCGGTTCCTTCTAGTCAACCTTCAAAGTACCCTCTTATTTTCCAGCCAACCAAACTTTCCCACAGGAGGAAAGTTCTTACAATTTCAAAATTGATTTCAAAAGAATATATTTATAAAATTTTAAACACTCCACAATAAATATTCTTTCAAGCCCATCTAGCCCCTTAACTTCCCAAATCCACATTGTAGTCCCCCTTTTGCTGTTTTCCAAAAATTAAAGCTACTGTTTTTAAACCTTGAATCTATATAGAATGTCTTTCTTCTGTGGAAGAAGATTGTCCTTGTGTAATAAAACTTGCCCTTTGGATGGTTCTTAACCTCTACAAAATGACCAATAAGCAGCTTTCTAAAGCAGTTAGGAGAGAAAGGGTGCAAATCCAGGGTCCCTTTGAAGATGTTGAATCACAGCTTAGCCAATTTGGTTAATTTGGCTGTTTGCTAACTGGCAATTAACCAATTTGATCTCATTGTTAAAGCACTAGGCTAGAAGCCAGGAGCCTGTGGGTTCTGCATTAGACAGGAAAGCTGGCTGGGTGACTTTGGACCAGCCGCTCTCTCTTAACTGACCTCATAGGGTAGTTGTTGTGGGGAAAATAGGAGGAAATAGGAAGAAACTTAGGAGGAAGAAAGTGTACTGGGTATGTTTGCTGCCATAGTTCTGAAAATAATTAAGATGGGATTAATTTTTTTAAAAAAAATAAATGATTTGTTCCAGCTCCCCAAACTGCTGGAGATCGGTATTTTACAATAACTTCTCAGGGAGATTCTATAGAGTAAACTTGTGTGGGTAATCCTTATCCTCGATCCAGGGAGGAATTCTGAGGAGCTGATCTATTCACCAGTTTCTCAGTTTGCTGCTGTCATCAGCAATGCAAAAGTGGAGCCATCTTCAGTCCACCATTGCAACCCTGAAAGTCAACTCTACAAGGGCTGGAGTGATGTGTCAAATAATGAAATTGAAAGAAATGCTATAAATGATTTAACATTAAACAGTGACTAAGATGGGGATGTAGAATGTTAAATTTCATATATATTTATATATACTTACTGGATTTGGAGGCCACCCAAAATGACTGTGCAGGTTACTATGCAAGACAGAAAAATAATCTGAAGTCTCTATGCAATAACATATACATAAAAATTATATAACAACTGCTCTTGGTGATATTAAAACTATTAAAATTCAATGGACATGTTTAGATGAGAATAAGGCATTCTCAACCAACAATGTTAGAAACGTGTGTCATTTTTTTAGCTTATGATGAAAACATGAGGGAAGTTAACATATCCACACAAATCACATAATTATATAGTGACATAGAATGAACATTTATTTTTTTTATTTTTATTTTTTTTATTTTTTATTTTATTTTAATTTGATTTATATGCCGCCCTTCTCCGGAGACTCAGGGCGGCTTACAATGCGCTAAGCAATAGCCTTCATACTTTTGTATATTTTATACAAAGTCAGCTTATTGCCCCCACAAACTGGGTCCTCATTTCACCTACCTTAGAAAGGATGGAAGGCTGAGTCAACCTTGAACCTTGGAGAGATTCGAACCAGCAGAAATTGCAGGCAGCTGTGTTAATAACAGGGTGCACTAAACCCCTGTACTATCAAGGCTCCTTGTCATGTCATTTGTGATGCAAAAAGTAGAGATCAGGAGGGAATTATTGCAAGATATAGACAAATAGTGCGAAACTAACAAGCAGTTGGAGCTAACTGTATGGCAAAGGTGCTGTTGGCTAAAATAAATGGGTTTAAATTGTTTATGCATTTGTTTCTATGGAAACAAGGCTTGGCTGAATTAAACATTCAAAACCGCATTGACTGAGAGCCATAAAGAGATGCGCGCGAGGTGTGTGTGTGTGTCTCAGAAACGCTAACGGCGCGTAACGGCCGGTGTGGGGGTGGGTGACTACGGATGTTTCTGCTACTTCAGCCACGTGGCCCTCCGAAAGCTTCAAGCGAGCCGATGCCGGTTACCGGATCGCCCATCGGAGGCTTCCAGTCCGGCGGCAGGGGACAAGCAATGGCTCCTCATTGCTCGGGGCTGGAGGAGGCAAGCCCTGCTCAGGATTCGACCAGGAGGAAGGCCCGGCCCAGAAAGTCGGCCTCGGCGTGGGATCCCTCCAGGCCCCGAAGGGCCCGGTTGCACGGGCTGAGCCGCGGGTGGGTAGGGGCTGGTCCCTCTGAGAAAGCACGTGCTGAGCTGCTCCGGGAAGAGCCGAGAGGAGACCCCGCCCAGGGGAAGGTCTGCCACGCAGAACTCTTTGTTGAGTCCTTCTTGAGGTGCCGATTTTAATAAAGCAATTTGCTGAGTAATTTAATAAAAGGATACCAAGGTCCCGTCGGGCACTTAGCGAAAGGAGGGCTCCTTGGCGCCCTCCGAGCTTGGCGGTTTTCCTAAAGACGTTTCATTACCCAACCAGGTAACATCATCAGTGTTACGGCGTCGTCGTCATCACTGCACTTGCCCAGCTTGGGTGATGAAACATCTGTAAGAAAAAAAGCCCAAGCTCAGAGAACACCAAGGAGCCCTCCTTTCGCTAAGTGCCCGACGGGACCTCGGTCTCGTGGCCGGTTTGCGGCTCTTCCGAGAGTACCGGGGCTCCTCGCCCCTCCACGGTGCACGGCCAGAAGCGGTACGGGTCCCGGACTCCCCTTTGACGCCACCATTTCGCCTGGTCGTTCGCATCCTGGCGTCTCGCCCTGCCGTCAAGGGGGTAGCCGGGCTAGCCTCCCTTCGCCCGCAGAGACCCCAGCGCGGCCCCGGGCCTTCGCCATTACTTCGCCGGGCGGGAAGGGCGCGAGGCCGAGGAAGCCTGACCGCGGACTGACCCCCTCCGCCCGTCGGGCCGCCCGCGTCACGCCGCCTCCGCGCAGCCCCCACCCCTCGGCGCCTCCCCACCCCGCCCGCACGACCTCCCGCCCCGCGCAGCGCCGATCCGGAGGGAGCCGGTCAGGGAAGCTCCTCCCCGAAGCGGCCGGGAGAGCCGCGCAGCCGGAACCGGAGACGCTCCCGGGCCGGACCGCGCAGCAAGCAGCCAAGCGCCGCTCCGCCAGCCTCGCCCGCAGCCCGTAAGTGGCCCCGCGCTCGCCCCCCCCCCGCCGCCCCCCGCTCGGGAAGGACCTTCGGGACTCGGGCCCGCCGTTAGGGCGCCCCGCAGGGCGTGCAAGGTGGCTGGCGGCGGCGCTTGGAGCCCCTCCCGGGCTCGCCCGCTTCCCTTCTGGAGCCATGCCCGCCGCCCGCGCCCGGCCCCTCCCCGCCGCCCGCGTGCCTCTCCGCCGGCTTCGCAGAGCCTCCTCCGCCCGCCGCCATGAAGGGCTGGGGACAGAAGCTTGAGCTGCTGACAGGTAAGGCGCCTCGCGGGCGGCCCGGCTATGAGTGAGGCGGTGGCGGCTGCCCGGCCGGGTCCCGCTTGGACCGGGGGCGGGGGGTCCGGCGTGGCTTTAGGAGGGGCGGGCGGGGGAAGGAGCCTTCGTGCCGCGGTGCAGTAGCGGGTGGCTGCGCCCTGCCACCTCTGGCGAAAGCCGGCCGGGCCGGCGAAGGCGGCGAGGCAGGGTGGGCTTTTGGGCCGGCTCGCCTGCCCCCGCCCTGTCCGCTCGGGGCCCGGCGTGGCCGGCGCGGCTCTTTCCCTGTTGAGAAGGGGAGAGCGCAGGAGCCGCCCCCGTTGCCCCGCCGCAGGCCAGCCGTTGCCAAGGGCAGCGAGCGCCGAGGCGGCGACTGCGGGGGGTTTAAAGCGCAGCCGCCCGGCGCCTCCGCCAGTGCCCGCCGCGGCGCTCAGGCCCGGCTTGGCGGCCGGAGGGGTCGAACTGAACGGCCGCCCCAGAGCAGGAAGGTCAGAGCAGGCGCGTCCCGGAGGCGAGACGGGGTGGCGGCGGCGGGGGAGGTCCCCCTGGGGAAATGCCCGGCAGCCGCAGCCGCAGCCGCAGCCGCTCCTCTAGAGCATCCGCGGCTTGGTTGGGAAGCCGGCCCGGGAGGGGCTCCCGGTGCCCACGAGATGGGCGTGTATAAGTACGGTAAATAAATGGCTGCTCCGGGTTTCCTTGGCCGGAAATCTTCGTGGCTGCTTAATGCTCGGATGTGCCAGTGCCGCAAGATCTGCGGGGAGCCGCCGGCGGGCGTTGCTGGCAGGGCTGCTCCCCGACCGCTTGGGTGTAAAAGGGTGTCAACGGAGAAGCCGAGTTTCTCAAGCGGTGGGTGCTGGAACCTCACTTGGTGCAAGGACAGGCGCTACGAGACTGCAGCCGCAGAGTCGCCGGCCTGGAGACCTTGCCTTTCCTCCGGAGTGATTCCTCTGCATCCGAGAGTCTGTCGTGCCAAATGCTCTTTTTGGGGAGCAAAGGAGGAAAGAGAAGGGGGGCTGCTGGACTAACATTGCTCACGGGAGGGAAGACAAAGCCTGCCTTCCCCAGAACGATTCTCTCAGGTCCTTGATGTCAATGGGTGGACGCCTCAAGCCAGGCTTTGTCTCGAATAAAGGAGCCGCCCAAAGGGAGAGGAACAGGGCAGGGCAGGGATGCAGAGGCTGAACTTGGCAGGGGGCAGAGGCAGGGGAGCACCTGAAGGTCAGCACTGGCCAGCTGTGCAGAGACCAGCGATAGGGGCTCCTGTCCTGAAGGCCATTTGTGGGTCAGATATTCTTCTGATTCTAGGCAGTTTATGAGAGAAAACAAATAAGCTGTTAAGATTCACCCCTTAAACCAATAAATAATAAACATCATGACTGAAAGCTAAAAAGTATCAAGCAAGTCTGAAAAGGCTCTTTCCACTCTTTCCAAACCATGGGGGGGGGGGGTGTTCCTTTGGGTTTGTATGTGTATGAGGACATAACTAATCTCAGGTGCCAACTGTTCCAGAGGCAGGAGGGCTTTCACCAACAAAGTCCCAGCCCCCCAGAGTGGGGATCTCATTTGACTGTCTACAGATTCTGCCTGAAGAAGACAGTCCCAAAGGAAGGCTACAAGGACTGAAGCCTTGGGGTTGTTTCTTTTTCTGCAGCTATTCCATCTCCTCCCTCAAAGCATTTCTCATGGTATGAAAATGAAAGTTAAAGGAGAATTAAAGAACAGAAAGTTGCAAATCACCCTCCACAGATTTATGTGAGAGACATTCTCCAAAGCACCTGAAGGCAGGACAAGAAGCAGCGGATGGAAACTAATCCAAGAGATAAGCAACCTAGAAATAAGGAGAATCCCGACAGTGAGAACCAGTGGAACCGCTTGCCTTCAGAAGTTGTGGGTGCTCTGTCCCTGGAGGCTTTTAATAAGAGGACTGGACAGTCATTTGTCTGAAATGGGATGGGACGAAATCCCCCTTTAGTGATGAAATTTCATCCCAAGATTAACCATTGTACAGAGAATGGTACAGAGAAAATGATGCAAAATGGTCACAGAAGAGATGCCAGCTACATCTTGTGACTTTTTGAGACACTCCCGCCCCACTCGGAAGCTGAGAAATGGTGGCTCTATTGCCCTGCCTAGCATGCACTTCAGGAATGGGGTCCAGGCCTTTGGTTTCAGCCCTCTCCTGCCCCTCCTGCACAGGGGAGGGGGCGGGCTGTGTGCACTTTGCTTTTTGTCTCAACCTCAGATTTTAAGTACTTTCTGACAGACAGATCTCTGTCCATTCCAGGTTTTGCTTATTGTTTCACTCTCTCAAAAAACAAATTCAGCAGTTTTGGAAATTTCTCACTATTCCCCTAAAATTAATTTTGCTGATTTCTGAGAATAATGTAAATCATATGGTCATTTTGAGTTCATGTTAACTTCTCGAAAGGTGTATTCAGTGGCAGGTTTGCAGCCCACAAATTTTGAATAAAGCCTGTCTGGCCCAGTCAGAGTCACTGGTTGTTGCCAGCGGTTGCCCTTTCAGCAACAGGAGATGGGAGCTGTTTTGGGAGATACTCTTTCGTTCCTCTGATGTGGCTGGGGTCCTGTTATGGGGAAGCTCTGCTACGTGGCCCATGCTGGCATTCCCACCACATCACTGTACATCACCAGTATGCCGTACAGCATACTGTCATCTGGGAGGGTCTGTCTGACCCCAGTTTTGCTTCTGCTTGTCTTGTCACATTCCTTGGGTCTCCACAAGTTCTCTGTGACCCACACACCTTCCTCCCTTGAAGGATAGGAACTGACTTTTGTCAACATGACAGCTTTTTCACATTTTGAGACAGAAGCCAAGGTGTATGGTAGATTCCTGCGGGCCTCTGTGGTGCAGGCTTTCTGTTCCAAGGTTCCTGCACTCCTAGTGAAATGCTCTCTCCGCTCCAGGGTACTGTGGACCTGCTGGGTGTGGCTGTGACTGGAGTGGACTAGTGCTGGCTGAAAGGTGCGGGACAGCAGGATGTGGGAGGAGAGATACTGGAGAACTCTACTTCTTTTTGTGCTGTTTTCACTTCAATTGCTCAGGACTCTAGGTTGGAGGAATTCCCCAACTATGGGGCTCAAGCAAAGCCAAATAAATAAATAAAATATATTTTAACAATAGTAATGTCCTGACTGGTTCCGCATTGGGGTATGGGGTTAGGGCTTCATGGTTACTAAAGGATGCTGTGGGGAGGGGATGTTCAAATTGCAAAATGCAAAATCATAAATAACAGGAAAAATAGAGGAATGTATTTTTATTACTCCAATCTTATGGCTGCTTTTCAGAAAAGCTAAAAATATACAGCAATCAAGCTGATCTAAAAGCCTGTAGCTTGCAATGCAGAACATAATGAACACCCCCACACTTTGTTGATAAAACTGTAGTCTATATTGCAGACAAAAGACTTACCAACTAACTAGAAATTGGCTGTAGAGGTTCTCTAGTCTTTGCTGCTTAAGCAGCTCTCCAACCAGAAGACCAGAGCAGGTTCTGACCAGTTCTGGAAACCAGTAGCGGAAATTTTGAGTAGTTCGGAGTACCGGTAAATACTACCTCTGACTGGCCCCACCCCCTTCTAGTCTCTGTCTTCCGAGTCCCAGCTGATGGGGAGGAAATGGGGATTTTGCAGTAACCTCCTGGAGTGGGGTGGAAATGGAGATTTTACAGTATTCTTCCCCTGCCACGCCCACCAAGCCACACCCACAGAACCGATAGTCAAAATTTTTGATACCCACCACTGCAGAAGACTCCAGTGTTAGAAGGGACAGCAACCTTATTTGTCCAACCTGCCTAGAGAGCTATTCAGTTTGCAGCCGTCAGTCACAAGATGCTCTCCAGAAACTCACTAGCCACCATGTATTTGATTAGTAACTAGCCACCATGTATTTGATCCTGGTAGATAAGTTGTTCACTTTGCAGACAAGAAAGAAGATGTTGGCTAGACAGATAAAGACAGAAGATCTGCACATGGTCAGCCCAAGGCTGAATCTGAAGTCTTTTTTTGCCCTTTCTCGTCAATGGACTTTGGCTTCTCTTTTTCTAGCCTTCGGAGTCAGGCACATGGGCTTCATGTGCCTGAGTTCTCTTGCCTGAGCACTGCTGGTTCCCAGCTGACTAGCCTTAACTCTTGTGCAGGCCTCTTGCCAAAGTCAGAGATGATCTGAACTGTTATCAGTTTGTTCACTTGGTTGTGGCCAGGAGAGCTTTGACTGGGGTGCCAATTTCTGCCCTTTCTGGAATAGGAGGCCTCATAATTCAACCTCTAGAATTTGCTCTGGGGCTGCTCTTGGCATCCAACTGGTTCAAAAAGCATAACTCCTTGTGAATCCACACTCCACAGCCATCTAACACCGTTCCTGGTTGCTGCTTGGCTTCCAGGTGCAATTCAAGGTAGACACAGTTGCCTCATGGATCACCTCAGAGGCTGACTCTTTGGTGGAATCTGCCCCCCCTCCACACACCTCTGTGCGCCCTGCCTGCTGAAGGTCTGGATGATGGACATTCTGCCACAAGTCTCCTGCACAAGAACCCTCACCCTGGAGGTGGCCTCAGCTTTTGGATCTGGCTCTTCCATGGAGCCTTTAGGGATGAAGTTGATGTGGTGGAGGATAGGATTGAGGGAGGAGGGCTGGAGAGCGACAATTTGGTGTCATGTTAAAAGCATGCTAGAAAAAGGAGACTGCCTTAGACACAAAGCCAGTCAGTCCTGGGCCCCAAGAAGGAGGCAATGGCCCAGGTAAACCACTTCCAAAAGACTTGCCAGAAAATATGCAGGGACTTGTCCAAGTGTTCACCAGGAGTCAACACTGACTCAAAGCCACACACACAAAGGATAGTCAGAAGGTGTCAGACTGATTGTGAATTGGATATGGCTTATAGTTCAGCGTTTTCTTTCTTTTTAAACTTTCCTGTAGTAATGAATTGGAGTGTAGTTAGTCCTTTGGAGTCTCTGGATTTGTTTTTCATATGACTGAAATGTTTATAGAGTTCAAATCCTATCTCTTCACTGAAATTTGCTTCAAATATGAATGTGTTAGCCCGTTGGTAGTACAGCAGAGACCACCATGTCACCTCTTGCCTAGTTGCTTTGTGTTGCCCCCAAAGCTCTTTTTGTGGCCTTTCCGTGAGTGCAATCCATTACTAGAGAGCGCAAATGTGCCCAGCCCAGGGGTTTTGTGTACCTGGTAGAAACAGCCTTCTAATTAAAAGAGAATTAAAGACAGCTTTAAACGTTACAATCCAAACTTCATATTTCTGTTGAGGCAACCTGGAACTCTTGCAACCCTTTTCCCTCTTGCCCTGCACTCCTCATGGATGTTCAGGCCTGCAATCTGCAAAATCTTTCGATCACTGTTATGTGTGTGATTGTGTGAATTTCTGATTTTTTTTCTGTAAACAGAAATTCATTTTTGTTTAGTAGTTTTTCTATGGTTCTTCCTGCCTCATTAGAGGATTAACACCACTACCACATATAATGAACTTTTTATAAAGCCATTTATAGCAATGTCACATAAGACTTGCCTGACTGCAGATCCCCTTTTCATTTCCCCCCAGCTTGACATAAGGATTGATTAGCACTTTCAACAGAGTCCCTCAAAGAAGAAGGTCCATGCGGCCCTTTTGGCTTGCTGGTTGCAGGCAGCCATGTCAGCTGTGCTGCACAAGTGCCACGTTATTCCTGTGTTCTCCTAAGCCCAAAGGTGGAGCGCAGTCATGAGAAGGACATAGCAAAGCCTGTTTTGAAGAAACTCAAGCCAATTCCCTGTGAGGTCTCTTGCCAGATGTTGGCAGACTGCAGTGCTGTGTGATGACTGGCTTTAGGGCAGGGGTCTCTAACCTTGGCAACTTTAAAACTTACGGACTTCCAACTCCCAGAATTCCCCAGCCAGCCATGCTGGCTGAGAAATTTTGGGAGTTAAAGTCCACAAGTCTTAAAGTTGCTAAGGCTGGAGATCCCTGCAAGCATTTTCCAAAGTATTCCCAACCTCACAAATCAATCATTTCTGATTCCTCTGGCAATCAATTCCTATATATCGAAAAATAATCTTGGTTTATTCTAATCATGGTGATTTATCCATTGGAGATTTATAGTTGCTAAGACCATTTAGACACATAATGGCCTTGTTTCATTGAGTCCCAGGCGGGATAAGCAATTCTGCCAGCCAACAAGGCCCAAGCAGTCCTCGACTCCTGGGAGCAAATCACCATTTCCACAGGCCCAAAGGGCTGTGTGAGTCTTCCAATCCATCTTTTATGTTTCACAGTGATGCTGGCCTTCTTCCCCCAGGGAGAATGCAGAGCCTCTCTTCTCTTTTGTCGTTTGTCATTTGGCTCGGGACTCGCATCTTTTCAAGAGGGCAGCTCTCCTTTGGCTGAGTACACAAAGGTGGGGGGAGCAGCCAATGTCAGGGATCTTTTCAGGGCCTTCTGCTCCATCCCCATGGCCCTATTCAACTCCAGCTTTTAACCCTAGTTAAGCCAAAGTGCACATGGCCCGCCATCGGGAGAAGGACTCCAAAAGAGCAAACTGCAGCCCTTCCTCCTCAGACCTGGCCAAGTTTCTGGGGGGTTTTAAATCCCCCCCACTCCCAGGTTGCTTGTGTAGATATGACCAGGTGCATAGTGCTTTGCACTCTTGACGAGGAGGGCCTGCCATCGAAGTGAGAAAGATTTTCCCCTGGCATTCCAGGATTGGGGCAAACCACTGACTAATCTTGGTTTGTTTGTTTGTTTGTCCAGGACTGTTGCTCCAGGAAGTGACCATGGCTAGCCTACATGAGCAGCGATTTACAGAGGAGAAGCCTCTGCTCCGTGGACAAGATGCTGAGATGGTGAGTCATTCACTTCTCTCCTGGAGTTCCGATTCTGCTGAGCCTGGAGGCAGGTCCCTCGGCTCGATTAGAGTCTGCCTGGAGCCAGTGATGAGAGCATGGAATGGCAAGCTGGGATTCAGGCAGGCCTGGGCAGTCTGTACCAGTGGTGGGATTCTACTGGTTTGGACCAGTTTGGATGAACCGTTAGCTCCGACTTTCAGCTGTGAGTGAACTGGTTCTCTCTTTCTTTGAAGTGGGCCCACCTGCCCACCCCTGCGTTATACTCACCTATATTTCTGCTTCTGAAGCCCAGCTGATCAGGGCAGCAGAGTTGATTGCTGCTCCTCAGCTCCTTGCTCTCAACAACATGAAATTTTCTACAAACTGTGCACATGCGCACAGCACATGTATGGCGTGTGCGCGCTCAGCGAACCGGTTGTTAAACCGGTAGGATCCCACCCCTGGTCTGTACTTGGCTGCATCCCAAAGGCCCTTTGCCTTCACTTTGGATCCTGGCAAGAACCCCTTGTCTGTTCCAGCAGCATTGAGACCCTGGGAGGTGTGCAAGTCATGAGACCAGTGGAAACACAGGAGGATTGTAGTGCTGCTTCCCACACTTTGATTCCCCCCCCCCCCGCATAGATGCAGCTGGTCTATTTCCTGGTGGGAGGGTAGTGGGAGCAAACAAAAAGGGAAACAGACCCTGAGGACAAGAGAAAGAAAAGAGCAAATGGAAAGAAACATCCAGAGAAGGGACAGAAAGAGCAGCTGACCTCATAGGCCACATCCCAGCCTGGGCTCCCATATCCTGCTTGGCCCTGGAAGCCACAGGAAAGACTCTTTTTTCCCTGGGATCTCTCTCTCAATTTCCCAGTCCAGCATATAATCCTGGCATTTCCAGGTGGTCAGACATCCACCTGGCTGAATTCTGCTTTGCTTTTCCCCAGAATCAGCCGAAATTCTATTAGACACCTGTGTTTATAATTTGGGTGGGCCCCAAGTTGGCAAATGATCACTTCACGGAGGTTACTAGATGAGTCTCTTTATATGATACCCCCACCCCACCCAGTGCTTTTCTGGTGGTAGGATCCATAGGAATCAGAAGTGCTGCAAGAGCTGTGTTTGATTTTATGTTTTTCCTTCCAGGAGAATTCAGACACTTTCCTGCCCGCAGTGGACACTGACTGGAAGGTAAGGTTGCAGGGGGGAGCATATTGTCTGCCTTATCCAGGAAAGAATGGAGGAGTTGCTGCTTTGGCAAGACCAGCATTTCAGAAGTGGCAGAAATCCAACAAAAAAGAATCACTGGGGTGGGGGGATGTCCCATTCTGGGTGGGTTCATTTTTTTGTATCTGAGAAGGTCGGAGCGCTGCCTAACTCCTGGCGGGTGAATCTCAGGCCAAAGATATTGGCTAGAATCCTCCTTCTCCCATGGCTGTTTCTTTAAAGTGCTGTTTGAGGCCTTCAGTGGAAGCTGCTGCAAGAGCAGCTCTTCAAAGCCTGGCTTTTTGTTGAAGCAATGACTTCCTTGCCTTGAGAATTGGGGGGCTGGGGGCCTTGGGTCCTCTTTGGCCTCCTAGGAGTGGCTTTCCTCTCAGGGCAGGAGCTGAAGCTGAGGCATCAGAAGCATCCCTAAGTGCCTCTGAGGTGCTTAAGGTGGGGCAGCAGCTAGAAACCCTTCTTCACAGGAACCGGGCCTCAGTTTATGTTCTTGTGTGAGGCTTGTTTTCCTAATGTTGGGCAGCCCCTTCTCTGCCCTGGAAGTCTCACTTGCTAAGGGAAGAACTTGAAAGGAAGCTTTTTGGGATTTACCCAAAATGTAAACCCGATTTAACAATTACATGAGACACAGCATTTTTAGGTTGGCTTAACATACTACACTACAGTTGTGTTCACACAACACAAATTACTTGGTACTAAATGAACCCATTTTCTGGATTTGCAAATACACTGAATCAGAAACTAATAAAAAAGGCTGAGTGTTCTAACCCACCCAAAACTAAACAAAATTAAGCCTAAATTAGATTTAAGTTACCTAACCACATTGTCTTTGTGTGTGTGAATGATGTGCTTGGCTTTTAATTCATCAGATTAAGCTTGTTGTATGAATACAGCTCTTCATTTAAATATATGAACAGGCCTTCACTCTTCCAGTAAGAGAGGAGAGAACAAAGAACTTTTTCAGTTGCACAGCCAAATCTACAGAGTCACACTAGGAACTTATGCTAAGAGGAAAGAATTACTTCTCTGGGTTGCAAGATAAACAGAAAACTTCTTTGCATGCTACAGTTATTTTGCAATATGCTCTGTAAGGCAGAAAAACAGTCTCTGGTGAATTCCAATGTTTTGAGCTGTAATTTCCATCAACCAATTACTGCGTGGGCAGTAATTAGGTATGAAGGTGCTTATAGTCCAAAATATCTTAGCTGGGCCAAGGGCTGGAATGAAGCTAGCAGGTGAGGAGAGAATTGGTGACGGTGCATGGTGGAAGAGAGAGCGGAACCCCCTGGTGGCCACAGGCAAGCGTGGTGTGGCCGGCCCGTGGGACCAGGACAGCTTCAGCACCAAGGATAGCGGAATGCCAAGCCTTCATTTGTCGCCTTGGCTCTGGCGAGGTGTGTGTGTGTGAAATTGGCTTCTTCAGACAGAATCTTCCACATTTGCTGGTGTTTTTTTTTTTCATTTGAAAATTAGACTATCAGCTTCCCACAATTGTGACAAGCTGAAGATGTAACCATGGAGTCCTAGAAGTCCCCTGCAAATTGCTTAGATGGTTACATTTTTGTTTTTCCTCTGGCAATTATTGAACATTAACATCTGGGCCTCATTTGGCAAGGCTCTGTAATGAGCTGACAAAATCTGACCTCCTAATGGGGCTGTGGCCAAAGGGGCACACGAGAGTCATCACAGGGAAGGAAGTGACCTCCAGTCTTGAAAGGGGGGCTTGGGCTGGTCACTGGCTCATAGCTTGTTCAACTCACAGGCAGATTGTAAACACAAAAACACACATGAGCTCCTTGTCCAGGTTAGAAATGTCACAAATAATTCCTATTCTTATTTCCTAGAAAGGCTGCCCCATAATTTGAAGTCAGAGAATCAATAGACAATAGGAGGTTCCTGGAGATCAGCTGTCATTCCACCTCTGGTGGATGGCTAATTTTTCCAGCCCCTCCACACAGAGGAACTTGGTTCACCCTATTCCTTTGTGGAGCGGTCCAACCAGAGTCTGCTGCCTTGTCACTTAAAGCTTTCTTGCCTTCTGCTCTGGAATGATTGGCCTAAGACCCCTTCAGATGTTGAAAGACAGCTGTACTACAGCTGTACTTTTTTTTTTTTTTTTTTAATTTGATTTATATGCCGCCCTTCTCCGGAGACTCAGGGCGGCTTACAATGCGTTAAGCAATAGCCTTCATTCTTTTGTATGTTTATACAAAGTCAGCTTATTGCCCCCACAAACTGGGTCCTCATTTCACCTACCTTAGAAAGGATGGAAGGCTGAGTCAACCTTGAGCCTTGGAGAGATTCGAACCAGCAGAAATTGCAGGCAGCTGTGTTAATTACAGGGTGCACTAAACCCCTGTGCTATCAAGGCTCTGTACTGTCTCTCGGTCCCCTTTTCTTGACACTAAACATAGCAAAGACATCCAACTGTTTCTTTTAGTCCTTTCCTTTGCTTTCCTTTGGCTTTTACTAATCAAATGTAGATATTTACATTTGCGCCTTTTGAAATTAATCCTGCTGGGTTTTGCTCATTGCTCCAGTTTATCAAGGTGGTCCTGTCCTCTCTGACTTTGCAATTTCTGTGTCACCTGGAAATGTGATAATCATGTGCCCTAATCCCTTGTAAGTAGGTTGAACAGCACCAGAACCTAGAACAGAAGCCAGGAGCTCTGCACTTTGCTCTGCCTTGATGCAGACCCAGGGAGGTAAATTCAAAGGATAGGATGGATGGATGGATGGATGGATGGATGGATGGATGGTTGGATGGTTGGTTGGTTGGTTGGTTGGTTGGTTGGTTGGTTGGTTGGTTGGTTACGGTCATAGGGTCATAAAACCAAATGCCTAAATTTTACAAATGGCTACTTTCACAGAACACACAAGCCAGCCCACTGGATTTTAGCTTAAGACTCTTATAAGCCCTAGCAGTTAATTTCAGTGTGCTGTGAACTCAGAACTTAGGGTTAATTTAGTAAACCATATTTTGACCATGAATCAATGAGACACACAAACACACCCAATAGTGATTGTACAAATAATGTAGATTTTCAAGAATTATCTTTAGACTATCGAACAAGAAACTGAAGCATATGTTAGACATGTAGAATGTCTAACATATGCTTCAGTTTCTTGTCCGATAGACAGCTATAAGGGGGGGGGGGGAAGATGGTCTTCTATTATTGATATTTAGGCAGTGACCAAACGCTAAAGAAAATCCTGAACAGCATGTTACACCTTAATGGGTTTTGAAATAATAACTGCTGATTTAAGGATCTTTAAAAATCTTAAATAGCATAAGATCCAGAGCAAGAAGGACATTGCTTGCTCTTCAGTTGCAGTAAGAAAAGAGGCCCAGCAAATGGGGACAGATGGGGGATTTTGGCAGACTTCTTCCTGGGAGCCATGCGAGGGTGACCTCAGAAGAGGGAGCCAGCCTTAGCACTCCTCCCAGGAGCAGTGGACAAGGAGGTCTGTCCCGCCAAGGCCAGAGGGCATCAAGACTGCCTGCAGGAGGCAAGGAAGGGAAAGGGTCAGAACAGGCATGAGGCCATTGTTGGCCCCTAATTCTGCCGGCACCCGGAGGTGCTTCTCCCCAGGATTCCCCTCCCCTTGCCGCTATTTCCCACTCCGGCTTCTACTCCGGTGTCGGGGGTCTGGAGGCCGCTTCGCCGGGCATGGGGAGGGCAGGCCGCGTTGCGACCCTTTGTTCTTGGGCGCTGCCCTGCCAGGGGTCCCCGCCGCCGCCCTAGTGCGCCCCTTTCCCGAGCGTGGCGGCCCGGCCTTCCCCGCGAGCAGCTTCGGGATCGGCGGCCGCTCGGCCAGCGGAGGACGAGGGGGCGGAGGAAAGGAGGGAGGGGCGCGACTGGCCCTTAAATGCAGCGGCGAAGCCAGCCCACTGCAGAGCTGCGCGGCGCCAGTGCAGAGAGGTGGAGTGGGACGCGGCGTCGCTTCGTCCCCGGAGTCCCCGAGATGCCTGAGTGCTGGGACGGGGTAGGTGCCCCGCAGCGGCCGGGGGCGGAGAAGTCGCCGGGGGCTGAGGCGGGGAAGGCGGCAAGCCCTGCCTCGGCCACCGGCATCCCCGCCCGGACTGCGCCGGGTAGTGACCTTGCCGCCCTCAGTTCTCGGCCAGGCCTCGGAGGAGCGGCTGCCCGCCGTGGCCGCTCCAAGCGCAACGCGGGTCCGCGGGAGAGAGCGGGCGGCCACCCTGCCGGAGGGGCTCAAGGGTCTTCTGGAGCTTTGCCGATGGCCGGCGGGATGGTTGGGGGGGGGCTTCTCAGGGGACCGCGCCCTCCGCCCGCCGTGGAGACGAGGCTGGCCTGCTGGTGGGGGCTTCGCTGCGGAGCTGGCCGAGACCTTGTCGGCGTCCTTGAAGTTCTCATTGAGGCAGAAAACGGCGCGGGGCCTGGGAGCAGTTCGGGCTGAACCATTCGGAGACCGAAGGCTGAGCGGGGTTATTCAACGTTTTGCTGCAAATGCAAAAGTGAAGATTTTGAACTTGCCGCTTGCTGTTTGGCAGCTGCAGGCCGAGTCCGAATATCCACCAGCCAGACCCTTTGGATGCTGCCAGCTGCCAGTCCTCTAGTGCTTTGTGCTCATGATTTGACAGTGGCCATCTTCTCTGCCCCCACCCCTTCCTGCTGCTGGTCAGCCCTGCTTAAGAGATTTGGTCCCCTCTACCAGAAGGTGCTGCTTTTTCTGCAGCTGCCTGAGTCCCCTGGCAAGCCAGCTTTGGGTTTCTTGGCTGGTCCATGTGGGAGAGTAGACCCCTCCATCATCCCACAGCTGGGTTATGAGTGCTGGTTGGCTGGATGAAGCGGGGTGCTGGAAGAGGGCTCAGAACCTCCCTGCAGGAAAGGAGAACCAGGAATCGAGGGCAACGGTCTGTGCCCCTGCACCTTTACCAGCAGGCAAACTCAGACCTCAGATCTTTAACATCCTTCACAATCTGTGGGTGGCTTGCTCTCGCTGGAACTGCTGACAGTGAAGTTATATTTGTGTTTATAGGAATGTAGGAATGCAGTTGCTGCATTTGCAGAAGACAGCTTGTCTTTTCCTGTGGCTGAGCAGGTTGCAAACACCTTGCATAGTTTGTTCATGGTTCAATATATGTTGTGATGGTTCAATCTATGTGTACTCCTCAACCAAGGGAGTTGTGTGAATGCAGTTATGGAGAAGCAGGTTCTGCAGAGCCATAATTCTTCATCCAAGGAAGGGGTGTGGGTGGTAGAAATGCCTGACTATTTGCTGGAGCGATGCCTGAGGGACTCTGGGGGAATGTAGGCCAGAGTAGTAGGAAGGAGGGGCTTTCCTGGGGAGCCAAGAGGCAAAGAAGCTCAGTGTCTTTGGCATGCAGAAAAAGGGCAAATCTAATAGTAGATCTAACAGGTAGATGTAATAGTTATGCAGGCAAGTGCTCAAATCTGGCAAGACCTCGGTGCAAGCACCAGTAAGAAGTTCCTCTGAAGGAACTCCTTGTGTCGTTTGTGGTTCCTTGAGCCTGACACTGTGGAAAACCCTGCAGAGGAGATGACAGTGTGCAAAGAGCCTGGGTTGTGTAAGTGGACCTCCTGGACAGAGGCGAACTATGGCGGCCAGAGGGAAGAATGCAGCCGTCACAGTGGGTTGGGGCTGCCTTGGCTCCCCCTGTGCCTGCCTCCTTGGAGGACCTGGCCTAGAGAAGGGGGTAGCAGCAGCAGCCCAGTTCCCTTCAGCGAGGCCGACCTCATGTCGCCATCTCTCCCCCTCCAGGAGCATGACATCGAGACACCCTACGGACTGCTGCATGTCGTCCTTCGGGGATCCGCCAGAGGGAACCGCCCAGCCCTCCTGACATACCATGATGTGGGGCTCAATCGTAAGTGGGTCACTTTTAATTCTGGTTGGGGAGGGAGGGCCAGACCCCTTTCCCCCCTAAACCTGACTCTGTTGTGCCTGACTTGCAAACTGGCTGTTTGTGCTTGCTACCAGAAGGACGAGTGATCGACATGGTCACTGTCAAGGCGGCCATTTTGTTGACATTTGCTGATGTGCCAAGTTTTTCAATGCCATTGAAAAGGCTTTGTTCTGATGGTGTAACCTAGTGTGCAGACCCAATAGTTTTGGTTAATTTTGATTCACAGCATAATGTGAATCTAGAAAACGTATTAAGTACTTTTGCTGTGTGAACATAGCAAAAAAAAAACAAAACCCAAATCTTTCCTCCTCCTACAGAGGAGGAGATGCTGAAAGGGAGTTCTTATCTTAGTTCAAGAGATAGTTAAAATATTGGCTGTGTTTCCACAAAGTGACTAAAAAGGCTTGCAAACACCCAAATCCCCTGAAAACTAATTAGAGCCAGGGCCACCATTCTCATGGCTTAGGAAGAAGGAAGCTGTATGGACAGGAAGAGATGGGAAGATGGGCTGAAGCTGAAGGTCCAGAGGCAGCCAGTGGTGTTTCTTTGCCCTTCTTTCTTAGAGTTCAACTCCCCTCTTTTACTGCCCTGGCTTATATCAGCCCCTTTCTGCATGGGAGACCTGTGCAGGCAAGGACAGGCAATAGGAAAGAGGCCAGCCAGTCAAAGCTCCTTCAGGCCGAGTGCCTGTTCCATTCCTCGGCTGGGGAAGAACCTCCATTGAATGGAGCGGATTGGCTGGCTTGCCAGATACTCTCCACATGCCCTGAGGAGGTTGCCAATTGTTGCCCGGCCTCTCTGTAGGAAACACCGGAATGGGCTGAATCCACCAACAGGAAGGGCTTGAGTCACCTTGGAAGAGATTATAGCTGAAAGTGCTGTAAAGGCATTAATAGATAACCATTATCTTTGTTCCACTTTTATTCCAAATGGAATCCAAATATGCTTTTTTCAAAAGGCAACTGGACTTTCTTTGTTTAGCTTGAAGACCTTTGGCTTCTTATCCAAGAAGCTTCTTCAGTTCTGACCTCTGTTCCTTGATGAGAAGCAAAATGTCTTCAAGCAAACAAAGTCCAGTTGCCTTTTGAAATAGCACCTTTGGGATAACGATAACCTGGATGACTGAGAATCACCATAGACATTCTGTGTGGAAAGCAGCAGTAGTTTCAACAGTCCTGAAAAGCTTTAGTGTTGGAGTAATATGAAACATATTTGGACCAAGAATTCTGAGCTCAAGACCAGGAACAAGGCCTTAGGTGCCTCTGGCATAAAAGGGAGGTGCTCTCCTGCCCTGCCTGGAATAGTAAGAGAAGTCAATGCTTGAGTTCCTTGTTGAAGGGGTATCATTTGATTTGATTTGATTTGATTTGATTTGATTTATTTATTTATTTATTTATTGGATTTGTATGGCGCCCTTCTCCCGAAGGACTCAGGATGGCTCACAACAATAAGAAACAGAAATAATTAATTTGACTTTTAATTTGTTAAAAGACAAATTAAATCAGAATATCCAATAAATAAGGTTAAACATGGGAATACAAATTCAGATTCAAGATTTAAGAATTTAAAAAGCTACAAAATCAGTTTAGAATCAACCCAGAGATTTTAGTTCTCTAGCTCTAATTTTCTTATTTCTTGCAGACAAGCTCTGTTTCAACACTCTCTTCAATTCTGAGGAAATGCAAGAGATCACGAAGCACTTTGTGGTGTGCCATGTGGATGCGCCTGGGCAGCAGTCTGGGGCCTCCCAGTTTCCCCAGGGGTAAGCATCTTCCAAGAAGGCCTCTGTGTCCTCTTTGATGGCCAGCTGTGTGGTTGTGTCCCTGATGGTTCCTTGCCAGGCCTGTTCTGGATCCTGGATCTGCCTCAGAGTCCCTGTCATGTGGCTCTCAGAGAGAACTCAAATGAAGGCCATAAGTGGCCTTCACTTGGATGGGGTGGAGAGCTCTCTCTCTCTCTCTCTGTGTGTGTGTGTGTGTGTGAGGTAGCCCTAAGTGGTGATAGGGCCCTTTTTGAATAAGGTAATCTTTTATCATTGCTTTGATGTTTTATCTTTTGATGCACATTTTATACACTGTTTTTGTGAATTTTATGTATTGATGCTGTATTCTGTTATGCCATATGAAATATAAATATACAGTGGGGAGGGAGGGAGACAGAGAGGGAGACAGACAGACAGACAGACAGACAGAATCTTTCTGAACTTCTTGCTTGCTCTGTTTCCATAGGTATCAGTACCCATCCATGGACCAGTTAGCTGCCATGTTGCCCAGTGTGGTCCAACATTTTGGGTGAGCATGGGGTTTGGGGGCTCATATTGCCCTCATATTGCCTTTATGGTGTGGTACAAGAAGGAGAGTCTTGCCAGTCTTGCTTCCTGTCGATTACATGGCCGGGGTTACTCCTGCAGTTTTCTTGGCACATTCTTGGAAGTGGATTGCCATTGCCTCCTGCCTAGGGCTAAGAGAAAGTGATTGGCCCAAGGCTACCCAGTTGATTTTGTGCCTGAGGCAGGACCAGAACTCACCGTCCCCTGGTGCCTTTGAGCATCTGACAAAACTGGCACTTTGCACTTGGCTGTAGTTTGCTATTTAAAGATAATTAGGGTTTCCTGCTTTAGAGGTGGCTGACAATGACTTTTTTCTAAAATGCAGAGTTTGGCCCTTTTGAGCAAGTGGTGAAACAGTTGAGGGGCAGCCAATTCAATAAAGCTTCAGTTGGCAGCCTGGTGGTTGAAGGTTTTAGGCTGATCAGAGCTCACATCAAACTCTGTTCCAGCATAACTTCACTGGATGATCTCAAAAATGGCCCTTTTCCTGCTTAGCCTAACAAAATTGTTATGGAGGCATCATGTTTTGGAACTTCTTAAAAAGTAATCCAGGTACCCCTTACTTAACAACCATTTGTATGCAATCATTTGGAACCATTTAAGCCAATCTGGATGACCCCAATTCTAGTTGGCCATAAACTGAGCCTTGGGAACTGGCAGGGAATGAAGCAAGGAATTGATGCCAAAAAGTCTCTGATGCTTCCCTTTTCATAGGTTCAAGTATGTGATTGGAATTGGAGTTGGAGCAGGTGCCTATGTTCTTGCCAAATTTGCCGTAAGTGCTCTGCCTGGCCCTGGTGTAAAAGGGGGGATCCTGGAGGGAGGGAAGGAAGGAAGGAGGGAGGGAGGGAGGGAGGGAGGGAGGGGCCTATATGCATTCTGAGAAGGAACCCTCTCTTTTGGCATCTTCTAGAGTAGAACTTGTGTAACGCCATCTGGTGGTCATTTATTTAGCTGAAAGCTTTTCTATTTTTATCAGAGCCTGGACCTATTCACCTGAAAGCCAGAAATATGCGCTTTCCCTTGCATGAGCAACCCCTTGAAAATGGTGTCGGACAAGGAGTTCTTGAAAGTTGCCAAGACCTACTCAGCTCTGTCCACCGTGCCCGTATCCATAGAGAAAGAGGTTGGGCTGAGGTTATCAGGGTATAGATTGGACACTTCCATGGCTGCCACATCCAGTGCCTGCAACCAGCCAATTGTAACTCTTGCCAAATTGGGTCCAGCTCAGCTGGTGGTTGCCACCCCTGGCCCAGCAGATGTCCAGCTATTCCAATGGGCCGCTTCCCTGATGATGCTGTGTCGGGACGTCTTTGCTTAGTGTTTCTTTCTCACTGTGCACCAAGCATTTTTCTGATGATTCTGTCCTTTTTGTAGTTTATATTTTTTCCTTGAGCTTATTTTGTAAGCTTCCTAGAGTCATTTTCTGTCAGAACTGGCATGTAAGCTGATAAACGTACATCAATAAACTCCAAGCTGAGTGTGCCCATTTCAAATCTCTGTGGCCCCCGGAATACTCCACTGCAGCATGGATACTCCCCTCCCTGAGCCAGAATTGATGAAGTTCCGCCTAGGAGATCCATAGTGACCAGGAAAATATTCTTGGTCTTCAGGACATTCTGTTCCACTTTTCACTTTAAATCCATACTGGATTTGTCAAAGTGTGAAATCAGACCTTCTTAGGGACTTGCTCTGAAAAGGAAATGGGCTCAAGCTTTCCTAGGGCTGCTCAGTTTTTAACACATCTTCCTTTCACAAAAGGTGTCTTTAAGCAGGATAAACATAGCTATGGCCAAACCCGTACATCTTCCTGGCTCCATTCCATCCTCGAGGTTAAGACCTGCCTGAAACCCTTGTGGGAATTTCTCAGTCTCCCTGCCCTTCCTCACCCACAGAGAGTTACCTGGTTTCACCCACACATAGAGAGTGAATTACCATATTTTTCGGTGTATAAGATGCACCTTTTTACCCCCCAAAAGGGGGTGAAAATCTGGGTGCGTCTTATACGCCAAATATAGCCCCGCCCACCCACCAGCCCCCACCCTTCGGCCATTTTCAGGCAATTTCAGGCAGCAGGGATCTGGGTTGGGGCACAACCTGAGGAACAACCCTGTTCGGGGCGGTCTGGGGGGAGGTGGGAATCTGCCCGGCAGCTTCAGGGAACAAGGCAGGTGCCACGATTTGCAGCTGGTCACCCCTCTGGCTGCCCAGCAGGCAGCTTAGGGCAGGCAATGGCCACAATGACTTCACTTCCCTGCAATGTAGGAGCTGCCGCCTAAGCCCTCTGTGCCCAGGAGCCGAGCGAGCCGAACGAGAGCTCTTAAAGAAAAACGCCCCTCCTTTCCAGCCCGGAAAGGAGGGGCCCGGATTATTGCCCGGATTCCCCAATGCAATAATCAGAGCTGCGTTTCAGGCAGCGGGCGGCCAGTTCCCCTGCAATGTGCAGCAGGGAACTGGGAACCGTTTTGGATTCAGGGAGGGGATTGCAGCACTTCCGCCTGAAAGTGCTTTTCTTCCCGTTGCACATTCCCAACGAGAAAGGAGCCCTGGTGGCGCAGCAGACTAAAACACTGTTATTAACATCAGCTGCCTGCAATTACTGCAAGTTCAAATCTCACCGGGTTGACTCAGCCTTCCATCCTTTCAAAGGTAGGTAAAATGAGGACCCAGATTGTGGGGGCAATAAGCTGACTTTGTATAAAATATACAAAAGTATGAAGGTTATTGCTTAATGCATTGTAAGCCGCCCTGAGTCTCCGGCATATAAATCGAATTAAAAAAAAAACAAAAATGCGGCTCTGATTATTGCGTTGGGGAATCTGGGCAGCGGTGGCTGGAAAGGAAGGGCGATTTTCTTTAGGAGCTCTCGTTCGGCTTGCTCGGCTCCTGGGTGCAGAGGGCTTAGGCGGCAGCTCCTACATTGCAGGGAAGTGAAGTCATTGTGGCCATTGCCTGCCCTAAGCTGCCTGCTGGGCGGCCAGAGGGCTGACCAACCGCAAATCGTGGCACCCACCTTGTTCCCTGAAGCTGCCAGGCAGATTCCCCCCAGACCGTTCCAAAATGCTGGTAGGCAGAGGTAGAATTCTTGTTTTTTTTATTTCCTCCCCCAAAATTAAGGTGCGTCTTATACACCGAAAAATACGGTAATCTGGTTTATGGCAGGCAGAACTGGCACAGAGTCTTGCCCTTGCAGCCACTCCACTTCTTGCAAGAGGGTGGCCACTTCTGTGCTTGATTTCCTTTGGCTTGATCCTGTCGTCCCCCTCTCCCAAAGTCCTTCCTTTTTCCATTGCATCATCCTTCATCAGGGCCTGGTTCATCTCAGGGGTGGGGTCTTCTGCTGAACTGAAGCCCTTGCTGTTGTGATGGTGTCAGGAAGTTCTGTGGGGGTTTCTGGGACCACATTTTTCAAAGTTCATAATGACTCTTAAGAGAGTCTTCTCAAATAACAAGCAAAACTTCTTTAATATTCTAACTTTGAATAAAGACTAGGACTTTGCAGCACTTTTCTTTTTTTGTGTGTGTGACACAAAAACTTTCTTGTGGAGAAGTAGGCAAAACTGATACAGAGACAGCTAGAAAATGCTTTCAAAGCTTGCAGAGGGTGCTTCAGACGAAAGACTTTGCTTTTCACAACATCTATTTCAAATGCTTTGCACAACCTAGTTTTGCACATTATCCAAATGTTGCCTCTAGATCTGTTTATGTATGCTGTGTAGATGCAATTTGCAGGTTTTTCTTCTTGCCTTATGGATGCTTGCAAATCAAGCTAACAAGCCAGAATAAACTATCTGTTTTGCTGCAGCTGATCTTCCCAGATCTGGTGGAAGGCCTCGTTCTGATCAATGTTGACCCAAATGGCAAAGGCTGGATTGACTGGGCTGCCAGCAAGGTAATCTTCCAGGGTGGATTGGGCATAATTTTTCCAGGCTGAGAAAAAAGGGCTGAAGAGTGGAGATCTCCTGAAGGCCAAGGTGTAGAGGATCTGGAGAAGTTGCAGTCTGGCACATCTGGCAGAGATCAGGTTGAGTCGAGTCAAATACATTTTTTGGCCAAGTGTGATGGAATGTGTCTCTGGCACAGAAGCTCTCAGCGTACATGGCAAAGCAACAGAGTAATTGTAATCATAATAATGATACCAATAAGATGTAGAGAAGATGGAAAGGATAATAATAATGCAACATGGGTAAATAAATTTAGACATAAGACAGTTCAGGTGTTCAGCAGAATGATGGCACAAGGGAAGAACCTGTCCCTGTGTCTACTTGTTTAGGCATGCAACGCCCTATAGCGGCATCCCGAGGGAAGGAGTTGAAATGCTAGTGTGTAGGATGTGTGGTGTCTGTAGTTATTTTCTCAGCCCTCCTTCTGACTCGCTCAATGCACAGGTCCTCAGTGGAAGGCAGTCTGACTGCAACTGTTTTTACTACAGGTCTAATTATCTTTTGGAGTCTGTACCTGTCCTGTTTAGTTGCTGAACAGTTATAGAACAGTTATAACTGTTGGGCAGTTATAGAAGTACTAATGACAGATTCAATAATTCCTCTGTAGAACTGTATCAACAGCTCTTTGGGCAGTCTGAACTTCCTAAATTGATGCAGGAAGAACATTCTTTGTTGTGCTTTTTAAATAATGGTTCTAATGTTAGGTGTCCATTTCAAATCCTGGCAGATTATAAAACTTGAAGGACTCTACTGCTGTTGAATATAGTAAGAGATGGTAGAGTAGTAGAGTAGTAGGGCTTCTCCCTACTATTTGGCCAGCCAAACTCTGAATATCAAAGGCTGGGCAAAGAAGGGTGCCCTGCTCTGCCCTACACTTGAGCTTTTGTCTGAAAATGCTCAGGGCCAGACGAGACTCTGGCCCTGAGCATTTGGGTGGCTTTGCACTGCATCAAGGAAAGTGATGATGTGTCTCTTGATATTGGTCTCCTTCTTTCAGCTCTCTGGCCTGACCAGCACATTATCTGACATGGTGCTGTCTCATCTGTTCAGCCAGGTAAGACAAAGCAATGGCAGATGGGGAGGTTTACAGGCCTCTCAGGTCCTTGCATGGCAAGGAATCCCTTCCCTTCCCCTCTTAGGGGTGGCTGCTTGCAAGACCGGCAGCCACCACAGGATGGTTGTAGAAACTGCTTTAAAAGGCTCATTCACACAGGCAAAGGTGGGGGTGGGGACACCAAGCCATTCCGCCAACAGTTTTCCCTGACATCCCATGCCACTGAAAGGGATTGTTCTAACAGTGGAAATTGGGACAGGGGTGGCTGGCAGGCATTGTGGAATCTGTGGTCATGTCTCATCTGAGACAGGAGGGGGTCAGCTGAGTAGGAGGGGGTGCCCCCTTCAATGCAGGTAGACCTCTCAACTTCTAGTGGGCAGGTAGCTCTAGCCAAAAGCTTCTGTGCCTAGCTTGTCTGTTACTGGCAGTGCAAAAGCCTTTTGTCATGTCCCCTCCACCCACCCCAGGCAAGTTCTCCATTTTTCACAATCAGCCAGCAATCCAAGTGTGGGCTGGGCTTGGGGGGGTTGACTGCCACTTCCAAGAGCAGGCCTGGCTCCAGGGGCTGCTTGCCAGGCCTGCCTTTGCCTGTGCCATCTCCATGCCCACAGGAGGAGTTGGCCAATAACATGGAGCTAGTGCAGAGCTATCGCCAGCAAATTGCCAGCACGGTGAACCAGTTCAATCTGCAGCTCTTCTGGAGTATGTACAACAGGTAAAGCAGCTCCTCCCCCAAACTGCCACCCAGAGCAGTTGTACTGCAGTTGTACTGTTCTGAAAGGCAGTGGAAGAAAAGGGGCTTCCATGTCATGGGAATTGCTTTCTTCATGCCCTTGTAGAAGCCAGAACTAGCAAGCTTGACTGCTGTGCCCCTTGGCAAGTTAAGCTTGCACATCAGGGAAGCAGCATCCAGACCAGATTCCTGCCATCTGGAAAGTTTGTTTTTCCCCCCAATTTCAAAGATTACACATAGGGGGTTTGTGACACATATGTCTTGGCAGTGAGGGCCCTTGGCGGGCAGAGGGGTCCAAGATAATCTTAGAACCTGAGGTGGTGACACTAAGGGGAGGAGGCTTTTCTGTGGTGGCACCCTGAACTTGTGGGAGGTTGTACCACTGCGGTACAGTAAACTCTCATACATTTTAATAAAGTTTCTTTATTTCTGTGCCTCTCTTGGCCAGTTGCTCTCACTATTTCACCAGTGAAATAACTAAAAAACTGTCACCAAGGAGAACAGGCAGTAGGAATACCACATTAGAAGGTGCAGGCACCAAATGGAAACACAGCCTGGATCTAGAATCAGAGTTTAAAAAGCATACTCCCCCAGTCTGGAACTGGGGTGGACCCCATAAACCTGGGTAAAAAGGCAGCTCCATTAAAAAGTAAAGCTGGGTCTGCACTGAAAGGAGGTTCCTCTTGGGGAGATTTGGGCTCATGATTAGACTGGGCCTTGGAAGCTCCCAGGGGCCAGGGGGGCCCCAGTTTGGCTCTGTCAAAAGCTGGTCAAAGACTCTCCTCAAAATGCAGACTCTCCTCTGCATCTCCTTGAACAGCTCCCTGAAATCCCTCTTTTTCTCTCAGCCGCAGAGATCTGGAGATGAACCGCCCTGGCAGTGCACCCAATGCCAAGACGCTCCGGTAAGTCCCAGCACGACAGCGGGACAGTGGTGGCCAGGAGGGAGGCTGTTCTGCTGACTGCATTTCTCCCCTTGGGTTTGCAGCTGCCCGGTGATGCTTGTAGTAGGCGACAACGCCCCTGCAGAAGATGGTGTGGTGAGTGGAGCTGTTGAGCCAGCCGGGCTGAAAGGCTTGCCCACTCATGGCTGCAAACTCGTTTGAATCTTTTGATCTTTGCAATGCCCAGAGAGGAAAGCCATTTTTCAGCCACAGCTGCCAGAAGGGCAACTGGTAGCAAATGCTGCCATAGTGCCCAGAGTGCATCTGTGGTGCTGTGTTGCATTTGACTTCTCTGAAATAGTTTTGGCCACCAACTTCCTCTGACGACCTCCAGATGGAGTGGGGTCTAATTATGGTCACTGGGATAGCTGCAGCTGAAGTGCACTGCCAAGAAACGGTGACCCAGCCTGTTCCTTGACTGACTATTGTTGAATCCATCTGAGAAAGACTGCAGAAGAGCTGGAGCAGCCAGTCTTCCCTTCTTGGGTGACGTGCAAGTGACTGGCAGCTGCCTCAAACTTCCACTTCCATGGTTGTTCCCAAGGAGGAGGCCAAGACAATCCAACCTTTTAGGTGGAAGTTTCATCAGGCTGCTGTTGGGATAGAGTAGAATTGATATAGATATTGAATGGACACAGTCCCCATTTTTACATAAAGATGGCTGCCATATCTAGGTTGTGAGAATTCGCATTTAGGAATCCTGTCACCAGTTGCTTCCTTTTCCTTAAAAAATATTTTTTCCAGTTGCAGAAAGAGACGATGCATGTTTAACCCTGAGTTTCCTGGGATTTAATTGAAGGGGGGCCCTGCCCCCTTCAGTGGGCAGGCGCCTGCCTGCCATGGCCCTCCACGCCTGGTGTTAGTGGAAGTTTTGTTCTTTGCAGGTTGAATGCAACTCCAAGCTGGATCCAACCACCACCACATTCCTGAAGGTGAGTTGGCAGACCAGCACATGCCAGCCCTTACCAGGGGTTCCTGGATGTTCTCCTTCCCTCTGATGATAGCAGTGTTCCTCTGCTTGGTTGCCTAGTTAATTGTGCATCTTGCCTGCTCATGCCTGCAAATGCATGAGCAATTGGGGGGGGGGCTTGCACACCAAACATACACTTGGGCATGCCAAGTTTGAAGGAAAGTGCCCGTTGGCACCTGTGGCAAAGAGTGGATTCTGCTAGCGCTGTGGCACAGATGCAAAGCACTATGGTCCCTCCTGTTCCTGACTGGCACCTCATTCCACTTACCTGAACACAGAAGTGGAGTTCTTTGCTCCAGAATTGTGTCCATATTGCCTGGGCAGCATCTTTCCAGCTGTTGTCGATGCTCAATGCATCTGCTTGTGAAGCCCAGGACAAGCTGCTTCCCCTTCATTCAAAACGCCTCTCACTCTCAGACCACTGAGAAAGGAAGGAAAGGAGGGCAGCTGTACACCCCTGCTTCTTTTAAATAAATGTGTATGGCGGGGGGGGAATGTTGCTGGACTACAGCTCAGGCTTGGAGTTTTAGTCCCATTCAGAGGGTCCACAAGGAATGAATGGACGGAGGCCTTTTCTTGCAGGGCCTTTGTAGCCTTTGGCTCCCCCCCCAAATTAGAGACCAATTCCAACTTTACAGACATTGGTTCCCCCCCCCCCCCAAAAAAAATAATAGAAGGGGGAAGAAAATCATCATATCTGAAGCACCTTTCCATCAGCACAAGTGTCCACATTCAAGTGCTGCCCTGAAGAAAGGTGAAAGAAGCATCTGGGCAGCCTCCCTCAGAGCCAGGGCAGGCCGGGCCATCGGGGTGGGCTGTGGGGACGATCTCAAGGGCAGGAGGAGCCTGTCCAGATGCAACCTCTGCTTTCCTCTTAGATGGCTGATTCCGGAGGGCTTCCCCAAGTGACTCAGGTGAGCTTCACCCTGCCTGCAGAGGAGCCTGGAGCTGGGCCAGAACTAAGGCCGCCACCTCCCAGGCCAGCTTCCTTGTGGGCCAGGCAGGCCCTCTGGGAAGTAGGCTACGGCTTCTTGGTCAGAGGCCCTTCGCTCAACCTCTTGAGTTCAGAAAAGGCTCTATCAACTTTGAACATTTTTTTCCCCTTCCCTGTTTGGTTTTGATGGAGAATTTGTCCCATTGGTGGTGGAAATTAAATAGAATTAGAATGAAATTCACAAACTGGATTTGAATATGAAATGTCCCAAATGTTTATTTAACAGAATAACAGAGTTGGAAGGGCCCTTTGAGGTCTTCTAATCCAATCTCTTGCACAAGCAGGAGACTCTATATTTCTGGACAAGTGGCTGTCCAGTCTTTTCTTAAAAGCCTCCAGTGATGGAGCAACCCACAATTTTAGAATATATATACGAATATTCATATTTTGTCTCTCCTTTGTTTTCTTACTAGCCTGGGAAACTGACCGAGGCATTCAAGTACTTCCTGCAAGGAATGGGCTACGGTGAGGCCACCTGGGCTTTTGGTCGGTATGTGGGAAAGGAAACCGCTGGCCTGGCCAGAGAGGGGCTCAACACTAGCCCCAAGGTGGGCCAAGTCTTGCTGAATCAGAGCTGTGGCCTTAAGTGCCATCCACCATTTGCCTGAATTACAAAACCCCTGCAGCTCCAACTTGGAGGGTCTTTGCTTTGAAGGGACAGAAAATGGGGCCAAATGCCCACAAGGCTGCTCCTCTTTCAAGCAGACCCCCAAAGTGGGCAACCTTTCTCCAGAGCCGGGTTGCCCAGCCCTGCTCAGCACTACTCCATCAGCTGAGCAAGAAGCTCCTTGGTGCCCACAGCAGCCACACTGAGACAAACTGGGGAGGCTGGGGTAACAGGAGCCAAGTGGCCCCTCCCACCTCTACCCATGCTGGAAAGCTTAAAGGAAGCGTGGATGCCCCCTTCCCCCCACTGGGCTTGGCCCAGTGCTCCTGCCTGCCTCTTGTCCAGGGCTCACTATACCTTGACGGCGCCTGTCCTCTCGCCCCTTCCCCAGAGTTGTCTCACCTTTTGCCTCCTGTTCAACCCCCCACCTTTTTTTCAGTGGCATACCTGAAGGACCGGCGGCTGAGTGGAGGATCAGGTACAGGCAGTCTTGCAGGCTCTGCTCCCTTCCTGCTTGCTATGTGCGCCCCCTGCCCCTCCTCTGCCATACATCGCCTGCTCCACACTCCTTTGTGGTGTATCCTACTGTGAAGGGGAAGTCATGGAGCTGCTGAAAGCAAAGGAACTCCCTTTGGTTATGCTCTGGGGGTTCCCTAACAGCTCCCACAAAAATGGCCAGGTCAAGAGGGGAGGCATCCAAGGGACCCCAGTTCCAATCTGACATGCAAAAGGAGTGGGAGCAATGGCTCTCCAGGAGCTGATGGTCAATAATTCCACAGGGCCATAAACAGAGGGGGGTGCTTGTCCTCTGGGGAGAGGCTGATATTCCTCTCCATTTTGCTGCCATGAAGAGGCATGGGGCTATGGCCCCTCCCCAGTGCCTGGGGTGAGATGAGCCATACTTGGCTCCAAATAAAAACTCTGCCAGTTGGGGCCGTGTGCCCCAAGTCATCTGCTGCCATCCTTTGGGGAGAAGCAGCCTGGTGCCATTCTTTTTGGCAGCCAGAGCCAGCCTGGCCAAAGTGCCTCTCAGCACTTAGGAGTGTTTGCACAGCCGAGCCTTCCGAAACAGGCTGGGATCCATATTGAGAGTTTAGGACAACTCGCCACCTCTGGTTTGCCCTGGCCAACTCAGTCCGTCCTGATTTGCTGTAGAACAATTCTTTTTATTAGTTACATCAATCTAAATTTATTTATTTATTTATTGGTTCGATTTATATGCTGCCCTTCTCCGGAGACACAGGGCAGCTTACAATGCGTTAAGCAATAGCCTTCATACTTTTGTATATACCTGTTTAGTAGGGCTTTTGGCCCCCCCTAAGCAGTGTTCTTTTTTATAGTCAGCTTATTGCCCCCACAATCCGGGTCCTCATTTTACCTACCTCAAAAGGATGGAAGGCTGAGTCAACCTTGAGCCTGGTGAGATTTGAACTTGCAGTAATTGCAGGCAGCTGGTGCTACTTAACAGCACTTTAGTCTTCTGCGCCACCAAGGCTCTTCCTAATGTAATATAATGTAATGTAATGGGAGAATGCTGGAGCTGAGGGGAACCTCCTCCTTTTCTGGAGCTTGGACTGAGTAAAAAAATTGGGGAGGATGAAGCGGAGGAAGAGGTTCCCCTCGCTTCTGGCATTCTCCCGTGGTGAGTTGCCCCACTCTGAGTTGCCCTGTGGCAAGCTGGCCAGGGTGAGCCGGCTGTGGTGAGTTGTTCCATTCTGCCATACTGAACACAATCCCAGCAGGCTCCAAACAAGTCAGGCAGAATGCCGCTTCCCTGGTTGTTCCATCTTCTCAGGTGCCTGAGTTAATCTCTGCCCAGCCAGCGCCCCCCCCCCCAGTAATCCTTGTTCTGCCTCTCTGCAGTGCCCTCGGCCAGCATGACGCGCCTGGCCCGCTCACGCACAGCCTCCCTCACCAGCGCCAGTTCGGTGGATGGCAGCCGTCCCAGAGCCTGCACCCATTCCGAAAGCAGCGAAGCTATGGGCCAGATCAACCACACCATGGAGGTGTCCTGCTGAGAGTTCCTGATGCCTTCCCTTGGCCACCACCTTTGTTCAGGGAGCTGTGGCCATCCACCATCGCATCATTCGCCAGCCGCTGTTTTTGCCGCTTCTCGTGGCTTCCGTTTCCTTGTCTCTCCCAATGCCATTACAGATACAAAGTTGAAGGAGGAAGCAGCAGCTTCCTATCCAAGGCTGCCTTCCTGTTTGTTAGAGATGTCATTTTAGGGTAGCCGTGTTCCCTTGCTCCAATCCGTCCTTCACAAGCAGCCCTGTTGGTTCCTGTAGCATCAGAACTAGCCCGTTTCCCCCAGAGCCTGGAGGCAAGCAGGGCACAGCTTGGGATTGACCAGCTTGAGGTTAGAGCTTCTCTGCTTGGTGTGCCCAGCATTTCCCCAGCAAGTCTCAGCTCCTGGCCATTGGTGGGGGCAGAAAATGGCAGCATTCAAGGCTAGTCTAGTCTTGTGCTTGGAAGTTGATCTGTAACTCAAATGCTGAGCCAGCTGCAGCTCCGGCAGATGCTTGGGCTGCAGTTGAACTGCTAAGTGGGCCAGGCACAAGGCTTGCAAGCTGTAGGGTCTTGTGTGGAAAGTTCCTTTGTCCTCGACTGCCTGGGTATCAGAGTGGCAGCCCCAGCAGGCAGCCCCTGATGGAGGCCTTCCTTGAGGGGCTCACAGTGGGAGCAGCAGGAGCCTCCGGTCACAGGGAAGGGAAGATCTGAAGCTGCTTGATCTTCCTCAACAGCCCGGCTCCCACTAGGGGACAGTGTGGTGCCGATCCGCCCTCCCCAACCCCCCAGCGGGGGGGGGCAGGAGTGCTGGCTGGGGTGGGTCAGCAGCATTTGCAACTCCACAAAGGCGCTTAGATGAGAGCAGGTGGACGTCGGAGCAGCACAGCTATGCAGGCAGGAACCTCCCCTTAGGAGGCTAGGAAATGGGCCTCAGGGGATAAAGGCAGGAGCCCCAGACAGGAAAGTCGGAAGCTGTTTCTCATTCAAAGCGGCTGCTAGTCAGGCCGATCCCCCAGCCAAGGCCCCGCTTGTTGTCCCACGGGGGGGGGGGATAAAGAGGAGGAGGGCTCGGCCCCTTCCGGGGGGACTGCCTGGTTCATTTTGCGTGGAGCAGGGAGTCCCCGTGGAGAGCCTAGCTGGGCAGCCCCCTCGAGACCCGGGCACCCAACTCTCCGCTCCCCTCCGGCCTCTGGTTTAGAGGCATCCGGGCTCCGGCCTGGAACTGGCGGCCCCGAGCAGCTTCCCGCGACCGGAGAGCCGCCCCTTCCCGTTGGTGGACGGGGCTGCTGTCCGGGCAAGGCCTGTGGGGCCGGGAGGGGTGGGGGTGGGGGTGGGGGTCTCTCCCGGGGCACGACGAGTCTCCCGCATTGCCAGAACCGGCGTCGAGCCCCTCGGCGGGGCCGCGTCACCGTGATCGCGAGCATCTTCCTTTGCCTCGTTCCGGCTCCGGGGCGGAAACCGGCCGAATTGTCATGTTTTGCAGCGCATTGTAGACTTGGAACACATTAAACAACCGCATCTTTATTTCACAGGCGGCTCTCGCTCATTTCCTCGCGGCGTTTTGGGGGGGGGAGCGGAGGGGCTGCCAGGTCACCGGGGGGGGGGGAGGCGGGCGGGCGGGGGGGGCGCCTCGGGTCTCCGGCCCCGCCTCCTTCCGGTCTCCCCTTCCGGCCCGCTGCCCTCCTTCCGGGTTCCTGCGGCCTCTTGCGAGCCAGCGGGCGAAGGCGAAGGCGATGGCGGGCGCGGCGAAGCGACCCCGGCGCGGCTCCCCCGCGTCTCCCGCGCGCGCCCTGCCTGCTTTCCTGCGCTGGTGCGCCGAGGCCGGCGTGGAGCTGAGCGCCAAGGTAGGCCTGCGCCGGGGTCTCTGGTGGGATGGCGCGCCGCGGCACCGAGTCCGAGTTGTGCGGCTCTCGGGCAGTCCCAGCACAGTCCCACCCGCCTGTCCTCGGGCCTCCCTCCGGGGCTCCGGTCTGATCTCGGCGTCCGAGAGGTGGCGGCTGTTTCATGGCGGCCCTCTCGGATCCTTCGCCCGAGGGACCTCCGAATGCGCCCACCCGCGCCTTGCGTGTGGGCGCTTCTGCACGATCGGAAGCCCGGCAGCCGAGGGGTGGGGGCTGCATCGGCCGCGTCCTGCCGGGGTCCACCGGCGATCCCCTCTCTCGGCCGCTGCCCTCTCCTGCTTGCAGGTCGGCGTGAGCCGCGAGGGCACCGTGGCCGCCTACGGGCTGCTGGCCAGGGAGAGCTTGGTCGCCGGCGAAGAGCTCTTCAGCATCCCCAGGACGGCGCTCCTGTCCCAGCACACCAGCGCCCTTGCTCCCCTCCTGCGGAAAGGTACCGGCGCTGCTTGTGCTGAGGGGGGATCGGAGCGTGTTTTGGGCCAATGAGGCGGGTCGGGTGCTGAAGGGGCCCCGGCTTTCTGCCGTGGTGGTGGCTCGCTCTGAACCCTTCCCCTGAAGGGAAGGTGGGGTGGAAGTCTAAGAAGCAAATGCAAGTATTCTGCCAAGGGGGGAGATTCCCATCTCTGGGCAGAGAAGTGCAGTGTTCTTTAGAGACTCCTTTGCCCCACCGGAGGGTGGCAGAGGGCTCCTCCGTCTGCAGCTCCTTGGAAGTGCTGGAGGGGGGGGGATTTGTTCCCTCCATTGATGTTCCACTCCTTCCTTTTCTCTGCCTTCACTAGAAGAAGCCTCCCTTCAGAGCTCATCGGGCTGGGTTCCTCTTCTGATTTCTCTCCTCTACGAGTGCACAGTTAGCAGTTCCCGTTGGGGGCCTTATTTCTCTCTCTGGCCCCAGTTCACTGATT
This sequence comes from Pantherophis guttatus, assembly GCF_059756535.1. NCBI lineage: Eukaryota > Metazoa > Chordata > Lepidosauria > Squamata > Colubridae > Pantherophis > Pantherophis guttatus. Next base: position 26,958,690 of record NC_142073.1, read on the forward strand.
TGGATCACCCCATGTTCTGGTAAGAGGAGCTGCCGCACTGGCTTCTTTACCTGTGACTGTAGCAAGTGTTCAGACAGTGAAGACAATGCACTGAAGCTAGGAAGGCCTACGGAGGACTGGAGAGATCAAGCTGGCCTACAAGATCAAATGAAGAATAGAAAAGACACACACATTAAAAAAATAGCAGGCAAAGCAGATAACAAGATCTGACCGTGGCTAAGAAGAAGGAAGCTGAAGAAAGAGACAGAGGGGCTAATTTGTCTGAATTGCCAAGCTTCCTGGATTTCTCAACATTTCTTGGGTTGGTTTGATCTAAGATGCTAATTAAACTGGAAAACTGGCTAGGCTGAACCCAATAGTCCAGGGATGTCAAACTCATGACGTCATGGCGATGTCATGTGACATATCAAGACTTTCCCCCCCTTCGCTAAACTGGGTGTGGCCAGTGTGTGACGCATCTGATCCGCGGGCCGGGAGTTTGACAGCCCTGCAATAGTCTGTCTTCAACAGCCATTAAAGCTGGCTGTGTCTGTGGTAGCCATTTTAGCTGCAGCTGTTTCAAAGCTGCTGCTTCCCAGAGGCCTCCTAGGTGTTTCTAAGACTTCCCCCTTTTCCACTCTTCTTCTGCTGTCCTTTCTTCTGTTATGAAAGCTGCTTTCTGTCAGAAGCTAAACTTAAATCTCTCTGCAAAGCAGATACAAAAGCTGTGTTTAAGTGTGAAATGGATGTGTGAAGAACTAGCAAGCTTTTCCAACCTCCATAGTTTCTTTTTTTGAGATGAGGTGAGGCAGGATAGGATAGGATAGAATGACTTTATTTGGCCAATTGTGATTAGCCATACAAGAAATTTGTCTCCTAATATGGCATTCGCCTCCAGTGAGGAAGCTGCTCTTTCTGCTGGCTCTCTTGTGCAGGGGTCCTGAAGAACAGGCACGGCTTCTGCAAGGGACAGGAGTCCTTGAAGCTGTGGAGAAAGACTTGGCCAATATTGAGATGGAGTATTCATCTATCATCTTGCCCTTCCTGAAGGCCCACCCAGATCTCTTCAACCCGAAAGTGCACACACTGGAGCTCTATCGGAGGCTGGTGGCATTTGTCATGGCTTACAGGTAAGAGGAAGAGGCCAAGGATTGGCAGCCTCAGAAAGCAAGACAGAAAATCTTCCTGATAAAAGAAAGAAGTTTCTTTGCAGGTAGAATATTTTATCAAAACCACATATGCCTCCGAGAGGAGTGTTTGGGCAGGACAGATGTGAAACGGTTGCATTTTAAGGAAACATACAGGTAGACCTTGCTTACCAACTGCCTTGTTTAGGGACTGTTTGAAGTACAATAGTGGCAAATAATAATTTTACAACCAGTGCTTACATTTATGATATTTATGGTGTCCCCTGATCATGTGATCACCATTACTGACACCCAATGTGTCTCTGACTTGTTATTTTTCTTCTCTCTTGCAGACCAGAGGGGTTGGAGAGGAAGGGATTACAAGAGAGTAAGCAAGTACCTAATGGGGAATACACATCAAAAGCAAGGCAGTGGCAGTGGCAGCTGCTAGCGCATCATGCAAACAGCCTAATATATTTCTTGCTGTTTTACTTATTTGCTTTTTATTTTATTTCTGTAGATAACTCTCAACAATTGACTCTGAGCAGCTTATATTATAAAACCAAAAAACAAATTTAAAATAATTAAAATACTTAAAATATTTTTGATCATCCTATTGCCATGGATCTTATTCGTTTTTATTTATTATTAGCTTACTCTCTAAATACAAACATTCCCCCCTTGCTAATTATTTCAGTGCCAATGTGAGCATTCTAAGGGGGATAGAGAAGGAAAGCATGATTTCTGTCACATGATTTTCCACTTAGTAATCACTTCATTTAATGACAGCTGCCAGTCCCAGTTGTAGTCACTAAACAAGGACTAGCCTTACTATATAACGCATAACTACTGCAACCATCTGTTTTCTGAGGTTTTAGTAGAAAGCTTCTATAGTTTTTACTTAGTTTGGACACTGAAGAAACCTTAACCAAATAATTTATGGATTTAGTGGCCGCTTGGCTGTCAGCCTAGTTACAACTAGTTACAGCAGATTTTGGGATCCCATAGCTGCCCTCCTTATTTGCCTCAATGTAATTTTGTTCTCCTTCAAGAACTTCAGTCACTTCTTTCTCATTTGATGCAGTTTCCAAGAACCTCTGAATGAGGAAGAAGAGGAGGAAGAACCTAATCCTCCAGTGATGGTGCCCCTGGCAGATCTTCTAAATCACGTGGCCAACCACAATGCCAACTTGGAATATTCTCCGGTGAGCAACAGCCTCACTTGCCATCCTTGAGATTGCATTGCCCTGAGACGTGCATTTCCAAGAAGACTTTGAAGAGGGATCCAGGGCAGGGATACCTTTTTGTGCCCTGCCCTGGATGCCCTGTTCTAGGTCAGTGGAGTAAGCACAGCTCAGCACTTAGTAGAAGTGAAAATGACTTATGTTGAGAGACAATCATCTGCAGATGATTGGCAGGCAAAGCTTTTTTTCTAGAGATAACTCAGGAGAGCAAAAGAAGAAGGAATCTGAAGCTTTCCTGCTGTCTTGGCAGGAGTCCTTGAAAATGGTCACCACTCAGCCTGTCCGCAAAGGCCAGGAGATCTTCAACACATACGGAGAAATGGCCAACTCGCAGCTCCTCCACATGTATGGCTTTGCTGAGGCTTACCCTGGCAACACCAATGACACTGCTGACATCCAAATGTCGACGCTGCTGAAAGCTGCACTTCAAGGCAAGTGGCTCACTCCTTATTTAGCACGAGGAACACCTCAAATTGAAAACCGGAGATTTTCTGTTTCAGAACAGAAAGGTTCAGTCAGACAACACCTCGCCCATGAGGGCAGGTCATCATCTGAAAATCTCCTGAAAGCTTAATGGAAGGTGGGCTGGAGAGGCCATTGTGATTGATTATATAGCACTCAGAGAAGTGGAGGGCACTTCCAGTGTTTGAGGACTTTCTGCCTCTAATAGAGCTCAATTGAACTAGAGACTGTTCATGGCAGAACAGATTGATTGACAGTAACAAAAAGAGAACCTGGAAAGCACACTCACTTGTAGGAATTTCCTGGACAGACAGAAATAAAAATAGAACAGAACAGAACAGGACCAGAGTTGGACACCCTGCTTAGGCAGGAAACCCTACACCACTTCAGAAATGATTGAAGACAATCCATTGAGGGCTGGTTGATAGGCCTGTTGCTGCAGGTACTGCTGCATTTTAAGCCAACTATATGAACCCATGTAGATGCAGCATAATAATCCAATTGTGAGTTCAGCAGGGTGTGAAAACTGAAGAGCCTTCCAACTGAGGAAAGGGCAGAAGTGGCACACCAGGAGAACCCCTGCAAAGGCCCTCATGGCCATGGTTGCCACCTGCTCTAAGCAGTGCTGGGAGTCCAGAAGGACCCCGAAGGGCCTTAACTGGTGAAGCACAAGGCCACCCAAGGGTGGTAACTTCCCTGACCCTGGTGGCCAAAACAGCTGCAGCCACTCAGTTTTCTTAGAATGGAGTTGAAGTCTCTTCTGCACCGAACATTTCAGTTGTGTTCACCAGATTGAGAAAGTTGCTTAATTGTAAATTCCAACCAACTAGATCACACTTAAGTAGGAGAGAACTGCTACTTTGCCACTATTCATTTAAACCAGGAAGACAAAAGGTTTTTGAACCAGAGAAGGACAGGTTTGTTTCTTTCTCAAACAAGCATTTCAGAGCTGCTTCTGACTGTATGTTATTCAATCAGCCACAGATACAGACATGGAAGAGAAGCTGGTCATGGACCAATGGAACTTCCTTTGCCATCAGGAAATGGTGGGTGAGGAAGGGGCGTTTGTGATTGGCTGGGAGAGAGTTTTCACTGAGGAGGAACTCTCGGTGGCATTACAGGTGAGTGATTTGACCTCCTAATCTGGAAATTATTTTGGTTAAAGGAGCACCATTTTGGCAATATTTGGATGCAGTTAGAATTAATCCCACATAGATTTACGTTCCCCTATGACCTTGTCTCTCCCCTCCTCCCTGGCCATGTCATAAATCACATTCTCCAATTAACCACTTTGGCTGGATGTGAAACCCAAAGCTCTCCTACTGATTGCAGTAGAAAGGCATCTTTGAGTAGATCTTTTCTTATCCACTCAACTGTTGGGGTTTTTTTTACTGTTTTATGCTTTTCCCAAAGCTTTGCTTACCTCAAGCCATGTGCTCTGTTAATGATGTTGAAGAGGGGGTTTCTTGAGGGATCTCAGGCATAGCCAGATATTCGATCCGGCTTTAAAAGGGGTAAGTCCTGTGCTGCTATGTAACACATTATTGTATGCTACTTCAGCAAACGATAATAATTCAGCCCAATCATGTCAATTTACATAGCATCTTATATATTGTTCTATCATTGCATTTGCTTGTTCTGCCACTCAGTGACAAGGATGAAATCCAGAACTGAGTCATTGATACGATCCTATTGATCAAATGAATTCTCTCCCAAATTTTGTGGGGAACTTCACCCCTCTGTCTGAGATGATACTTTTAGGGACTCCATGCAGCCTATAAATATGCTGCACAAATGTCTTGACCAAACTTAGCTGAAGGGATCTCTGATCCTCCCTATTCTATTGTTTCCTTCTATTTCTTTGCACTGTTCATTTAAGAATGCATTCTTATCTCTTCTAGCTATTCTCTGGAATTCTGCATTCAACTGGGTGTATCTTTCTCTTTCTCCCTTGCCTTTCGTTTCCCTTCTTTCCTCGGACAACCATTTTGCTTTCTTGCATTTCTTTTTCTTTGGGATGGTTTTAGTTGCTACTTCCATCCATAGTTCTTCAGGTACTCTGTCTACCAGATCTAATTCCTTAAATCTATTTGTCACGTCTACTGTATATTCATCAGGGATATAATCATATATACCTGAGTGGCCTAGTGTTTTTCCCTACTTTCTTCAATTTAAGCCTACATTTTGCAACGAGAAGCTCATGATCTGAGCTACAAAACCTGGTCTTGTTTTTACTGACTGTATAGAGTTTCTCCATCTTTGGTTACAGAGCACATAGTCAATCTGATTTATGTGTTGATCGTCTGGTGTAGAGTCGTCTCTTGGGTTGTTGGAAAAGAGTGTTTGCTATGACTATTGTATTCTCTTGACAAAATTCTATCAGCCTGTGCCCTGCTTCATTTTGTCAGTAACAGGCCAAACTTGCCTGTTACTCCAGTTATCTTTTTTTTTTTTTTTTTTTTAAATTTGATTTATATGCCTTATTTTGGCTTCCTACTTTAGCATTCCAATCCTCCATGATAATAAGGACATCATTTTTTGGTCTTAATTCTGTAAGGTGCTGTAGGGCTTCATAGAACTGGTCAATTTCATCCTCTTGAGCACCAGTGGTTGGGGCATAGACTTGGACTACTGTGATTTTGAATAGTTTGCCTTGGATTCGAACTGAGATCATTCTGTCATTTTGGGGATTGTATCCCAGTATTGCTTTTCCTACTCTTTTATTGACTATGAAGGCTACTCCATTTCTTCTGAGGGATTCTTGTCTGCATTAGTATACCTGATGGTCATTTGAATTAAATTCACCCATTCCTGTCCATTTTTGTTTGCTGATTCCTAAGATGTCAATGTTCAGTCTTGTCAAATCTTGTTTGACCACGTCCAGCTTGCCGTGATTCATGGATCTGACATTCCAGGTTCCTATGGAGAAAACATCTTTACAGCATCGGATTTTCCTTTCACCATCAGATACATCCACAGCTGAGCGTCCTTTCGGCTTTGGCCCAGTGGCTTTACTCTTCACTCTAGTACTAGCCCTCTGCTCTTCCCCAGTATTGGACACCTTCCGACCTGAGGGGTCTTTTGTTAGTTTCCAACTATTGTTTCTTGTCCTTTGTAGAATAATTTGGCCCCCTCTTCTTTCTGGAAGCCCCTCAAATACTAGAATATCATGTCACCCCTAATTCTTCTATTTAGACTAGCCAAACCCAAATCCTGCACTCGTTCTTCATATGTTTTAGTCTCTTGACCTTTGATCATCTTAGTTGCTCTTCTCTGAACTTTTTCCAAAGTCTCAACATCTTTTTTGTAGTATGGTGATCAAAATTGGTTGCAGTATTCCAGGTGTGGTTAGATATCAAAGTATTCATGGCTCTGACAAACACCTGCTGAAATGACCCTAGTTCACATGAAACAGTTTCTTGTTATAGTCTGGAACTGACATTCCAATCTGCCCCTCCTCTTCTCCCTTGTTGTTTGGCAAGCTGAGAAGCAGTTAATGGTTGTAACAGTATAAGCACACTTCGAACTTGACAATAGCATTAAGATTTTTATAATCAACACACATTCTAAGGCCTCCATCCTTATCTCTAAATATTATAGAGGCAGCCATTTTCTATTTTATAGGTTGATTGAACCCTCGAGCCAGGTTTGGCTGACAGTGACAGGCTGACCCCCCACCCCTTCAACCTCTGCAACAATGCTGGCAGCACTCATGTGTCTATTTCCCAAAGTCAACCTCTAGATATGATGCTGAGCACGGGCACTCAACTTCTTTGGTTGACCATGGCGAGGCCCATTCTGAGTGGAACCTGTCCTGTTAAACCGCTGTATGGTCTTGGCCACCGTGCTGCAGCTCAGTTTTAGGGTCTTGGCAATCTTCTTATAGCCTAGGCCAGTGATGGCTAACCTTTTTGCCATCGCGTGCCAGGAGCGGGGGGGTGGGGGGGGAGGGGTGTCACACGGATGCATGCCCACACTCATAATTCTATGTGCCCCGCGTATGCGCATGCGACCCTCTTCTCTCCCCCCCCCCCGCTACTGGCATGTGATGGTATGGTTGGCCCGGTAGGCCTGTTTTTCTCTCTCCCCAGGCACCAGAGCCTTTCTAGGAGCTTGGGGGGGACAAAAACGGCTCCCCCCCCGAGGCCCTCCGGAGGCAGAAAACGGCCTGTTTCCCTACTTCCAGTGAGCCCAGAAGGCCCAAAAATCAGCTGGCTGGTGCGCATATGCATGCCGGAGCTGAGCTCACGTGCCCACCGATATGACTATGCGTGCCACCTGTAGCCATAGGTTCGCTATCATGGGCCTAGGCCATCTTTATGAAGAGCAACAATTCATTTTTTCAGATCCTCAGAGAGTTCATTGCCATGAGGTGCCATGTTGAACTTCCGGTGACCAATATGAGAGAGTGAGAGCGATAACACGAAATTTAACACACTCGCTACCCCTTCACACCTGAGACCTTGTACCACTGAGCCACATGACTCCAGGGAGTCTTGAAGGGTCTTTAACTCCTTTCCTTATTTTACAAGCCCCTCAGATCTTTCCTTATTCTTCAAGCCCCTCAGATCTTCAGCCGCTAGGTAAGGCTGGGAGTCTTATTTGTAAATATCCTTATTCACACGTTGGGTTGGTGTCACTCACCCGGCTCCGAAGCACATCGTCCTCTCTTCCTTCCTCCTGCGTGTTGCTTGTCTTGATTTGTCACGGTCTCGAGGCAGCCGCCATGGCTGCCGTCCCCCGCCGCTGACTTAGAGGGTTGCCTCCGGCCTCTGAGGAACTTGCCCGTTCCTCTCGGCCGCCCAAGGGGTCCCTCTTTCTCCCCTGTCCCTTCAGGACAGGGTAGGTCCACAGACCTGTTAGCGGCGGTTTGCCAGTCGGGGTTTGTGCGGGGCTCTTCAGAGCCCTGCTATTTCCCGGACTGCATCCCCGTGACACCAAACCGGAAGTCCCTCAGGGGTGTACTCACTTTTGTTGCTATCAGTTTAGACATTAATGGCTGTGTGTTGCCTTATTTTGAGGGGACAGCACATTTACACTGTTATACAAGCTGTATACTCTTGTATATTGTAGCCAAGTGTCATTTCTTCAGTCAAATGAAAAGATATACTTAAATATTTACGAAATGTGAGAGGGTGTACTCACATCTGTGATATACTGTAGTTCTTTGCTTAATCCATCTCGGAATTTGTAGATCAGCATATGCTCAGGCCACCCTCTCAGACAAGTCACAAGGCTACGAAATTCCCTAATTTATTCAGCAACCGGTTGCTTCCCTTGCTTGATCGTCTGGATTCTCACATCTGTCTTCTGTCAGGTTTCGCTGCTATCTTAAATAAACTTCATTCTCAAACGCAAGGTCTCTAATGAATCTTTTTTTTATTTAAGAATAGAAAGAACGACATCCCTGAACTCTTTGTGCAGCCAAAACTGGCACCTCCTTCCAAACCCCTCCCTTTCCGTTCTTCAACCCCAATGTCTCATTGGCCATCGTGCAGATCCATCTCTTCGTCCCAAGCACTTTCTTTTCACAGGAATTCCCCCCTCCCTCTATCACCCAGGTAACGCTATCTACTAAAGAGCAGGAAACTAGGTAAAAGTTCATCTCAGCATTAAAGCAAAGCTTCTCCCTCTCTCATTCATGTCAGCGCTGGAGGAGATCATAATTTGGAACGCTGACATCTTCCTTGCCTCAGTGGGATCTTCAAATTGATTCCGTAGCATGAAGCCATCCACATCCTGGAGCTCTGGGGCCGCCTCACCATATCCTTATATCCTTATACACCAACCACTTCGCTGCATCCCTTCCAGGTTCGTGGAAATAGTATTCACATGTGATCCATCATTGGGGTATCTGCCTTCATATCTTTCTAAATAATTCCACACCTGAGCCAGAAAGTAAGTCAAATACTCCAGTTGGGTGACATAAACTACCATCTGTTAGGAGAATGGGGATGGTGTAGCAAACTGGTGAGTGGGACCCAAAATCGAGTGAGTGGGACCCACTTTGGGGTGGCACAAGAAGCCTCCACTCCACTGGTTCTCCCCATTCATTTCATCTTTTGGTTGCCTTTTGTTGCCCAAGCCTCTGATAAAGTTAAAGGAAATTCATCTACTGCCTTCCTGAGGCCACTCACCCATGTAGTTCTTGGTGCCAGGCAAGGAGCCTTCATGTGCCTCCCTCCTTCAGCAGTAAGTGGTGGCTCGCTTAATTAATTAATTAATTAATTAATTATCAAATTTTTATACCGCCCTACTCCCGGGGGACTCAGGGCGGTGAACAGCCAAGATAAAACACAGATAATACAAACATTAAAAGTCCATTAAAATTATTAAATATTTTGGCCAAAAACAAATTTTAAACACCCAATTTGTAAAACAGATTAAACGATTTAAAAATTTAAAAGGGAGAGTTAGGCCAGGCCAGCCTGCTGAAATAAAAATGTTTTGAGAGCACGATGAAACGTGCGTAGATCCGGGATCCTCCGTATCTCCGGGGGGAGCTCGTTCCAGATGGTAGGTGCCCCCACAGAGAAGGCTCTCCCTCTGGGGGCCGCCAGTCGACACTGTTTGGCCGATGGCACCCTGAGAATGATGGCTCTCTATGGGAGCGTACTGGTCGGTGAGAGGCTATTGGTAGCAGAAGGCGGTCTCGTAAATACCCCGGTCTGATGCCATGGAGTGCTCTAAAGTTGGTAACCAAAACCTTGAAGCGCACCGGAAGACCACCGGGAGCCAGTGCAGCTCACGCAGGAGGGAGGTCACATGGGAACCCCACGCCGCTCCCATAACCACCCGCGCGGCCGCATTCTGGACCAGCTGGAGCCTCCGGGTGCTCCTCAAGGGGAGCCCCATGTAGAGAGCATTGCAGTAGTCCAGGCGGGAAGTAACGAGAGCATGAGTGACCATATTTAACGAGTCCCAATCCAGAAAGGGACGCAACTGGCGAATCAGGCGGACCTGATAAAAAGTCCCCCTGGCCACAGCCGTCAAGTGCTCTTCCAAAGACAGCCATGAGTCCAGGAGGACACCCAGGTTGCGAGCCCTCTCCGTGGGGGCCCCCACTATTGGACTTGCCCCCACTAGTGGTGGCACCAACTGACTATATCGGGATATCGGAAACCACAGCCACTCGGTCTTGGATGGGTTGAGCCTGAGTCTGTTTCTCCCCATCCAAATCCGCACAGCCTCCAGGCACCGGGACATCACTTCAAGGGCATCATTGGGGTGGTCCGGGGTGGAGATGTACAGCTGAGTGTCGTCAGCGTACTGGTGGTACTTCACCCCGAAACCATGGATGATCTCACCCAGCGGCTTCAGATAAATGTTGAACAGAAGGGGCGAGAGGACCGACTTTTGGCACCCCACATACAAGGGGCCTCGGGGTCGACCTCTGCCCCCCTGTCAACATGGACTGCGACCGGTCAGAGAGAAAGGAGGAGAACCACCGTAGGACGGTACCCCCCACCCCTAACTCCTCTAGCCGGTGCAGCATGATATCATGGTCGATGGTATCAAAAGCCATTGAGAGGTCTAATAGTACCAGGAACAGAGGAACAACTCCTGTATTACTTCAGCTTTCTGATACTGATGAACCCTTGGGTGAGGGGAGTTTCCCGTCCGCCTTGAAGGAGGAGGTGGTGAGACCCGTCCTCAAGAAACCTGCCTTGGATCCAGCTATTTGGAATAATTTTCATCCTGTCCCCAACCTTCGCTTTATTGCGAAGGTTGTTGAGAGCGTGGTGGCACATCAGCTCCCGTTGGCCCTGGATGAAACACTATATCTGAAACACTGTGCCAGTCGGGTTTCAGGCCCGGGTACAGCATGGAAACGGCATTGGTTGCACTGGTGGATGATCTCTGGAGGGCTCTGTCCTGGTCCTATTAGATCTCTCGGCAGCTTTTGATACCATCGACCATGGTATCCTACTGCGACGCCTTGAGGGGTTGGGAGTGGGAGGCACTGTTCTACAGTGGTTCTCCTCCTACCTCTCCGGGCGTTCGCAAGGGGTGTTGGCGGGGGGACAGAGGTCTGCCCCGAGGCCCCTCACTTGTGGGGTTCCTCAGGGGTCGGTCCTCTCTCCCCTTCTGTTCAACATCTATATGAAGCCGCTGGGGGAGATCATCCGTGGTTTTGGGGTGGGGTATCATCAGTATGCTGATGATACCCAACTTTTTATATCCACCCTGAATCAGCCCAGTGATGCCCTCGACGTGATGTCCCGGTGCCTCGAAGCGGTGCGGCTCTGGATGGGGAGGAACAGGCTTCAGCTCAACCCTGCCAAGTCAGAGTGGCTGTGGATACCGGCATCTCGGTTCCAAGGGAATATTCCATCGCTGGTTATAGGGGGTGAGGTGTTGCCCCCTGTTGATAGGGCGCGCAACTTAGGCGTCCTCCTGGATTCACGGCTGACTCTGGAAGATCATGTTATGACCGTGACCAGGGGGGCATTTGCCCAGATTCGTCTGGTGCGCCAGTTGCGCCCCTACCTGGACAGTCACTCAAGCACTCGTCATCTCCCAGATCGACTACTGCAACGCTCTCTACATGGGGCTGCCCCTGAAGACCACTCGGAGGCTTCAGCTGGTGTAGAATGCGGCCGCTCCCAACACTCTCATGTTACACCCATCCTGCGGGACCTGCATTGGCTACCAGTTGCCCTCCGGGTGAGATTCAAGGTGCTGGTAATCACCTATAAAGCCTTACATGGCTTAGGCCCGGGGTATTTGGCGGACCATCTACGGCCAGCGACAGCTCCCTATCGCCCGGTGCGTTCCCACAGGGAGGGCCTCCTTGGGGTGCCGGTGGCCAGACAATGTCGGCTGGCGATCCCTAGGGAACGGGCCTTCTCTGTGGGCGCACCTACCCTGTGGAATCAGCTCCCCCTGGGGCTCGGGTGGCCCCTGACCTTCGCTCTCTCTGCCATGGCCTTAAAACATGGCTATTTCGCCTGGCTGACTTGGACTGAAGGGGTTTTAGAGGGGATTTTAATGGTTTTTATAGTTTTATAGTTTTATTGAGTATTTTTAAAAGAAGGATTGGACTTTATGTGTTTTATTGTTGTGAGCCGCCCTTGGAGATAGGGCGGCATATAAGTCCAAATAATAAATAAATAATAAAATAATAAATAATAACCCCGGTCGGCAAGTCTGCCTCTCCCATCTGGATTATAGTCAATGGCCACAGGAGGGGAGTTCCCCCTTGTTTCACCCCTCCATCTTTTTTTTTTGTGCATTGCAGACCTCACCCCCAACCTCTCACATAGTCCATATAAACAACTTCACATTGTTTTGAGAACCGTCTGCTTCAACTCCACACCTGCTACAATGTCCTTGAAAAGGTTTTAGACTCTCAGTTTTCAACAGAGTCATTGAGGTTTCATTTCTCCATCTAACCCATTCTAAAGCAACACCTCCTACTCCTTACTCTAATAGCAAGTTGAAAAGAAGAGGCACATAGCTGCCAAAGTTTCAAAAACACAATAAAATTTAAATGTTAAAAATGATGGCGAACCTATGGCACGCGTGCCACAGATGGCACGCAGAGCCATGTCGCCTGGCACGCCAGCTCAGCTCCGGCGCACGCTGATTTTCAGGCCTTCTGGGCCCACCAGAAGTAGGGAAACAGGCTGTTTCCTGCCTCCGGAGGACGGGGGGTGGGGGATGTCTAGGAGTCTCTGGAGGCTGGAGACAGCAAAAACCATCACTTCCTGTCCAACTGAAAGTTGGAAAACGGGCCATTTTGGGCCTCTGAGGGAGTGGGGAAGGCTGTTTTCGCCCTCCCCAGATGCATAGAGGATCTGGAGCCAGGTGAGAAAGAAAAATGGGCCTACTGGGCCATCACATGCCAGAAGCTTGGGGGGAGAGGGGGTTGTGCGTGCATGTGTGGGGCAGGGCACATAGAATTATGGGTGCGGGCAAGCATGCGCGAACCTCCCCCGCCCCCCCCCCCTTTCCTGGCACATGATGGCAAAAAGGTTAGCCATCACTGGTCTGGGTCATCTAACCATTGAAGCACAGCATCATTTATATGAACGAAATCAGATACTGGACTGGTAGATGCCCTCAGTTTGCATCTGCTCACGATGTGGTCTACGGTTTGATGTGGGAGCTCATAGTCGCATTGAGGGGAAGATACTAGGCCCCATTTATACAAAGAGTCCAGCAGATTCTGTGAGGTGTGAATCCATTCAGGATTGTCCATTGCTGATGTAGTTTAAACTTTTTTGTGGGGTCATTTATATGTCTTCCTATCACCAGGTGTTCAGCAACCCATTTAATTTCCATTGGGAATTGATGTTAAATTTGGTGGGAGATGTTGCGCAAATGCCAACGGAGGCTTCTTGGATTCGAATCCATGGGGGCGCAGTGATTAGAATGCAGTATTGCAGGCCAACTCTACCAACCGCCAGCAGTTCTCACCAGCTCAAGGTTGACTCGGCCTTCCATTCTTCCAAAGTTGGTAAAATGAGGACCCAGATTGTTGGGGGCAATATGCTGACTCTATAAATCATTTGGAGAGTGCTATTGCTATTGAGTTTTCCGGCTGATAATTGAAGGGCAGTGTGCATCAGTAGGAGTGAGTTGTCTATGATATTTGCATTTTCTCACTAGTGCATCTTGGCTTTGTAAAGCTGGCAGCGTTATATGGCTTAGAACAGGAAGCCAGCAGGTCGGAATGGTTTTAATGCAACACCTCATGGTGTTGATTCTGGTGTCTAATTTACTAGTCTGGAAGCTGCTAAGCCATACCGGGTCACAGTATTCTGAGGTGGAGTAGACCAATCCTAGTGCCTATGACCTGAGGGTGGCAGCTGAAGATCTCAATTTAGTTCCACATAATTCATTTATGAAAACAGTGGCCAATTAGGTATCTCACAGATGCAATTATAATCTATAGAAAAGTTTTTAAATAGATTATAATTATATAATTATACTTCATTGTTGGGCACAGGCACAGGCTGTTGGGGATGAGTCTGTGTTGTCTGCATCTCAAACTGAAGTGCAAATTGTTCCTGTAGTCTGCAATTTTTCTGGAAATCCATTCATACTCCCACACCATTCTCAGTCATCCAGGTCATGGTTGTCCCAAAGAAAGTCCAGTTGCCTCTTGAAAAAGCAGCTTTGGGACAACCAGTCCAGTCAACCTGGAGAATCCCCATAGATATAATAGCTATGCACTTTAGGATGAACACCCTTCGAATGGTATGGGAGTATGAATGGATTTCCAGGGGAAAAATGCAGACTACAGGGGCCATTTGTGTTTCATTTTGAGAGGCAGACTCATCCCCAACAGCCTGCACCTGTGTCCAACACACCCATTTACACTACTCAGGTGACCCTGAGGACACAGATAAACCTTGAAGTGGCCTCAATGACTCTAAAAGAATGCAAAGTTAGAGCTGAAGAAGCTTCTTGAATGAGAAGTGAAACATCTTTAAAGAAAAACAAAGTCCAGTTGCTTCTTGAAAAAGCACCTTTGGGATTTCCACCCATTTTTTCTTGTCCTGCCTTTTGGTGCTTTGGAAAATAGGCCAGTTTTTTTGGCCTATTTTTTTGGTTTTTTTAAGTCAGGTTTTTTTTAAAATTTATATATAAGTATTTTGAATACAGTGTATTATCTGGGCATACCATTTTACAAAAGAAAAAGTAACATATATACTGATAGTACTAGTGATAATACAACAAAATAATTCTAACCATATTTATAATTATATTAGCTTATTTATAATTCTATTGATTATATTAGCATACATAGTTATAAACAACATTCATATTTTATTTGAACATAACAATGCTCTTTCTTCATCTAATTTCTACCTCTTATCTCTAACCATTGATAAAACCTACTCCATGTTAAATTACTCTGTATCTCCTTTATCTTTTAATTTCAATGTCAATCTATCCATCTCTGCACAATCCAATATTTTCCGAATTATATTTTCATCTGATGGGGTGTTCTTGTTTTTCCAATATTGTGCTTAACAATATTATATTAACAATTCTTGCTGCTGTCAATAGATGTAACATTAAATATATAGTCCCTTTGTCATAGCTTTCTGGTATTATACCTAACAAGAATATTTCTGGTTTTAAATCTACATGCTGCTTAATCATCTTTTCCAACCATGTATGTATTTTCATCCAATATTTTCTTGCTTTATTGTTTTGTTGGAAGAAATCTCCTTCTAGGTTCTGCTCCAAGTGGGGAAAAAGACACTGGAGACATGGAGACTGCTTGGAAAGATGGTTTAATGGTGGACAGGATCACATGGCTTGAGTTCCTGAACAGAAAAGGGCAGATACAGCGAGTTTTTCAGGTTTTATGCTCTCTCTGGCTTTGAACTTCCTGGGGCCCAGAAAGAATACTCTGATTGGTTGTCAGACTCCCAGGGAGTGGGGGTCTTAGCTAGCCGATGGTCACATGTGCTTCCCAGGTCACATGTGGTGAGTTTCTGCTGATATTGTGTAGAGAGCTAATCCTATCTTTGTTGGATCTTTGGCAATTCCTACTATGGCTCTGCCTGAAGGAGGTAGATCTTTGTTATGTAGAATAGACTGGCCCAAGCCTTAATGGCCCATTGACAAAGGGTGGGGGCAGGAAGATGGGAGCTGCTTCAAAACATGCTTATCCCAGGGAAATATAATATTCTGCCTTTTTCATATTTCCTAAAATATTTCACTCTTCCAGGAAAGGGGTGGGTGCTAACTTCCTACAGTTTGAAATAAGAAAAGTAACTTCGGTAGTATGTTCATTTTTATAGTAGTTATTCTCTCTATCATTGAGAGTTGTATGTTCTTCCATTTCTCCAAGTCCAACTTAATTTGTTGCATTAACTTTGTATAGTTATCATCTTTGTTGCACATCTTGCTGTTAAGTAGATTCCTAAATGTTTCACTTTCTTTACTATCTGAAGATCTACTTTCTTTGTCAATTCATTTCTCTATTTATCTGTAAGTTTTTTACTATTATTTTAGTTTTTTCTTTGTTTATTTTCAATCCTGCAACTTCTCCATACTCCTCAATTTTCCCTATCAATCTGGGGCTGGTTTCTAATGGTTTTGTCTAATATCCTGTCTAATATTTCTAGTTAACACTACCAATGTTAATATAAATAACAGTGGATATAGTTTTGTGCCTTTTTTATGTAAAAACATTTCTGTCATGTCTCCATTCACAATCACTTTTGCTCTCTGGTTTGTGTAGATTGCCAAAGTAAATTTTTTGCCAAAGTCCATACATTTTAATTGTTGCACCATAAATTGCCAATTTACATTGTCAAGTGCTTTCTGAGCATCTAGATTTCCCTTTCCGCTTCTATGTTTCTTTGTTCCGGCAGTCACAGCTCCGGTTCAGCCATTAATGGCCATCTTCTTCTCTGCCTGTCAGGAAGATTTCTCTGGATCGAGCAAAGTGGACCACCACCCACTTGCGATCTACAGAGGGCCCTTCCTATCTTAGTCACCCCTACAGGGTGACTTTGGCTCCGAAGAGCCTCCAGACAGGCAGAACTGGGTTGGGCTCCACAGAGCTCCATTCGCCACAACTGTCTCACTGTGACATCAGCGCAGATCTATCTTCAATTCCTTATTTGTGATAGCCCCTCAAATATTTGAACATTGTTATCCTTGTCAGTCCTTGTCGTCCTTTTCGCTAGACTAGCCATACTTTATCTAAGCCCTTTAGCTGTGTCATTACTGCAATGAAAAGAAGCTCTCCTGAAATAAAAACTTGGATCTCACAATGTCCCTCAGATGGCTTAGCTCCCCTTGGTTTGTTCTGCTAACCACTATTGTTTCACACAGAGCCAGCCGGGAAGGATAGTTCCTTCTGACAGAGGAAGGTTTATGTTGAAAAAGGTCAGTATGGACCATCAGAGTGGAAGGTCCTAGAAGGAAAATGGAGACATGGAAGTAGCTGTGGAAAGTTTCAGGTGGTGTAGAACTGCTGAATGAAAAGAGGCTGCTTCAGGAGGTCTCATGCCTGAAGCCTTGGACATTGTGGTCCTGGAAAGACCCAGTCCCTCTCTTGCTCTAAGCCAGGAACAGGCTGGTGGTACTGTTGGTGGTATTTTCACATTGTTGAGGAAAGAACAAGCAGGTTGCTGATGCAGGATGGTCAATTGCTTTGAGCAAGGATGAGGGTTTTCCCTCAGAATGTTTAGTGATGAAGTGGCCTGTTTTGTTTTACAACTGTATTATGCTACATTACAGTCGTATTTTCCTGATCCCAAATGACAAAGAGATTTCTGACATGGTCTTGGAAGAGTTCTGGGTACTGCCAAAATGGGGTTCGGAAACTTCCTGTTGTCCTGTGGCTCCTTCTTGCTCTTGAGGTTGAAGAGCCAAAACAATTGTTAGCTCTGGCTCTAGTTGTAAGGTTTTGGATGAACTTTTACTGCCTGAGTAGACATCCCAGAGTAGCAGTCCTGGTTTTGGTGGGCAGATTGTGCAGCATCTTGGGCTAAAGAGTAGATGGGTTTGGATGCTTTCCTGTTCTTCAGAGGACTAGAGGAGGACTAGAGCTTGGAATGGTGTGTTAGGAAAGACACAATATCTCCTGGAGTAGAGCATCCTTCTCTCCTTTGTATGATTCAGGAAATTGGAATAAATAAACAAACAAGATTTTTTGAGTCCCTACTGATGTTTTCCTCTACCTGTTTAATAAGATGTAGGAATATATTTCCAGCACAGAAAAACATGTGATTGCAGAACAGCACCAATACTACATTTTACTAGAGAAGTAAAAGAGAAAAATTTAAGTGTTCCACTTGTGAAAATTACCATCTCGTTGTCATCCCATTATGTTTATGTATGCATTACATTTAGCTAGGTGTTTTGCAAAATACTTCCATTAAGTCCTCGATTCTCTTCTTCTCTATGAGCGTTCTCGCTGTCTTGCGACATGCATTTTACATGCATTCAGCATGTAAGACAAAACCCTGCAAAGGATGAAATTGGTAGACTTTTAACAAAAGATGAGCTGGGCCTGCTTGAAATCCACTGAGAAAAGCAGTTTTAGATTAAAACCCAAAAGTGAGTTTGCCTGGTGAAATTTGATTTTGGTTGACATCTCGAACTGGGGGTGGTATGTTTGTGTTTGTATGTCTTACTGCAGGTGCTCACTATGTCTGCAGAGGAATTCAAGGAGTTTAAAGAGGCCAAAACTGATGGAAAAGGGACTGCTTGCTTGATCCAGTCAGTTACTATGATACCCAACCTGAGTGCTGCTCAAAAGAAGCTTCTCTTTGATGCCACAATACTAACACTGAAGGCTTTCTCCTCCAGTTTGAAAGAGGAAGAAACAATGCTGGGAGACTTGCAGGCTTATTTGGAATTAAGCTGCCGGGAGCAATTTGCCCTCCAAGTGCGATATGGCCAGAAGAAGATTCTGCATCAGTTGCTTGAGTTGGCAAAGTAGCTGCTGCTGTGAGGGTGGCAGTCTTTTGGGGCTGGATGCCTGAACGAGGCTTCTGAGCAGGTGGAGACTGTTTTCCTAGGCAATAAAAATGAATTCCGTAGACAGTTTGTTTCTGTCCCTCAAGGATCCAATTGCTCAGACTTGTCTTCAGTAGAAAGCTTTATGGTCTTTTTTTAAAAAAATATTTTATTGATTTTATTATATATACATAAAAATATAATGACAATTCTGTTTGACATCGGATATGCAGTGTTTATACATAATTACATTAAAATTACATTATTGCTTAGCGCATTGTAAGCCGCCCTGAGTCTCCGGAGAAGGGCGGCATATAAATCAAATTAAAAAAAAAACAAAACTGGTGTCACTTATACTATATAGTTCTAATTGGTTTTTGCACCTTTTTCTCCTTCCTTAATTTTATCATTCATCCATTCGTATCACCTTCCCCACACGGTATAGTAGTATGAATTCTCATCATTATTTATTTCATGGGTTAATTTATTTATCTCTGCGCACTCCAATATTTTCCTAATGCTAAGTTCTTCCGGTGGTGGGTCTTTCTCTTTCCAGTATTGTGCGTATGCCAGTCTAGCAGCTGTAGTTATGTGTATCAGGAGGTGGACCTTTTCCTTTCCATACCTTTCTTTACTATTCCCAGGAGAAATATTTCTGGTGTCAATTCAATATCTTCTCCAATTATTTCTTGCAACCATCTCCGAATTCTACTCCAGAGAAAGCTTTATGGTCTATCCATGTCTACCACAGAAGCAAAGTCAACACTTTTAACATAACACCTCTGAACAGTTTTGCGGGCATCAATATATTTTGGTAAAGTTCATTCACAAGAATTAAAGATGCTGGTGATCAGAATGTCAAAAAGATGTACAAAAAGTTGGACTTTTGTCATAGCATGGAATAGTTCGTCAGGTTCAATTCTTAAAAGATTACAGGGAATTTGGCAAACAATAAACATTTTACTATGAAGACTAGAAATAAATGGATACTGCAACTGGTAGGTAGTATCTCTAAAATACCCACAGTATGAAAACTTTAAGGGGGCACAATGGCTCAGTGGTTAAAGATGTTGAGCTTGTCACGTGGAAAGGTGACAGCCTGGGTTTGAGACTCAAATGCCATATGAGAGAGCTCCCATTACTCACCCCAGTGCAAATGCGAGTAGATTAATAGGTACCACTTCAGTAGGAAGGTAACAAAGATGTCCATGCTTTGGCATATAGCCATGCTGGCCACATGACCACGGAAATGGTCTTGGCTCCCTCAGCTAAGAAACAGATGAACACCGCCCCCTAGAAGCGGACACAATTAGGCAGGGGAAAGTTTACTTTTATGTAAACTTTGGCTATTCTATTTAGTAATGTGAAGGTGTTGTCTCTAACACCTTCAAGCATGAGCTACTCAGGAAAGATAGCTCAATGTTTTCCTCAACTCCATAGAATGTGTTTTTTAGTTATTTTAATTATTTCATGTAATTTGATACTTGGAGCAACTGTTTTTAAAATTCAGAACACTAAAATGTGCTGCCGTGTTTGCATATACCTTTTACATCAGAAATCAAGCAAGTTTTGGCATATAGATTAGTGGTGGGTTGCCCCCGGTTCGCACCGGTTCTATAGAACGGGAGGCTCCGCCCCTGACCCTGACGTCATCAAAATGCTTCTGCACCTGCGCAGAAGAGTGCATGAGCAAAGCGAGTGCGTCCGGCCCCGTTGCGGACCAATAAAGGTAAGTAGAACCCACCCCTGATATGGATGCTCTTTTCCCTTAATCTGAGAGACAGTGGAGCTGGAGCAAATTGACACAGAAGGCAGCAACCCTCTGCGTCAATTTGAAAACCCAAAGTTTCTGGTGTATAATAGTTGCGTGAGACATTAGAGACACCCAATGTTCAAATGGGCATTTCATTTACTGGTGGCTTTCAGGCCAGTCTTCTCAGTATCGCCACTAGGTAGATCTTAATATGAGACCTCACCAGTGTTTGGTCAGATTTGGAGCGGCTGGCCCTCCAATCGGTCTCCAGGCATCTTCCGGCACTTCATCTCTCTCAGCTCCTCAGAAAACCAAGGAGCCAATTGAGATCGGCACCGGGTCAGAGGCCGCAAAGGCACGATGCGGTCCAAAGCTCTAGCGGCCGCCCTATCCCAGGCGGCCACCAGTTCTTCAGTCGTGAGCCAGAGCTTCAGGGAATGGCCCAGGCTCCGTCAGGAACCTATCTGGATCCATCAGGTGCCTGGGACGGAACCACCTAGTTGGTTCCGTCTCCCTGCGGTGGAGGGTAGCAGCTTGAAAGTCTAGTCAAAGGAGTGAATGATCTGACCATGACAAGGGTTTGATGACTATGTCCCCTATTTCTAGATCATTCAATCACTGACCAGAGATAAAAATCAGGTCCAGAGTGTGTCCCCCCGTGTGAGTAGGACCTTGAACTAACTGGATCAGGTCCATGGCCGTCATGGAAGCCATGAACTCCCGGGCTGCCTCTGACGTTTCACCGACGGATGGCAAGTTGAAATCCCCCATGACCATAAGTCTGGGGGTATCCACCGCCACCCCGGCTATTACGTTGAGCAGCTCAGGCAGAGCCGCCGCTATGTGGCAGGGAGCCAGGTACACAATCAGCAAGCCCATCTGCACCCCATGACGCCACTTCACAAGGAGGTACTCACATCCGGCTATCTGAGGTACAGTGGTCTCCCTAGGACACAGACTTTCCTTTATAATAGCCGCCACCCCACCACCCCTACCCTGAGCCCTCGGCTGATGGAATGCACGGAAGCCTGGTGGGCACATTTCAATGAGGGGAAGACCCGGCCCAACCAGGTCTCCGTAATACCCACCAGGTCAGCACCCCCTCTTTAACCAGATCATAAATGAGGGGGGCTTTATTTATCATGGACTTGGTGTTGCACAGCATCAGCCGGAGGCCCAGGCCCTGAGGATCTGCAACCCGGGGAACGAGAAACGCATTGGGGACCAGAGTGCGCAATCGCTCACAAACGATTGCGCACTCCCGAAACATAATATGGCCCCTGCTACCACCATATCTGCCCCTCCCACCCACAGTACTAATTAAACAGCCCTCGTCCCCCTGCACCCCATCCAGGCTCCCATCCCTGTCCCTCCCGCCATGACCACCAAACAGGCTATGCTGCTTTGTAGCTGTATGGATCCTCCCAAGTCCGTCCAAATAACCAATCATCCACCTCCCAGAACCCCTTAAAATCTTCACTAATAATTTGGCTAAAAACCCCCGCAACCTCCTCTTTGCCGCATGCTACCTCTCAGGGTTCCAAAACCCATCATCAAGTTAGGCCCTCAATAGTGCGGAGGGCCAGGCCTGCGAGAGGGGGGAGTCTCGCAGCGCAAGGAGCTCGGCCGCTGAATACATCCAGGTAGCCAGGGGTGAAGATGGCATGTGGCCAGGGATTCAACAATGATAGTCAGAAAAAAGGTCCCGGAGAAAAAGTACAAAGCCATTAGGCGTGGGTCATCTGGGCTCCATTGTCCTCTCACGACAATGGAGAGGAGTCTCAGGCCGTTTGAAATAACCGGAGAATGAGATAATCGAACTATATATCTTGCCTTTGCCACGTGGCCCAGCTAATCTCTGCATTTGCCTCTGTGCCTTGCCCGATCTACTCACCACAGGCAAGCATGCTGCCTGCTCGCCCTTCACCTTGGATCGGGGCCCGGGGATGCACCATTCCCCGGCTCCAGCCTTGCCCCAGGCCTCTGCTTGCATGTCACTCCCTCCCTCTGGCTTCAAACTATGGCCTCCCTGGGCCGAAGCAATTTATTCGGCCTGCAGCCTGCTGCACTAGAGAGCATCTTGTGCAATTTAGCAGCTGTGAGCTGCTAAATTGGGACTTAGCTTTCCTCTAAGTCCCATCTGAAAAGCGCTGCGGCTGAGAGAAATAGCATTCAACATGGCTGCTGCTTCTCTGAGTTGCAGTGCTGTCCGGATGGGACTTAGAGGAAAGCGGCAGCTCACAGCTGCTAAATTACAGAAGACGCTCTCCCAGCAGTGCGGAGAGAAGCAGTGTGGAGAGCAGAGATGGGGAGCAGGCCCCGAAAGGCTGCTCGGCTGAGCCTCACCGTGCACGTGCGCAAATCACATTTTCAGCGAATCAGTGATGGAATTATTTGAAACCCACCACTGGACCCCCTCCACCTCTGGTCCTTGCAAAGGGGGAGGAGCACTATGAAATTAAAGACATTCTAGACACCACTGAAGAAAGTTACAGTACCTGGTGCAGTGGAAAGATTACCCAGGCTCGGTAGCGGCTAGGGATGTCAAAGCAGTGAGATTAGTAAAGCGATTTCATTCCAAATACCCGAAACAGCCAATGTGAGAGAGTCTTTTATAGTGATTAATTATTCATGTTCGCTCCCTCCCTCTCTCCTCCTTCCTTCCCTGCTTCCTGATTTCCATCTTCCTCCCTCCCTCCCTCCTTCTCATTCCTAGAGCTTTTCTAGAGTTCATGCTGAGGGTATTTTGGGACAAGCCATGAAGTATATTTGTTTTTTTTTTTAATTTGATTTATATGCCGTCCTTCTCCGGAGACTCAGGGCGGCTTAAAATGCGTTAAGCAATAGCCTTCATACGTTTGTATATTTATACAAAGTCAGCTTATTGCCCCCACAAACTGGGTCCTCAATTTACCTACCTTAGAAAGGATGGAAGGCTGAGTCAACCTTGAGCCTGGTGAGATTCGAATTTACAGTAATTGCAGACAGCTGGTGTTTTTTTTTTTTTTTTTTTTTTTATTTGATTTATATGCCGCCCTTCTCCGAAGACTCAGGGCGGCTTACAGTGCGTTAAGCAATAGCCTTCATACTTTTGTATATTTATACAAAGTCAGCTTATTGCCCCCACAAACTGGGTCCTTAATCACAATGCTTTTAGTCTGCTGAGCCACGAGGCCCTTTGGAGAAAAGGTTGATGACCCAAATCACGGTGATCCCCAACCTTTCTGGCAATTCAACAATTAAGTCCATGGAGATTTCTTTTCACGGGGCTGTGGGGTTGGTGACCAGTTGCAATAGACTGGACAGTTTACCAGCGTGGCCTTTCTCAGAGGTGCAGCTGGCTACATAATTATGTCTTTCTTCATACTTGGCCACCAAAATTGGCATCTCACAACAGGTAGAGCTTTGGTGAATCCAAAATGCCCAGCAGTCTTGGAGTTGTGACTTTGCTGCAAAACTAGTGTCCTCTAAGTTGCAGGCAGAACAGCCAATACAATAGTAAAACAATACCTACACTGCTATGTAAACTATCAGCAAATCAACTGGGTGGAGCTCCTGCCTTTCACAGAAATGGATTACAATAACTCTGTGCATAGTAGCACTGGGTTCATTCCCTTCGAAGTAGCCACAGGAGTTGAGTTTGTACCAATGCCAGAATTTCTGAGGGACCTCCTCTCAGTAACATTAGCTGTATTGGTGGACGTTCTAAAATTTGCCGGGGGAAACATGCATAAAGCACTCAATAAAGCCAGGAAATCACAAAAGAAAATAGGCAGGAAAAGAGCCCCCCAGGTGGTTAGAATTAGGGAGAAAGTATACCTATCTACCAAATACTTGAAGCTGAAGCAACCATGTAAGAAACTGTACATAGGACCTTTTCCAATTGTTCGTATCAAAAACCCAATTACAGTGTAATTGTGGTTACCAAGGTTGCTCAGGCGAGTCCACCCGGTGTTCTGCAGCTTGTTAAAACCCTTCCACGGCTGTAGATTAAGGCAGGTTGAAAACTCCCATTTCAGTGGGGTGAGGCACTTTGAAATCAAAAAGATAAACTTGAGGTATTTTAAAGTGAGATTGCAATATTTAGTGCAATGGAAAGGATACCTGTCAGCAGAAGTGGGGCTCACAATGTTAGTGCAGACAAGCTAGTAAAAAGATTTCATGCAAAATATTCTCAATGGCCAAGAAGATTGTTGAAGGCTAAGGATACCTAGATAGCGATGCTAAACTTATTTAATATTTTTCCAGATCTTTTTCTCCAGGGGGTTGGCATGTCAAGATTGAACCGCTTTCAGGTCGTATCGTATTCAACTTGCCATTGAACTAGGGGAAGGGTGGAAATGGAATGCTGAGGGTTTGTGCATGAAGTGTGAGAGTCTCACCACTGTAGGTACCTGGGAAGATCGACAATTCCCATACCAAAAGGACATCTCATAATTGGAAAGCTATTGTTTAGCTAGGCAAGCCTTTGCACGGGAAAACCAGAGCTGGTTTTGTTTCTTCAGTGTTGAAATGGTATATCCAATATCCAATGGTATATCCAACTTTTGAGAATTCAAAGCTCCTGAATGTTCATTTCTTTGGGTCTTCTAGTCAGACAGTTGACACATACCAAGACTGGTTCAAATCATTGGCAAATTCTCTGCAGAATTTTCCTTGTCTGGACTTTCAGGGATGCTCCTGGTTCTGAATGAGCTTCAGCAGCTGAAACTTCCCACTGCTGTGCCTGTTTTTTGTTTTATTGGTCTGCCTTCAAATATTTTAAAAAATGCAATTAACAAGATCTGTTTACTTGGGATAAAGTACTATTTCTATAAAGTATCCCATCTCTTGCAATGAGTGAAGCACTTTCAAAACAAGATGGTATGATTTTTATAGCAGGTAGGCAACTGCTTGGGAAACTGTAGACAACTACCATATTTTTTGGATTATAAAATGCTCCGAAGTATAAGTTTTTGGGGAGGAAAACAAGGGGCGGGGGAAATCTGCCTCTGTCTCCCAGCAATTTACTTCCTTGCAGCAAACAGCAAGGTCAGCTTCAGCACAACCATCTGATTGGCCTCCCGGAATACTGACAATCAGCTGTTCCAGGCTGCAGGGATCTGATGCCCCGTTTTTGGCCTCCGCGCATCTTGTTTTTGGCCCGTTCCAGGTGGCAGGGATAGGTGATGGCAATTCCCGCTGCCTGGAATGGGACAAAAACGGAGGCCAAAAATGGGATGTGCAGAGGCAATGGTAGGGGGCAGCAGTGATGGGCGGCGATGATCCCTGCAGCCTGGAACAGCTGATAGGCAGTATTCTGGGAGGCCGATCCAACCACCAATCAGCTGCTTGTGCTGAAGCTGACCAAACTGTTTGTTGCAAGGAGGTAAATTGCTGGGAGGCAGAGGCTGAAGGGTGGGGTTTCAGCAACATTCCCTGTATAAGACACAGACATTTCCACTCACTTTTTTTGGGGGGGGGGGAGTACATCTTATAGACCGAAAAATACGGTAAATTGCAGCCGAAGAACGTCATTTTCATCAAGAACATCCGGTTTCTTGTGAATGGTGCCTATTACCAAGGCACAACTATACTTTTTGAAACTGTATACATACACTTCCCATTGAACACCATGTATAACTATAGGATGTAATGTAAGGCATTTGCACTTTGATATTAATCCTGTGCCTTTTTTGCTTGGAATCTTTCACTAGAGGCCAGGTCTTCTTTCTGAATGATGAATATACAACATGCTATGTTTGTGAGGGATACTGGAGAGTCAAACAACATCCCAGAACAAGGTAACAGCATACAATTTGTGCATTACAGCCAAGAAACCTACAAGGACAGGACCATAAAGTCAGCCAGACTTGAGCTCACCTGATTAGCTGAGCATGGTAACTGCAGGTCAGACTTGGTTCATGCTTCAATTGGATACCACTTGGAAACCAGGAAAATACTGCAGGTTCCAATCTGAGTTGGTCACCAGGACCAGAGTTTAGTCTTCTGAGCTGTTGGACTCATGCTGGAGCCCATCCTCAGGAATAGCTTTGACTCCCATGATTGGACTGGGGGGGGGGGGGGACCTCTATCACCGGTGCTCATCTCCATTTCAAGGCCATTGAACCAACACTGACTGAAGACATTTCTGTGGTAATGTGGCCAGCATGATTTCACAGAGAAGTGTTACCTTCCTACCGAAGTGGTACCTATTTATTTACTCACATTTGCATGTTTTCAAACTGCTAGGTTGGCAGGACCTGGGGGAGGACAGGAGCTGAACCTGTCATGTGATACACAGGTCTCGAACCCAGCTTTCCAGCCAACAAGCCCACCTGAGTCACCGCTGAGCCCCTGCTCTATCACTGGAGGTTTTCAACAATAGACTACAGACCCCTTTGACTGGGATGGTATAGGGCAGTGATGGCTAACCTTTTTGCTGTCGCGTGCCAAAAGCGAGGGGGAGTGCGGGGGGGAGGGTGTCGCGTATGCATGTGCCCTCATCCATAATTCAATGCGCCCCACCCACCCCCATGCACGCACACACGACCCTCCCACACTCCCCCCGCTTTTGGCATGCAATTGCACGGTGGGCCAGTAGGCCATTTTTTGTCCTCCCCAGGCTCCAGAGGCTTTCTTGGAACCTGGGGAGGGCAAAACTAGCCTTCCCCATCCCACTGGAGGTCCTCCGGAGACCGGAAACGGTTAGTTTCCTGACTTCCGGTCAGCCCAGGCGGCTAGAAAATCAGCTGGCCGGTGCATGCATGCGCGCTGGAGCTGAGCTATGGCAACACTCACGTGCCCACAGATATGGCTCCACGTGCCACCTGTGGCACGCGTGCCATAGGTTTGCCATCACGGGTATAGGGTCTCCTGCTTGAGGAGGGGTTTGGACTAAAGACTTTCAAGGTCCTTTCCAGCCATAAGATTCTATGTTCTGTGTTCATCTTACCTTATTCCCCATAGTTTCATAAGTACTGTATTGCGAATCTTGAACTTTTTGGAATTAACCTTGACTGGTGTCTTAATGTTGACTTCATGTAATAAAAGTCCTTTTAAAATTGTGTTTATTTTTCTGTTAGTTTAAAAATAAAATGAAAATGTTTTGCTTTTCTGATGTGCTGTAATGTGGAAGGTGGTGAGAGAACGAAAGACATTTGCTGCTTGTCATGACTTTAATGTTTAACTGCAGAAGGCATACATACAAGAAGTGGGAGAACTAAAGCCCAAGAGAACTAGAAAGGCTACAAAATACAACACATGGACCAATACATTTACAAAACATTCAAAATCCTTACAAAATGGGCTGTATTGGTCCTTTTTGTTATTTTTACAAACTCAAACTTTGTGGCCACAGGGGAGCAGTTAACAGAT
Source organism: Pantherophis guttatus (assembly GCF_059756535.1). NCBI lineage: Eukaryota > Metazoa > Chordata > Lepidosauria > Squamata > Colubridae > Pantherophis > Pantherophis guttatus. Next base: position 26,986,049 of record NC_142073.1, read on the forward strand.
TCACATCCTCCCCCTCCCAAATTTACAAACATAAAGAAAGAAAATCTATAGGCCTGGTCGTTTCTCTTGCTAAAAGGATCAGCCCTCTTCCAAAGGGCTGGAGATTTCTCTCTGTCAAGGAGTGCCGGACTCTACTGGCCGGCCTCGGATGGCAGCATCTGGTACGGGAAAAGCAACATCCTGGGTCCCAACACTCTCCCATCTTCCCTTTAATATTCTATAGGATCCTGAGCATCCTTTGTTTTTGGAGAATTTTGTGATTTAGAAGTCCCACCCCCAAGAAAAATAAGTTACATAATATTTAAACTGGCTTTTCCATACTCTTTGGGAGTCCGGGAATGTCAGATGAGCAGATCTGCCCCAGACAAGGGCTTGGCATCAGCAGCCACTTTATTATAAGCTGGTCAGGCACAACTTATGTGCCTCTCTTGAAACACAATATGCACAAATCCAAAGTTCCAACAAATATTTCTGTTCTGTGTATTTACAATAGTTCAAAATTATATTCACAGTATCTTCTGAATTTTGGCCAAGAGTGAGAAACTTTGTTTTCAACTTTGTAACTTGCCCACGTAGGAGGAGATTTCTGGCCAAAAGACCTGTGGTTTAAGCCCAGGAGGGGGGGAGGGAAGGCAGCCCAATGGTCTAGGCAGACCTACCCATTTTCTTCTGTCAGCTTGATAGAGAGCTCCAGGCTGGCACCATCCCTACAAAGTTCGCTTTTTCTAGCTGGCTCCAGTTCCTTCCATTACTTGCTGTGCCTGTTTCTGCCCCATGCAACACTGTGCGACTGACTGGAACAGCCTAGAACAAGAAGAAAGGACTTAATTTCAAGACAAATAGATTAATCTCCCAATACAAATGACTTTGTGCTTCAGATTTACTCACTTTTCAATTTCTGGAGCACAGTGAACGAACTCATGGTTCCAGAATTTAAATGCTGGATTTTTAATCAATTCAATGAAGGTGATTAAGAGGCCCCAGGGATGAGGCCTATTTACAATCAGTCGTTCTAACAAAACCCTGTTAAAAACCAAGATGAAATTATGAAAAAAAAGGCAAAAAGCAGAAACAATTACAAAGCCTTTTAGGGCAAACAGCAATAGCTCACTAACATAGCTGCAGTGACATTGTTAAATCTTAATTTTAGATCTGGAGCATGCTCGCCCCTTAAATCTTAACAGGCATAATCTGGTTTTCTGGTTAAAGAGGTTTTTTTTTTTTTTTTTTTTGTGCAACTTTTGGCCTGCAGAGGAGTAAAACCCTGCTTATCTGTTGAGTCTCATATCTTTATTTTTATTTTATTTATTTGTTTCCATTTCTATACCGCCCTTCTCCAAATAGGACTCAGGGCGGTGAATAGCCAAAGTAAAAAACAGAGCATATAAAATTTAAAAACAGTATTAAAATAATTAAATATTTTGGCCGTGAATTAAAACAACCCAATTTAAAATCAATTTAAAATTTAACTCAAGCCAGCCCAGCTAGGCTTCTTCTGCTCATTCTCAACAGTACCTGGTGATCTGCTCTTGAATAGCTTCTGTATTGGCTTCTGCAAACAAGTAAAGCATGGTGCAGCTGAAGTAGTGCGTGTGGCTGTTGGGATACCGCAACTGATTGGCAATTGCATTCAGGAAGAGGTACCGACCTGGAATGGAGCACCAAAAGAAAATGAGAGAAAAGACAGGTTTGCTTTCATCTAACACCTAGTGCACAAAATGTGGTGCCCTATATTTTGTGCAAGCTGGGAAGAGGCTCAGAAAATTGGCCAGGTTCACACAATTCAAACGAGTCAGCCATTCTTCCCACCATCAACAAACATTTTATATGGGATTATAAAACAAAGGATGCTGGTGTCCAGCTCTGTTACAGGTAGTCCAGAGGCCCTGCTTTTGCCCTTGTCTCAATAGGGAGCAAGGAAAGCCAACAAATTCTCCAGAAAAGAGGTCGGACACCAGAGGGAGCTTCTTCGACCTCAAGTCACTGGCTGCACGGGTAGTAAGAGTGTTGGGTTTTTGATATGTGCAACACAACTATTTTGTGGGCTGCACTGGTGTCCAGCATGTTTCTGGATGCATTTCAAGGTGCAACCTGTCCCTTTAAAGCCCTTCATGACTGGGGGCCAAGTTACCCAAGGGCTCATCTTCTCTCAGTCAGGACCCCGAAAACAAGCTACTTTCCCCAGGTCCTGTACTTTGCAACACATACAATGTTCATACTTGTTGGGGATGAGAGACATTGATGAGGATCTGGGAGAAACAGACTATCTGGATTCCTGTCAATCAGGATTCAAAGTAGTCATAAGGTAGTTATGGTGCCCCTCTGTGGCTTTTAGTACCCATGACCATGATATCCTGCTGGGTCACTGCAGGAGCTGGCAGCCTTTCTTCAGGGGTTCCACCTCTACCTAAGCCGGCAGCTCAGATGTAATCTAAAGGAGCAACACTTGAGGCTGTGGTTGCTCCAGAAGACTTAATCCCTCCATATTACTGGAGGAAGGGGGATGTAGGTCTGTGGTGATCCCGCTATTTGGAATTACCCCTGGTGGTTACCTTCAAAATATCCTGAAAAAGCAGCCAAATGCAGCTTAACTTGTCAACATTCTCTTTCTTTAGAATGCTATTTACAGCCCACCTCTCTTTTCTTAACCTCTCAAATGAGAGGGATATGGATTGCATTATGCCATGTCCTCACGCGTGAGGGTTCACATGAGTCCTGAATAGAATGAGAATAATCCTCCTCCTTGTAGCCAGTATAAGTTAAATAGTTGTCATTTACTCTAGTTGTGAAATAGTTGTAGTTAAATAAAAACCATTTCTGGAGGCTTGGTTAGGAAAGTATAAAGGTGGTCCCATGACCCATAAAATCACATTCGCAGCTTTGTTCCCAAACCCCCTCCTGCTTCTGGGTTACCTTCTGTGTCCAGATCGACAGCAAGGTTCTGGAAGATGTCCATGTGGGCTGAATGAGTGATGGTGCTCATGGACGGTGTGCTGCCCTTATTATGAATGTGTGCAATCGCTTGTGTACCGACATAAAGCACCAAGGCATTGATCAGCTGAATATTGTAACGATTGCCAGGCTCATTTGATACCTGGTGGAACAAAGGCAAATGAAGGAGAATCATTCATCTGGAATAGACTTCTAAGGAAGTGTGAAATTTGATAAAATTCTGGGAGCGAGCAGTTTCTCCACTTTTCCTACCACTCACCAAGCAAGAGCTTTACAACTTAAATATACAAAATTTTAAAAGCAACGGTATCTGCGACATATTAAGCATGTAATGCAGTTTTAAACCTTGCTGGCTTTTAAAAATGTCCAGGGGAGTGGGGAGGCTGAAGCGTGATGGACTGGCCCAGGGATTAGACCTGTTTAATAAAACACCCATCTGTGTCCTGGGAGCAAATGTCTAGCACCATTCTCACTATAAATTTGATCTTGAACAAAGGTCTCACCTGCAAATTGCTGCGCAAGTCAGAGAGGAACGTGACCGGAGAACGAGTTTTGAGATAGGAATCCAAATCCTTCTTGAACTGAGGTGGCATCACACCAGTAAAATTGGTGAGGATCCGTGGAGCAATATTGATCTCACTCAGCATGTCAACCTGTCAAGAATGCACCAACAATCTTAGCACTGTCATAAAAGACTGCAGTTAGCATGTCTTTTAAGTAGCACAAAGTAACTTTACAGGTAGTCCCTAACTTACAACCATTCAGCGATTGTTTGAACTTGCAATGGTACTGAAAAAAGTGACTTATGATCATTTTTCACTCTTAAAACTGTTCAAGCATTTCCATGGTCATGTGATCAAAATTCAGACACTTGACAACTGGTATGTATTTGATGGTCACAGTGTCCCAGGGTCAGGTGATTCCCCTTCTGACAGGCAAAGTCAATGGGGAAGCCAGATTCACTTAACAACTGTGTTACTTAGCAATGGAAATTTTACTTATAAGTCAAGGACTACTTGTACTTGATGTAGGATATACAGTCAGGTCCAGAAATATTGGGACATTGATACAATTCTAACATCTTTGGCTCTATACACTACCACAATGGAGTTGGAATGAAACAAACACTATGTGCTTTAACTGCAGACTGTTAGCTTTAATTTGAGGGTATGTACATCCAACTTAGGTGAACGGTGTAGGATTTACAGCAGTTTGCATATGTGCCTCCCACTTGTTAAGGGACCAAAGGTAATGGGACAATTGGCTTCTCAGCTGTTCCATGGCCAGGTGTGTGATATTCCCTCATTACCCCAATTACAATGTGCAGATAAAAGGCCCAGAGTTCATTTCAAGTGTGCTATTTGCATTTGGAATCTGTTACTGTCAACTCTCAAGATGAGATCCAAAGAGCTGTCACTATCAGTGAAGCAAGCCATCATTAGGCTGAAGAAACAAAACAAACCCATCAGAGAGATAGCAAGAACATTAGGCATGGCCAAAACAACTGTTTGGAACATTCTCAAAAAGAAGGAACGCACCGGTGAGCTCAGCAACACCAAAAGACCCGGGAGACCACGGAAAACAACTGTGGTGGATGACCGAAGAATTCTTTCCCTGGTGAAGAAAACACCCTTCACAACAGTTGGCCAGATCAAGAACACTCTCCAGGAGGTAGGTGTATGTGTGTCAAAGTCAACAATCAAGAGAAGACTTCACCAGAGTGAATACAGAGGGTTCACCACAAGATGTAAACCATTGGTGAGCCTCAAAAACAGGAAGGCCAGATTAGTGTTTGCCAAACAACATCTAACAAAGCCTTCACAGTTCTGGAACAAGATCTTATGGACAGATGAGACCAAGATCAACTTGTACCAGAGTGATGGAAAGAGAAGAGTATGGAGAAGGAAAGGAACTGCTCATGATCCTAAGCATACCACCTCATCAGTGAAGCATGGTGGTGGTAGTGTCATCGCGTGGGCATGTATGGCTGCCAATGGAACTGGTTCTCTTGTATTTATGGATGATGTGATTGCTGACAAAAGCAGCAGGATGAATTCTGAAGTGTTTCGGGCAATATTATCTGCTCACATTCAGCCAAATGCTGCAGAACTCATTGGACGGCGCTTCACAGTGCAGATGGACAATGACCCAAAGCATACTGCAAAAGCAACCAAAGAGTTTTTGAAGGGACAGAAGTGGAATGTTATGCAATGGCCAAGTCAATCACCTGACCTGAATCCCATTGAGCATGCATTTCACTTGCTGAAGACAAAACTGAAGGGAAAATGCCCCAAGAACAAGCAGGAACTGAAGACAGTTGCAGTAGAGGCCTGGCAGAGCATCACCAGGGATGAAACCCTGGTGATGTCTATGCGTTCCATACTTCAGGCTGTGATTGACTGCAAAGGATTTGCAACCAAGTATTAAGAAGGGAAAGTTTGATTTATGATTATTATTCTGTCCCATTACCTTTGATCCCTTAACAAGTGGGAGGCACATATGCAAACTGCTGTAAGTCCTACACTGTTCACCTGAGTTGGATGTACATACCCTCAAATTAAAGCTGACAGTCTGCAGTTAAAGCACATTGTGTTTGTTTCATTCCAACTCCATTGTGGTGGTGTATAGAGCCAAAGATGTTAGAATTGTGTCGATGTCCCAATATTTCTGGACCTGACTGTATACACAAGCTGCAAGAGATGTCTACTTTTCCTTTAGCAAAATTTCATTCATAGTTTACTCCTATATTTGTGAGCAATCTTAAAGAGCCATAGGAATCTTTTCATCACGTCTCCAATGTGACCATCAGGATACAAAAGCAAGGTTTTCTTAACAAGGTTATCCAAATGTCAAGATGGCTGCTTCAGTCTTTCAGGCATCTCAAATCCCCACCACTGGTTGCTTCCTGCTCTTCAGGGCAAAAGCCTTCCCTCTGCTCCTCAGATCTCGAGGCTTGTAACAACTGCGCTTCATCCAGGGTTGGTGAGACCCAGTGATCTAATCTGAGGCTCTCAAGAGTAGTTGGATTCTTATGTCATTTTCCTCTATTCTCTGCTCTCCAGTGAGCCTTTTCTGTTTTCTGGGAGGGATCTTGGCACTGTGGTGTGTCTGCAAACTCTTCACAGCTCCTATTTAAGAATATTCCCCTTAGAGTGGAAAGTAAGTATTTTTCCTGTCTTTTAGAAAGGGCATCAGCCTCCTTTTGTAGCATCCATCGTACTTGTCTTCAGGGAACAAAACAGAGGGCATTTCTGCAGGGCACAAGAGCAGTTTCCTGCATCTCTCAGTTCCTCCAATGGAAACAAAAAAGCTGCATTCTACATAGAACTTTGTTCTGCTTACTTATAGCAATAGCAACAGTAATTAGACTTACATACCTGCCCCACAGTGCTTTAGTTTATAATAACAGTGTACTGCCCCCAACAATCTGGATCCTTATTTTACGGACCTCAGAAGGATGGATGGCTGAGTCAACCTCCTGACACGTCAGGATCGATCTCCTGGCTGTGGGCAGAGTCAGTCTGCAATGCTCTCCTCTGAAACTACTTCAGTGCAAGTAATGCTCCCTCTACAAGCACTCTGGCAAAACCAGGGACGCAGCAGAGCTCCTGAGTTCTTCATCTCCTTCCCCCTAACTGCTCTCCAAACCCTCTTCTTGGTGCAGCCATTGTGTTATGCTAAGTGGGACAGACAGGCAATTATTGAACTGAACAAACTGGGACATTTGGTGCTTTCCTTGCAGCATGCTTTTGAAAGAAATGTAACAAACTAAGAGAAAATAAGATGGAATTGAGGTCTGCCACACCCAAGGTGCACCAGACTGCAAACTGAGAGGCCAAAACTACAGTTCTGAATGGCAGGAGGGACAAAACACAAAGAAATAGTAAAATGAATCGGTTGTTCTTAGGAAATTTTTAGTTTAGGTTTTATCTGAAAAGTTAGGATAGTATCAGAAGGAAGCTTTAGTGGGAATTGCTACCCAATGATGACGATTCAAGATAACACCAATTTGCTAAACTTAAGAACCTGAGATGGAAGATGCATTACAGGTAGTCTAAGTCTGCATCAACAGAGGGACAGAATCAAAATCACGTGAAGTGATAGTACTGCTTTAGAGTGCACTGGTAAGACCACACTGCATCCAGTTCTGGTCGCTGTGAGAAAAAAGATGCTGAGATTCTATAAGGAGTATAGAGAAGAGCAACACTAGGGGTATAGAGAAGAGCAACATTAGGGGTGTAGAGGCTAAAGGGTATGATGAACGGTTTCAGGAATTGGGTGTGCCTAGTCTAGTGAAAAGAAGGACCAGGGGTGACATGATAGAAGTCTTCCAATATTTGAGGGCTGTCCCAAAGGCCAGGGAGGCAACCTATTCTCCAAAGCAGGATTAGAAGTCATTAAAGATCCAACCTAGAACTAAGGAGAAATTTCCTGACAGTGAGAACAATTAATCAGTGGAATGGCTTCCCTCCAGAAGCTGTGGGTGCTCCAACACTGGCAGTTTTTAAAGAAGCGATTGCACAGCCATTTGTCCAGAATGGTATATGGTCTCTTGCTTGAGACCGGGGACTGGACTAGAAACTTTCCAAGGTCCCTTCTTACCATGTTGCTGGTAATGTTGGTGACCAGAATTGGAATCAACAACTTGATCATTAAACAAAGTAATTGCTAAGTGAATCTGCAACTGTTCTTATGGTCTTACTACAGCTTTCCTTTGCTTTATAGGCCTGTCAAAGGTGAGAATCACTGTCTTAACTGTTAAGGGTTGCTAAATGAGAACAAGCTGCAACACATCATACAGTCTTAAATCTTTCAATGTTACAGAACTTGCAGTTTATTTATTTATTGAATGTATTTGGTGCCCATCTCGTAACGAACAACTCTGGATGGCTTCCAGCATTAAAACAATAAAATCCTAACACATAAATATCTTTTAAAAATGAAAGTACCAAGTATCTTACCTTAAGGTTGGGAGTGAAGGGGTCAGGAAGCCTCATATTACGTGGAAAGGCACTCAAAATCAGATTCCTCAGCTGAATACAGTTTGGAGGAATCACATCACAAAATCCATAGTGGTAATCACAAAGGAATTCTGGGAAATCGTGTAATAATACCAGTAACACACGTAGTGTTCCCTATGAATAGGAACATTAAGAGGAGAAATTACCAATCTATCATGAGAGAAAGTGTGAGAGACAGAGAGCATACAGACACTCAAAGATAGCAGAATTGCAGTTGTTTATTTAGCATATGGCATGTCATACATGGACTAGCAATATATATTAACATTTCATACCCCAATAAAATATAAATGTTAAAAAGATCTATGTTCAAATACCAGTGCCTAGGCCATCTAACCACTGAAGCGCAGCATTATTTATATTAAAAAATCAGATACTGGACTGGTAGATGCCCTCAGCTTTCAGCCAATCACGATGTAATCTAGAGTTTGACGTGGGAGCCCGCAGTCACACTGAGGGGAGGATATCAGGCCCCATTTATACAAAGAGCCCTGGCAGACGCCCTGTGCAAATCCTATTCAGGGTTGTACATTGCTGATGTGGTAGTTCAAAACTAGCACTTTTTTTTATGGGGTCATTTATATGTCTTCCTATATCTGGGTGTTTGGCGACCCATTTGGCTTTTCATTGGGAATTGATGTTAAAGTTGCTGGGCAGATATTGTGCAAGGGCCAGTGGGGGCTTCCTGGATTAGAGTCTTCTGGCTGATAAATGAGGAAGATCGGCATGCACCGCTAGGAGTGGGTTGTTCATAATTTTTGCAAACTTAAAGTCAAAAGATAAGGACTCTACCAATGAGTTATATAGTCAGTCATAATGGAAAAATCCTAGAAACATCACTAACGTGAATTTATTGTAATCAACTAATTTTGTTAGAAGTGGCATTAATGAGCACTCAGATCATATGTGCATTAAAAGTCCTTGGTTTCAGCTAGATTTAAGAGTGTATGTGTTTTAAACAACAGTAAAAAGTAATACAGTAATACAGCAATCTTTATATGGGAAACTGTAAGGAAAAGCATTCTGTTAATTCCTTCAGTTTGTTACAGGAATTAACTAGCCATTCTACTTTCTTCTGGTCTGTTCCAATTTCCCTTCTTCCCCTCCTCAAATTGTCTCCTAATTTACCTTGTACAAAATTTGCATAGGCTTGGCAAGTTCCACATTTCTCAGGAAAGGAGCCAAATATTTAAACAGGTCAATCAAGAGTTGTGCATACATGGGCCAACCCTAGAAAGAGAAAGAAAGGAATTAGAGCAATGTCCAGCACTTCCCATCTAACTCGTGATTAAACAACTTGTACTCAACAGCATATCAGGACGATTCTAAAGATGTTCAAGGTCCCAGAAACAAATATAAAAGGAGCGGAAGTGGAATAATGAATTGGCTTGCCTGGATTGATTTATTGTTTTAATAAATGCTAAATTTATTTGCTGCCCATCTTGTCATGGTGCTACTCCAGGCAGCTTACAACAATAAAGTAGAAAAAAGGTAAAAAAAAAAAAAAGTAAACATAACAATAACTAAACAATAAACAACAGAAGTACAATAATATGAAATGAAAAATGCAGTAAAGCATACCAGAGAGTCTACCTCAATGGCTGTATTGAAATTCAAGACTAGAGTAAACTGATTGAAAATTAAAGGGTAGCTCTCAATTACATTTCCTCAAAAGAAACATATACTAATGAATGTAATCAATAGCAAGGATCACTTATGCATTTATCCATACATGTTTTCCCCCCCACTGACACAGGCCCCATTCCAAACCTTCTGGAGACTTCTGGCAGAAGCTGCCGTGCATGCAAGACATGGGCCACACCAATCCTGAGGCTGAAATAATCAACTGCTTTAATGACAAGAGAAAACGAAGACACAAAACAGGATAGGAGAGCAGACTAGATGAAGGGGTGCCTGACATTCGAAGTCTTCCATTATATTCAAGTGACATGTTCTTCATCAAGGTTTTGGTGATCAACCAATCACCAAACAGCAGAAGCAGGGTTGTTGCTGAAAAGCTGAACCACAAACTCAGCTTGTTGTACAAGGCTAGATGATGACACCAATGAACTCGGAGCAGCATGGCCTGCATGACTCCAAGGCCACAGCTGGGAATGGAAAAGTATTGAAGACTCCATTTATAGACCACAGTCTGTAATTTTTGAACTCCATCCAAGGCATCATTAGTCTTCACAACAAGCCATTATTGTTATCACATAAAAACTCCAGGCATTTTTAGTATGGCCAAGAGACCAAAGCTACAGGTTAGCAAAGCATGGCTGAGGTTATGATCTTCAACACCATTTCTGATGGTGACTAAGAGTATCATGTGTTTGATTCCTCCTTTGAGAAACATTTCATCTTTATCTAGAGAAACTGGACAATTTGGTATTTGTCTTCTGAAACACTTTCTCCAATGAGAGTGTTATTCTGTCATGTATGCCTGATAACAGGATAAGTGCTCCCGAGAATGAGCTCATAAAGAGTAGGATTGCCCTATATTGGATGATAAACCAAGAAACTTTCCTACAGTATATTGCAAACTTCTTTCATGATTCCTGATCCTTTGCTAATTCCTCACTTCAGCAGCAGGTATCAGTACAAATTGAACTAAGGTTAGAACCACAGCAGCTTTCAAAGCACAATTCTCTCATTTCAAAGTAAAGTAGCCTTGATTCTTATGAAGCCTACGCTGAGAGCAAAGGGAGGCTGTTTTCCGTGTCTAGCTAAAGAACATCAACCTCGGGCCTAAAAGTCTCAAATTAAGGAGGCGTGAGAGAAGATGTTAATGGTCTTGATCTTGAAAGATGCCTGGAACAAAGGGATGAATGACACAGGAAGATGGTCTGATCCCCAGTATCTGGTTGGGGGAGGTTAGCATGCAACCTTTATCTGTTTTATCTCGTTCAAGATGAAGGTTGTGACCATTTGATCACTGACTTCTCCAGTGTTGCACTTGAATGGTGCTGGGAAAGAACATGGGAAATCCCAGAACTTTCTAAGAATTTGAAACTGACAGCATGATGTGGAGGTCAATAGATAAAAATGGATTCTGTAGTCTTCAAACCTTTTTTCTCACAGCTGTATCAAGTGTTTGTGGCACTCTTGCATAGCAACAGCCTGGCAATGGTTCAAAGAGCAGTTAGCAGTTGTGGCTAGGAAAGCCTTTGTACAATTTATATCCTGTCCTGGATTAGGAATCCCTGTGCTCAGTCACTCAGGTCATCTCACGTTTTAACGATTGCAATACACTCTACATGGGGCTACCTTTGAAGAGTACTCGGAAGCTACAGCTGGCACAAAATTCAACTGTGTGGTCAATTCTTGGGGCCCCTTTGCCATCTTCACTAATTTTAAGTCAATTTTAATGTTAATATTTATTATTTCAATGTTTTAATGTTTTATGCAGCCGCGCAAGTTATAGTGGGTGCGCCTAGATACATCCACATTACACCAATTCTCCGCGAGCTGCACTGGCTCCCTATTGGTCTCTGGGTGCAATTCAAGGTGTTGGTCATTACCTTTAAAACCCTAAATGGTGTACTAGGTTTTGGTAATAAGTTTATACATGTTATTTCAAAACTGTATCAAAAAAGTAGTGCAAGAGTGAAGGTGAATGGAAGGTTGACAGAAGAGATAAGATTGGAAGCGGGTACGAGACAAGGATGTCCCCTGTCTCCAACATTATTTTTATTAGTTATGGAAATTTTGACTAAAATGATAGAAAAAGATGAAGAATTGGAAGGGTATAAGGGATATAAGATAAATCTGTATGCGGATGATACTTTGATTATTTTGAAAAATATAGAGAAAGATTTGAAAAAGATAAATAAGCATTTGGAAGAATTTGAGGAAATGACAGGTTTGAAAATAAATTGGTCAAAATCTGAACTATTAATGAATAATAATGGTAAGGAGTGGGAGAATATGCAAGAACAACTTGGGATAAGGATTAAAAATACATTGAAATATTTGAGCATAACACTTTCACTCAAAGTTAAAGAAATGAAAAAACTAAATTATGACGTGGTGATGAATGAAATTGAGAAAAAGATAGATAAATATAAAATGATAAAGTTGTCTTGGTTTGGTAGAATTGCAATGTGTAAGATGATGTTGTTGCCAAAGTTTAATTTTTTATTTGAGATGTTACCGTTAAACTTGACAGAGAAAGATATTGAAGGATATCAGAAGAAATTGGATAAATTTTGCAATGGTGGGAAAAGACCTAGATTAGTGAAGAAAATGTGGTATCAAAATCAAAAGGAAGGTGGATTGGGAATCCCCAAACTACTCAATTATTATTGGGCTTATGCTATTCAGACTGTGGTAAAAATATTTAAAGGTGAAGATAGTCATTGGAGAGATTTAGAATTAAAAGACATCAAGAGATTTGGCTCAACATGGTTTTTAGATAAAGCCAAATCAAAATGTGTAATTAATAGCTATTGGTTAAAGGGACTGAGTAAAATTTGGAATAAATTTGTTAAAATTTTAATTCCAGATATAATTTTCTTAGGGAAGACAATTGAAAATTGGCCGATTAAAACTAACATAAGTCGTGATAGGGTAATGGAAGATGAAAATATACAAATTATAATAGATTGGTTAAAAACTTCAGAAAATGAAAGGAGGAAAAAAGAAATCATTGAAAAATTGCGTTTAGGCTGGTTTGAAAAAATACAGATAGAAAAATGGACTAAGAAAGTAAGGGACAATTGTTCGATAAGTAGAAGTAAAACTGAATTTGAACATTTAGTATTCCAAATTAAGAAAGATGAAATTAGGCTAAAAGGACTCGTTAGTAAGATATATAAGATTATAAATTTTGATGGAAGACCACAAAGGGTGATGAAGTTGAATTGGGAAAAAGAACTTAATATTAAAATATCAGATTTAGATTGGAATGTGAATTGGAAGAGTAGAATTATGAAGACTTTATCTGTAAGGATTAAAGAGCATAATTATAAGGTTGTTTGGAAATGGTATTTGACTCCATTAAGATTGTCATTGATGGATAACAAAATTAGTAAACAATGTTGGAGATGTGATATGGAATTAGGGACTTATGAACATATGTGGTACAAATGTGATAAAGTTAAAAAGTTTTGGCAAGAATTGGAGGAAATGATATTTGAAATGATGGGGAAAGCAATAATATTGAGACCAGAAACTATATTACTGTTGATAATTAAGGAAATAGAACCAACAAAATATGAGAAAGAATTGATTATAATTATGATTATAACGGGTAGAATTATAATAGCCAGATATTGGAAATTAGATGTGAATTTTAGAATAGAAGAATGGTATTGTGAAATGTGGAAATTAGCTTTAAACGATAAAATGACATGCGATATTAAAATTAGAAATGGTGACTATAAAGAAGATATTTTCTGGAAAATTTGGAAACCATTCGTGGACTATGTGCTGGGAAAATTGGATGCTTCGGTACCTGTACCCCGAGAACGTGGATTTTGGCGATCATGAGGATATATCCGAAGAACCAAATCTTCCTTTCTTATGTATAGCACAGGGTGAAGTATTGTATATGTTGTTTGTAATGTTATTTAAAAAAATTTAATAAAAAATTTAAAACAAAAAAATAAAAATAAAAAATAAAGCCCTAAATGGCTCAGGGCCAGGCTATCTTCGAGACCGCCTTCTACCACATAGCTCCCAGCGACCGGTAAGATCCCACAGAGTCGGTCTCCTCCGGATCCCGTCAGCTAAACTATGTCAGCTGGTGGGCCCGCGGGGGAGGGCCTTCTCTGTGGCTGCCCCGGCTCTCTGGAACCAATTACCTCCTGAGGTCCGGACCGCCCCCACCCTATTGGCCTTCCGCAAAGCGGTGAAGACCTGGCTCTTCCGGCAGGCCTGGGGCCGTTGATCTCGTTATAATGATCTTGCGAGACCTGGCCATGAATTGGAATGCATGTGTTTTAAAGTTTTTAAAAGTTTTAATGTTTTTCTTTTTAACATTTTTATGGGATTGTTCGCATTGTTTTATTCTTTGTTGTAAGCTGCCCAGAGTCCCTTGGGAGTTGGGCAGCATAAAAATGCGACAAAATAAATAAATAAAATATTTTATTGATTTTACTTTGTTTTTAGCCACTTAAGAGTTGCCTCTAGGTGAGATGGGCAGTGTATCAATTTAATAAATAAATAAAAGGTTACAGGTATCCCTCATGCATTTATCTCTACGGCATATAGTCCTTCAATCAACCAACCAGAATAGAGCTGGAAGGGACCTTGGAGGTCTTCTAGTCAGCCCCCTGTTCAAGCAGAAGATCCTATATCATTTCAGACAAGTGAATATCCAGTCTTTTCTTTAAAAAACCCCCAGTGATGAAGCACCCACAACTTCTAAAGGCAAGCTGTTCCACTGCTTAATTGTCCTCATGGTTAGGCAGTTTCTCCTTAATTCCAGGTTGCTTCTCTCCTTGATTAGTTTCTATCGATTCTTGTCCTGCCTTCTGATGCTTTAGATAATAAATTGACCCCTCTTCTTTGTGGCAGCTCCTCAAATACTGGAAAACTGCTATCATGTCACTTGTAGTCCTTCTTTTCTCTGGACTGGCCAAACCGAAATCCTGCCAAACCGAAATCCTGCAACTAAAACTGCATGTGTTTTAGTCTCCAGGCCTTTAATCATCTTAGTTGCTCTTCTTTATACCTTTTCCAAAGTCTCAACATCTTTTTTTAAATATTGTGATCAAAACTGGATGCAGTATTGCAGGTGTGGCCTTACTATGGCTTTTTAAAGTGGTACTAATACTTCACATGATTTTGATTCTATGCCCGTTTATACAACCAAGGGTTGTATTAGCTTTTTTGGCTGCCACCACACACTGCTAGCTCATCTTTAATTGATCATCCTTTAGGACTCCAAGATCCCTCTCACAGTTACTGTTTTTGAGCCAAGTTTCGCCTAATTTGTACTTGTACCTTTGGTTTTTATAAGACAAAGGCCAGGACCATCTGAATAGTGACTTATGATATAGGACTTCAAGGTCAAAGCCTGATCACAGAATTTGTTATTTTCTGCAAGGGATTCCTTGCTATTTTCTTCTTTCTTATGATGATTATTCAAAACAACTCACAGAGAAAAAGAACATTCCTAGTCCACTGAACAGATAAAAACGTGATACTGAGGGGATGAGTTGGATCCAGCCTCAAGCTGGCAGCTCTGTTGAGAAAGCCTTGTTCCTGTATAAACTGTTAATTTCTATGAATGGGCTCTATACGTACCAAATATATAGAATGAAAACATGACCAAAATTATTTATGATTAACTTGTATCCATGAAGCAGAATTGAGTTTCAATACCTTAAAATTAACAGACTTAGCTTCTTAGCCACTTCCATATGGCAAGGTCTTCAATCCTGGGAACTAAGACTTGTGGACTTCAACTCCCAGAGTTCAGAGAATTCTGGGAATTGAAATCCACAACTCTTAAAGTTCCCAAAGTTAGAGATCCCTGCCTTATGGAAAGATAGGAAGTACATTATATTAAACACCATACAGCCATATAACCCAAATCTACAACCAGGATACATTTTGATAGTCTGCTGAAGCTTCATAAGTAAGAAAAGATAAACTACAGCCACACCTTCTGCTGTGGTGTATGTGCCAGCATCCTTGCAATAAATATCCGATGGGAGATCAGTTCTAACCAAGCATAAACAAAACCTGGAGCTTTTGTAGGTCGCAGGATGTGAAATGTATTGCTAAAATAAAAATACAGTGGTCAGTGGGATATTAACCAGTAAAAACCTGCATTATAATCTGAGAACATCATCAATAACAGCAACAAATGGAAACTATAATATAAACAGCTTTTTCTAAAAACAAAAAGCTGCCTTGTATATCATATTATAGCCACAGAAATATAAATTGAGGACTACCTGCATTGCAACTTCAATTTAATTGCTAGGTCCATAAAACCATCTCTAATATACTAACCAGACTTGCTTTTCATATATTGCTATTTCTCCTGCGTGCCAAAGGGACAGCACCCTTCTCTTTTGAGTTGAAGCAGTTTCCATCTATCCGAAAAAGTGTCTTGATTTCAATGGACTGAGAAATCTGATGGGGCTGCAAAGGAGTGGCCAGTTTCCTTCCTAGCTTAGTCATGATGTCTCCCTGTCTCATATTATCATATTATTACACCATGGCATTTTTTCAAAGGGTCCAAAGGTGTCACTGAAGTTTTTAAGCCGCTCCTCATTCCTGGCTGGTGAAAGGATGATCCTTGGGCTCCAGGGGCCATCTGCTCTTTCGCTTGCCAAGAGAGAAGCTTCCCTACTGCCCTCTGGATAACAACCCCACCTTTCTGTCATCTAATGGAAATGTGCTCACTGTAAGAGGAAGACTTGTGCCTGGGCAATGGAAATTCTGGGCAACCAAGTTTCCCAGAATAAACCCTTCCCCGAAGAAAGCAAGGGCTCTGGCTCAGAACAATTCCTCAAAAGAGATATTCTTCAGCTTGAAAGGTCCACCCTTCTTCAGGGAAGCACATGCATTCTACATGTCTGCATGCATACACTTCTTTTTAAGAAATGACCAAAATATTTTGATGGCTCAGGCAAGAACATATGAATCTTGCGAGGTTAGCTATCTTTTGGCCTTTAAAAATAATGGGTTTTATTTCAAAAGTATTTCTGATTGAGGGTGCTATCTCCAACAGTCAAAAGACCCCAAGGCACTGGCTCTGCAAGCAGAATTCCAAGATTGCAGAGACCTTGAAGAAGAAGAATATAGGTGTTGGAGAGGATCAATAGCTTCACTCAGTGCTTGCTTGGGAAAAGACAGATGAGATATTCAAGAATTCCATGTGGCCTCAGACAGTGGATGTTGCAAAGGGGATGAAAGGGTTCAGTCAGTGTGATCTGCTTGAGACACTCTGATCGGGACGTGGGGCTCTGAAATCATTACTGGCCAAATGCAAAGGGCTGAGCAAGGATGCACTAGAAATCCTACCATGAGACTGATTCATTAAAAAAATGTTTTCTCCTGAAAATGTGATGCCTAGTAAGACTGTAGCACCTTCCACCAAATTCAGATGTTTAGGTGTTCCACATTCCAAAATGTGGAAGAGGAATCTGGTTTAGAAAGCGCAACTCTTTCAGGCTGCAGATAGTTCAGCAATACCAAATAGTACTGAATCTGCTAGTGTGTTTCACTAGCAGTGAAGTTCACTAGCAGTTTCAAGTTACCTGTCTCTCATGGCTATTCAGTAATTTAATCCCCAGGGCTAGAAAATTTGGGGAACAAATGTATGGAGGAGAAGGGTTGGAGACTCTCCAGAGAGCCACTTTAGGAATCTCCACATAAAACTTTCCTTTCCCAATGTCCTGGCAACCAAAATGAATACCTCAAGATGAGTCAAGTTTTGAGAAAAGAGTGCTGTCCGCAACATTCTTCTAAGGAAATATTTCCACAAGTGCTCATAACTTTCCATTTGGTTTCTATTTGGTTAAGAGACTGGTTTTTAGTAATGAATCCTTACTTACTGAGGGACAGTAACTCAATAAGCATAAGAGGAGCATTTGATCACCTCTGGCCACCATCTCCCCTGCTTATAAAAGAGACAGCCCTGTAAGTCTGGCTTATTGCCACATGCTGTCTGTTTTCAGGTGCTCTTCTATACCTACCAGAAAGCTGTGAGAGTCTGAAAGTTGATAGTTTCCAGGACATGTTCAGGAGCATTTAATTCTAACAGTAACATGATGAAAATGCGGTGGTAGGGAAGTTGCTGAAATTCACTCTGACGAACATCATGATCCTGCAAAAGGACTCCCACTACTATCCCAAGAACCTGTAAATGCAAAAGAATGAATTGACTCAGCATGTGATAAAATCACTTTGAAAATCTACCTTTGTAATTACAGAAAACCCTTGTAAGTAACAGTTTATGGAATATTTTATTTTTAAATGTTAAAAATATTTTATACGAGGGAATATTTTCCCTTTATCTGGTTGTAGATATCTATGGCAAAGTGACTGTACTTATCCATTCTTTTATTTTTCCCTTATTTAACAGAGAGCACAAATTCATCTCATATTCATAAATATATTCTTTTAAGCGGTCAAAACATTTACTATCTAGTAGCAATCCATACAGGTATGCCAGTATTCCACAGGCTGAGGATCAGAAACACTGAATATCTCAATAGGTAGGTGTCAACTTGCAAAGCTTTCAAGTTGCCATGAGCAGGAGGGAGGGAGAACTGATGGAGCTGATTGATTTCCTTAACTGAAACTACATTCCACAGCAATCAGTAGAAGAGTGTTGGGTTTCACAGCCAGCCAAAGTAGTTAATTGGAGAATGTGATTTATGACACGGCCAGGGAGGAGGGGAGAGAGAGGGTCATAGGGGAACATAAATCTACGTGGGATTACTGCATCCAAATATTGCCGAAATGGTGCTCCTAATAAATGACTGCATTTCTTTTGAAGTTTGGCTCATGGCTCATGAATTAATTAAGGCATCTATCGGAAACTTCACAGTAGGTATGGGATGCAATACCAATTTACAAGCTTTGTGTTTGTAACATCATCTTGTGTTAGTGGAATAATGTCAATGTTTTATAGCGCCCCACACAGCTTATCATCTGGGGAAAATGACTTCACTAACCTTATTAAGCAGGTTGATTTTTGTAACTGTGTTGGTAGCCTCTCCAGAGTGCTTCACCAACAGTGCAATAAGGCGCACAAAGGCATCCAGGTTGTGATAGCACTTGGCACGGATCATAGTGGGGTTTGCAGCAGGGTTGTGCTGCTGTTCAGCTTGAGCACGATAGCTGATTTCAACACACATTTCAGTGCAAAGACGGAAGAATCTTGTGATCAAGTCATCAGTTTTCAGGATTCCTTGTTGATGCATCTGTTTGGGGATGGCAATGAATTCATATTTAACAAAACATATCTTTAATACAAAGAAGTATTGATGTTCTATGGAACATGTTGGAAGGCAGTGAGTGTAATGGGCTAATAATAGATTAAATCTCAGCATCTCACTCACTAGGGGTGCATCATCAATGTCAGTCATGAAGAACCAGGCAAGCACTGTGGAGCTGTGTGCTGGCTGAGAGGCCCATAGGACCAGTTTTCTCTGTTGGTTGAGATCCTAATGCCACACCCTCATGGGGTATGATAAAGGAAAGGTCACTCAGACCCAAGAAAAGATGGATGGATCGCATCAAGGAGGGCATTGACCCTGAAGATGCCCTGGATTGACCCACAAGCGGACACTGCCATAGTGTAGGAATAACATAGTCCTTATGGTCAATCCTGCTGACAGAGGACCATTCCATGTTCCTGAAGAGCAAGGAAGACTGACAAAGAACTTGAGCACTTCTTGTGCACTCTAAAATGAGGCACCATTTATAGTAAGGAATGCTCTCAAGAGACTGAAGAAATAGATATTTCACTCAGAATGACGCATACAAACTACTTATTGACAATGACAGTATTTCAATGTCAACTTATTCAATAGCAATGCCAAATTTGTTTATTCTAATGAGTCTGACTCCATAAAAAGTTTTTAACTTACATTTAATGCTAAACTATGACAGACATTGCAAACTGAATGCAAATATAATATTATTTATATATAACTGTACCATTTAAACACAAATGAGGAAAGGGAATTAAAATTATGTGACTGGCTATGGATTCTAAATATCCTGGAGTTATAAAGACAACAGAAATATATGTAATTTCATTCTAAAATTGATGCATACTATAAGTCATCTTCCTCAAAGCACACCTGGGATATGTACATTGTAAAAAGAGCAAAAAGGTAGCTTCACTAACACCATTGCCATGGACTCAGTAATAAACATTCATATTCAAATATATTTTCAGACCAGTTAAGTATGGAACTTAATTTTGTTTCACCATATCACACAAAATATTACCTTCAGGGAATGTTAGCAAGGTGTGATACTTATCAATGCCAATAGGTGAAACCTAGAGTGTTCATGAGCTCTACTAAAAGAAGCCATTATTTCCATTTAGAAACAATTCACTAGTCTTTTATTGTCTGAATTATTAATATTTATCTCACAGTGTTATTCTTTGAAGATGTAATCTTTCAGAATAAAATCTTATTTTTGGGAGGGTTCAGGGTGAATTTCATATAAACATCATAAAAACAATCTGTACTGGAGCATGTTAAAAAAAAAATCCAAAATGTTCAGGGTCGGTCAGTCAGTATAGAAATTTGAGACAGGGTTTTTGCTTTACATTTCTTATTTTATATTCCTGAAGTTTGTAAAAAACATCTCTATTCCAACTGTGAATAACGCAAGCAAGTACTCTCCAGAAAAGGGCTCTGAGCCAACAGGTAACAGGTGAGCATGAAATGACAAAGGTGGATTTAAGAGCAATCTGAAACAGTGGATATTAAAAGGCAAGAGTAGGTCTCTCTGCAAACATGTCTAAGTAATTTGTTTCATCCAACAATACTGTGAATTTGACAACTACTATCAGGGATCCTTGGTATTCTGTGAGCTTGGTTGTTTTCTTGCAGACATTTCATTGCCCAAACTAGGTCACATCACCAGTGCTAGTGAGGAGTGGGGTTTGCTCTCAGTTGATGTTCTACTGGTTTATCCTGTCAGTATTGGTGGGGGTGTAGAGGTTCTTTGGTGGGGCTGTTTACTGTTGGCGTGTTTGGCAGTTCCTTGATTGGGGTACTATTCACTTGATTGTTGTGTGATCTTAATTTTAGAGTTATTCTATGCTTATCTGGGTGTCGATTACTGACAGGGAAGTGTTTTGGTCTTTTTGTTCCCTTTTTGGCTTGTTGCTTGTATCTTTTGCATAGTCTATAGACATTGTTTATGTCCATGTGTCTATTGATGGCTAGGCTTCCAGAAATTCCTTAGCGTTTTTAGACTTGGCTTGGTCTAGGATGATCAGTTTCCCAATTGAAACTATGGTTAAGTCTGTCCATATTGACAATTATTATTTTATTTAACACTTTTCCATAGTAGGGTTGGCTGTCATTTGGTTGCTGAAGCCACTACAAAGTGCTCTGCAAGGTCAGCTGCATATACTCTAAAGTGCCAGAATGGGAAAAGAATTAAATACATGGTGGACAACAGACAAGTTAACTGTACTGATTAATTTAATGTAATTATTTAATTTTAATTCAATAGTTTTTGTTATGATCCCATCTATTTTCCCATAAATATTTTGCAATACAATACCCAATGCATTCAAAATGCAGGTCTTCAGCCGTGCCAAGGCTGCAGCCTACGCAAGGGTAGTCAAAGGAGCTTCCTTATGTCGTAGAGCTGCTTTACTGTACATGCTACCAAGCCAGGCCCAGGCATGTGATGGATTGCTTCCCCCTTGGAGACAAGCTCAGGGCATTATGTTTGAGGGAGAAAGGATCTGGCAGGCATTCCCAAAGTGGTTACCTGTTCAGTTACGGTTGGCAGCAAACTTTTACCAAAGCTCAGCAAACTTTGTTGACTTTGTTCTCCTTTGCTTTTTGCCTGTTTTTATTAGCATCCTGTAAAATGTTTTCACTATTTAGAATTTTACATGACTTAACTTTGTTTGCTATTTCATACTGTTTATTTTTGCTCTGCATCTGATTTAAGCTTATAGTTTAATGATGAAAGTAGATAATTTTCATTCAAACTATTTAATATGGATTCCAGTACACTGATGCGACAATTAATACACTTTACAAGTTCCATAATCATTATGTCATAGTTTTGTTGAAAAAAAAGCACCTCTCTTTCCCCAAGTTCTACCTGTCCAACAAATGCAGAGAAGGCTTTGGTGCTGTCCCGGCCAGCGGCTGCAGAATGGTAAAGATTCACCCACTCCCTCAGGAGATACTCTGCTTTCTCCCTCAAGCCTGGAGGATCATCATATTCTGAGGCTTGAGAGATCCCAGAATGCATCATAAAGTTGGGTCCGCCATGAGCACGATCAATCATGGCTTCATAGTTGGACCGCACCACTTCCATCAACTGTGGCAACCTGTAAGAATAAAGTTATATGGTCGGCTTCTGTACAGCTAGAGCCCGTCCATAGCATACATTATTTTAGCACTTGCATCTCACATATGCCATATACAGGTAATCCCGAAGTTACAAATGTAATAGAGCCTGCCAATTACATTGGTAACCCAAGGATTTGTTAATTGGATCATGTTAAATGAAGGTGATCTGTCCCTGCTTTCCCCAATGCATTTGGTAATTGGATGTGCCGTTAAGTGCACATGAGATAACTCAGGGTGGGGAAGACCATGGAAGACCTAGTGCTGGAACAGGCCACCTGCTTCTGAACACCCAAGGACTATCTCATGTTCCGTTTACAATCCCCCATCCCATTATCAATCACTCACTTACCTTTCAAGGAGTTCCAGAACAGGCTGATTGCTCCTCCTTTCTCGCCAAACAACTGTGTCCTCTCCAGCCTATCTGCCATGTGGCTTGCATGGCAGCGTGCTTGCTTGCTCCCGGTGCTCCAAAAGCAGAGCAGTAAGAACAGAGGCAGAGTGGGGTGAGTGTGCCCTGCTCAGCTTGGCTGGCTCACTGAGGCTGCCTGTGCAGGACACCCAATCCACTTTTAGAGCGCCAGGCAGCCTTGGTGAGTCTGAAAGAGGCCTCCATCCCCTTTGCTTTTGGTATGGAGAATGGAAGCCTTCTGGGGCGTGATCTCATGCCCTTGCAGGACTCCATCCTCCACACAAGAAGCCTTTTGCAAAGGGGATGGAAGGCTTTGCAGGCATGATCTCACACCACTGTCTGTGCAAAAAGCTTTTTGCAACAGCTTCACCAGCATCTGAGAAGACGGCGGCTTTTCT
Organism: Pantherophis guttatus; assembly: GCF_059756535.1. NCBI lineage: Eukaryota > Metazoa > Chordata > Lepidosauria > Squamata > Colubridae > Pantherophis > Pantherophis guttatus. The sequence continues at coordinate 27,008,859 of NC_142073.1, forward strand.
ATCATAGGGCCCTGACTCTGCAGATCTTCAAAAGGTAAGGGAGTGATCAGTGATGAGATGGGGACAAGCCTAGCAGAACCAGTGCCTGTTAGGTCCCTCTTGGGGGGAGGGGGGGAATAGGCAGGGGCAATGTTGCAGTGTCTTTGTGGTCAGTTGTAAGGATGAACAACTGCTGTGGTCCTGCAACATTCATAGCTTTGGGACTGTGTTGTAAGTACTTTTGGGAGTGATGTCGTTTGAACCATTGCTAAGTGAACTTCTGTAATTCAAGGACTACCTGTATTATCCTGTTTTTTCCTTCCAAAGGAAATTGACAAATTAACTAAGTCAAATACATGAATGATAAAAACAGTCCTCGAATTATGACCACAACTGAGCCCAAAATTTCTGTTGGTAAGAGAGACAATTATTAAGTTAGTAACACAGTTAAGAAAATCTGGCTTCCCCATTGATTTTGCTTGTCAGAAGATCACAAAAGGTGATCACAGGACCCTAGGACAATGCAACTGTCATAAATATGAACCAGTTGTCTGGCATCTGAATTTTGATCACGTGATTACAGAGATGCTACAATGGTCATCAGTGTCAAAAACGGTCATAAGTCACTTTTTTCAGTGCCATTTTAACTTCAACCGGTCAGTAAATGAACTATTATAAGGTGATGACTACCTGTATTGTGGACAACACAGTGAAGTTAACCAGATTCCAGATTGGATAGGATAGCATTCTCTGCCACTCCTGACCCAGGAAGAATGTGGGGTGGGGATGACAGAGCAGTTGTTTCTGCAAACGGCCATCAGGCTTGTTTGGCCACCTCCCTACCCCCGGTGTCTGAGCATTACCCTTCTGGAGCATTTCCTCTGGAGTGAGCATTTATCCTCATCAGAGTTTCAATGGTATGGAACAAATCTGCTTCTGTCATGTGAGCCACACTTCTCTCATCCACCAGCAGGATCTTCACCAGTTGCATTGCAAACGCCACTGCCATGTAGTTCAAGCCATTCTCCATGGACTATAAAGAGCAGAGATGCCAAAAAGAATGAGCCATTTCCATCCCAGAGCATCTGTATTGTCTTCATGAAAGCCAATGTCAACAACTCACCTGAGCCAGGTGAAGGTCGTACTGTTGCATGTTAACTAGATGGTTACGAATCAGGAGCTCCACTGCTTCTACGTTGTATTTATATTCATCTCGACACTCAATCAGACATCTGGAAAAGTATTGTCACTTTCTCATGTTAATTTAGTTTTGTTCTAACTCTCAGCAGGCAAAGATTGATTAATCTCTGCTTCATGTCTCTTCAACTTAAGCAGACAGGTCATGTCTTGGCTTGCGTCAAGGAGGTCAGCAAGAAGTAGTAGCAAATCAGTTCTAGCTGAGCCGTCCACAAAGGACAGAAAACAGCTAACACAAAACCATTTGGGATAATAATAAAACCACCACAAACTTTACCTGCCACACAGCAATAACTTTCAAAGTAATGTCATTTGTTGTGACTTCACAGGAAGGATTCAGAGGAAGTTAAAAACATAGTTAAAAACTATAAGCAACTAAATGTCTATGGAGATTCTCAGTCATCCAGGTGATGGTTGTCCCAAAGGTGCTTTTTTTCAAGAGGCAACTGAACTTTCAGGGTTTTTTTTTTTTTGAAGACGTTTTGCTTCTCATCCAAGAAGCTTCTTCAGCTCTGACTGAATGGTGGGGAATGGAAGGATTTATACTCCTTGCAGACAACTAGTCATTTGCATTCTTTTAGTGAGTTGTCAAGGCCACTTGGAGGTTTATCTGTGTCGTCGGGGTCACCCAAGTGATGCACATGGGTGTGGAGCCTTCTTGGAACTGTTGAAAGGACTGTGTTGTAGATTGGAGACAGATGATGTCGCATCCCTCCCCCTCTGTTGAGAGAGGGCTGGTTGTTCAATTTTGACATAAATGGCCTTTTTAACCCCTCTTTCAAACCAGCGGTCCTCTCTGTCCAAAATATGGACTTTGTTGTCTTCAAAAGAGTGGCCTGTGTCTTTTAAATGCAGATGGACTGCTGAATCTAGTCCTGATGTGTTTGTTCTTCTGTGTTGTGCCATGCGTTTATGAAGTGGTTGTTTTGTTTCCCCAATGTACGGACTGTCAACTTGCGATTTGCACATGACTCACTGCATTATACTGCATATACTATGTTGCTCAGTTTCTGTCTGGGTGTTTTATCCTTGGGGTGGATAAGCTTCTGCCTTAGTGTATTCTTGGGTTTGAATAACCTATCATCAGAACCTTACATCACTGAGCTGAAGGCCTGTCTACCATCTTTCCCATAGATGGGAAAGAAAAAGAACGTAAACACATCGAAGAAGCCCTCAGAACATGTGGCTATCCCAAGTGGGCCTTCATCAAATCTCAAAAAAGACTCTACAGGAGCTCCTCTGTAACAGACAATGATGAGAACAATAAACGAAGCAACATTGTCATTCCATACGTTTCAGGAATATCACAAAAGCTCAGGAGGATCTTCAGCCAACATAACATGCATGCACACTTCAAACCCAAGAATACACTAAGGCAGAAGCTTCTCCATCCCAAGGATAAAACACCTGTATTTAAAAGACACAGGCCACTCTTTTGAAGACAACAAAGTCCATAATTTGGACAGAGAGGACCGCTGGATTGAAAGAGAGGTTAAAGAGGCTATTTATATCAAAATTGAACAACCAGCCCTCTCTCAACAGAGGGGGAGGGATACAACATTATCTATCTCCAATCTACAACACAGTCCTTTCAACAGTTCCAAGAAGGCTCCACACCCATTTGCACCACTCAGGTGACCCCGGCGACACAGATAAACCTCCAGGTAGCTTTGACAACTCACTAAAAGAATGCAAATGACCAGTTGTCTGCAAGGAGTATAAATCCTTCCATTCCCCACCATCCAGTCAATGCTGAAGAAGCTTCTTGGATGAGAAGTGAAATGTCTTCAAAGAAAAATCAGAAAATCCAGTTGCCTCTTGAAAAATCACCTTTGGGTATAAGCAACTAAGTTTGATTTCTGTCATTTCTGTGAGGTGATATAACTCATTATTTCTCAGATATAACCTGTTTCAATAGTCATCTCAGAATATATTAATCATGTCAGAGGCATCATTTCTTTTATTTAAGGAGATTAGAATAGTACTCACACAGCAGCACTAAGTGCACAATATAATCTTATACAGAACTAAGAACAACATTTATTTATTTATTTATTTATTTATTTATTAGATTTCTATACCGCCCTACTCCCGAAGGACTCAGGGCGGTGCACAGCCAAACAATAAAAACACATACAATACAAAATTTAAAAAATAGAATAAAATCAAATTAAATAATTTTGGCCCCGACAAATTTAAAACCCCAAACTTTTAAAACCAATTTAAAATTGAATATATAAATACTAAAAAATATTTAAAATATTTAAAATATTTAAAATTTTAAAAATCTTTTATAAAAGAGGGGGAAAATTAGGCCAGGCCGGCCTGGTGAAATAGTAAGGTCTTTAAGGCGCGGCGGAAGGTGCGCAGATCCGGGATCCTCCGTATCTCTGGGGGGAGCTCGTTCCAGATAGTAGGTGCCCCCACAGAGAAGGCTCTCCCCCTGGGGGCCGCCAGTCGGCATTGTTTGGCTGACGGCACCCGGAGGAGCCCCTCTCTATGGGAGCGTACTGGTCGGTGGGAGGCTATTGGTGGTAGTAGGCGGTCCCGCAAGTACCCGGGTCCTAAGCCATGGAGCGCTTTAAAGGTGGTAACCAAAACCTTGAAGCGCACCCGGAAGACCACCGGGAGCCAGTGCAGCTCGCGCAGGAGAGGTGTTACATGGGAACGCCATGTCGCTCCCATTACCACCCGCGCGGCCGCACTCTGCGCCAGTTGGAGCCTCCGGGTGCTCCTCAAGGGGAGCCCCATGTAGAGAGCGTTGCAATAGTCCAGGCGGGAGGTGACAAGGGCATGAGTGACCGTGCGTAAAGAGTCCCGATCCAGAAAGGGACGCAACTGGCGAATCAGGCGAACCTGATGAAAAATCCTCCCGGTCACGGCCGTCAAGTGCTCTTCTAAAGACAGCCGTGAGTCCAGGAGGACGCCCAAGTTGCGAGCCCTCTCCGTGGGGGCCAATGATTCGCCCCCAATAGTCAGTGATGGCGTCAACTGACTATATCGGGACGTCGGAAACCACAGCCACTCAGTCTTGGATGGGTTGAGCCTGAGCCTGTTCCTCCCCATCCAGATCCGTACGGCCTCCAGGCACCGGGACATCACTTCAAGGGCATCGTTGGGGTGATCCGGGGTGGAGATGTACAGCTGGGTGTCGTCAGCGTACTGATGGTACTCCACCCCGAAACCACGGATGATCTCGCCCAGCGGCTTCACATAAATGTTGAACAGGAGAGGCGAGAGGACCGACCCTTGCGGCACCCCACATATGAGGGGCCTCGGGGTCGACCTCTGTCCCCCTGTCAACACAGACTGCGACCGGTCAGAGAGAAAGGAGGAGAACCACCGCAACACAGTGCCTCCCACCCCCAACTCTTCCAACCGGTGCAGCATGATACCATGGTCGATGGTATCAAAAGCCGCTGAGAGATCTAACAGGACCAGGACAGAGGAGCACCCCCTGTCCCGAGCCCTCCAGAGATCATCAACCAACGCGACCAATGCCGTTTCCGTGCTGTACCCGGGCCTGAAGCCCGACTGGAACGGATCCAGATACGTCGTTTCATCCAGGTGCTGGGGGAGCTGTTGCGCGACCACACTCTCAACAACCTTCGCAACAAAGCGAAGATTGGAGACCGGACGATAATTTACCAACATTGCCGGGTCCAGGGAAGGCTTCTTGAGGAGAGGCCTCACCACCGCCTCTTTCAAGGCGGCGGGAAAGTCACCCTCACTCAGCGAAGCGTTTATAATCCCCTGGAGCCAGCCTCGTGTCACTTCCCGGGAAGCCAGTACTAACCAGGAAGGACACGGGTCCAATAAACAAGTGGTCGCGTTCAGTCTACCCAGAATCCTGTCCACGTCCTCAGGGGTCACAGGATCAAACTCATCCCAGATAACATTCTCAAGACCTGCCCCCGTCTCTCCCCCTGAGACTACCCAGTCGGAGTCCAAATCTTCCCGAATCTGAGTGATTTTGTCATACAGATACTGAACAAAATCCTCGGCTCTACCCTCCAAGGGGTCCTCCCGCGCTTCCTGGTGGAGCAGGGAGCGGGTCACCCTAAAGAGGGCGGCCAGGCGATTATCTGATGACGCAATAAGAGCAGCAAAATAACTACATTTCGCTGCTTTTATCGCCACTAAGTAATTCCTAATGTGGGATCTTACTAGTGTCCGGTCAGATTCAAGAAGACTGGCCCTCCAACTACTCTCTAGGCGTCTTTTCCGGCGCTTCAACTCCCTCAGCTCCTCGGTAAACCAAGGAGCCAATTGAGATCGGCGCCGGGTCAGAGGCCGCAAAGGCACGACCCGATCCAGAGCACCAGCAGCCGCCCTATCCCAGGCGGCCACCAGGTCTCCAGTCGAGGCGTGTGCCAGAACCTCAGGAAATGGCCCAAGCTCCGTCTGGAATCTGTCAGGTTCCATCAGGCGCCTGGGGCGGAACCATCTGACCGGCTCCGCCTCCCTGCGGCGGGGTGCAGCGGTTCGAAAGTCGAGACGAAGGAGAGAGTGATCTGACCATGACAAGGGTTCAGTAACTATATCCCCTATATCAAGATCCCTCAACCACTGTCCAGAGACAAAAACCAGATCCAGCGTGTTTCCCCCTGTGTGGGTAGGGCCATGAATTAACTGGGTCAGGTCCATAGCTGTCATGGAAGCCATGAACTCCCGAGCCATCTCTGACGTCTCACCCACGGACGGCAGGTTGAAATCCCCCATAACCATAAGCTTAGGGGTATCAACCGCCACCGCGGCGATGACGTTGAGTAGCTCGGGCAGGGCTGTTGCCACGTGGCAGGGAGCCAGGTACGTGATCAGCAAACCCATCTGAACCCCATGACCCCATTTCACAAAAAGGGATTCACAGCCGGCCGTCTGAGGAACAGTGGCCTCCCTCGGTCTCAGACCTTCTTTAATGATAACCGCTACCCCCCCGCCCCTCCCGTGACCTCGGCTGATGGAATGCTTGGAAACCTGGCGGGCACATTTCAACGAGGGGAACCCCCCCCTCCTGGCCCAACCAGGTCTCCGTAATACCTGCCAGGTCCGCACCCCCCTCCTGAACAAGATCACAGATGAGGGGGGCTTTATTTACTACGGACCTGGCATTGCACAGCATCAGCCGAAGGCCTGGGTCCTGAGGGTCTATGCAACCTGAGGAGCGAGTAGAGCCTTGGGGGCCGGAGCACGCCACCGCTCGTAGACAGCGAGTGCGCACTCCCCTAACACGATATGGCCCCCTGCTCCCGCCATATCTACCCCTCCCACCTACAGTACTGATGTTCAAAAAGCTATCCGGACAAGCTCTAACCCCCCCCTCGATCCCGGGTCCTCCATCCCCCACACCACGCTTCACTGCCAGACCCGACCCTCCCCCTTGTGGGTTATCCCCCATACCCACAGCCCGAATTCCAATCTGACCCTCCCCCTCCCTAGGACCCCTTAAAAATTTGACTAAAAATTTTGTTAAAAAACCCCTCAATCCCCTCGTTTTCACATGCCACCTCTCTGGGTCCCAAAACCCTTCCTTGAGGTGGGCCCTCGATAGTGAGGAGGGCCACATCTGCGAGAAGGGGGAATCTCGCAGCGCAAGAAGATCTGCAGTCGTATACATCTCCAAAATGCAGCGATGGAGGCCCAAAGCTCAGACAGGGGGCTTCACAAAAGATGTAACACAGCCAATTGTTCATCGATGTGCTGTTGGTGTCTCAACTGTCAACTGGTGTCTCAAATGTCTCAACATTAAGCCTGAATGATGGGGTCACATTAATCAAGACACCATTTATACATTCAGCAATTACAAGAATACTTTATAGGAGGTATTGGGTCAATCCAAGGATTCAAGCCAATCCAAATCTATGCAAAAGCCCAAAATAGTTACTGTGGTTGGACTAAGCTTGAGAGAAAATACCCACATTCAGAGAGCTTTCTGTCATTCTCAGAACAAAATACACTGTTTTATTCAAAACTTTGGGGGGTGGGTGTGGGTGGGGACAAGGCAGTTTTGAATACATTTTGCTCAGCAGAAAAACTGAATTGTTTTTATAGATTTGAAATGTAACAGCATGTGTTCTGTGAGCTTTCCTAAGGTGATAGTTGATACTTATGCAAATCCGGCTTGGCTTATTTGATGAGAAATATTAGTTAAGCCAGATTTATAATGGAAAAGTACACTGATGTACGTTTTTTTAATGTCATCACAAATAATTTTTACCAGACCGATAGCCAGAGACAAGCTTGTGTTTGAACGTGGGGCTTGCTTTTTTGCTTAAATTGTTCTTATTGTATCCTATAGGAATATTAAAAGAACTTTTAAAAAAACACTAAGTTTTCTTTGGTTCAATGATAGAATAGGGCTTGATATGGCCCAAAGGGCTAATCAACAAATAAAAATTGAATTGAATAGAATAGGGGCTTCAAACATTTTGAAAATTTATTCTACAGTAGAGAGCCTACGACACCTTTGCTCCATGTTGGCAGCGGGGAAGCTAAATTCCTGGTGCTAAATTCAACTAAGAAGGACCTTCTGACCGAACCGTTTCATCCCATATTCAAAACAACATACTTTTTCAGCTTCATGCATTTATTTTATAGAGAGATTAAGTATTTTGAAGGTGCATGAATCCTAGTCCTGATACTTTTCTTTTTCTTCTACATTTGCTTTTTTTCTGGGAAAACTATGATGTAAAAACCATGTGATGGTCTTTCAAAGCTCTTTCACCCCCATGTCATGATGATGAAAGAGCATTGGTGGCGCAGCAGACTAAAGTGCTGTTAAGTAGCACCAGCTGTCTGCAATTACTGCAAGTTCAAATCTCACCAGGCTCAAGGTTGACTCAGCCTTCCATCCTTCCGAGGTAGGTAAAATTAGGACCCGGATTGTGGGGGCAATAAACTGACTTTGTATAAAAAAGAACACCGCTTAGGGGGGCCCGAAAGCCCGACTAAGCAGGTATATACAAAAGTATGAAGGCTATTGCTTAACGCATTGTAAGCCGCCCTGAGTCTCCGGAAAAGGGCGGCATATAAATAGAACCAATAAATAAATAAATAAATAAATGACTGACCTTGTTATCTGCTTGTTACACCAGGGAGAGCCATAGGCCCGGCCATCTTGCAGGGCTTTTAATACAAGCAAATGACATTCGCGGTACCGGAGGAGGAGGTCTGCATCTGCACCACTCGTAGCATCTAATAATCCTTCAACTGCCTGTCAGAAGAAGAAAGTATTTCTTAATGAATTTTCTGGCAGAAAAAAACTAGTTCTCTCTTCAGATTGGATTTTATATCTTTTAAGAATATAATCAAATAGTTAACAACTCATTTTTTTAATGATACACAAGCCCACAAAACCTGTAAGTCTTTGACTTACAACCATTCATTCAGTGATCATTCGAAGTTACAATGGCACTGAAAAAACTGACTTATGACTGGAGTATCTTATTACTTATTACCTATGGAGTATCCCCAGGATCACATAATCGAAATTCAGGCGCTTGGCAACTAGCATGTATTTATGACAGCTGCACTATCCCAGGGTCATGGGATCACCCGCTGGCTTCTGACAAGTAAGGCAATGTGGGAAGTCAGAATTGCTTAATGACTGCATGATTCACTTAACAATTAGTGTTTTGCTTAACAACTAGAGGAAAAAAGGTCGTAAAATGGGACAAAACTCATTTAACAACTACCTTGCTTAGTAATGAAAATTTTGGGCTCAGCTGTGGCCATAAGTCAAAGACTACCTGTAGTAGGTTGATTCTGTCCTGAATAGATACGATTCTCCTTCTGTTTTCTAAAAAGACATCCGCAACATTTATGTTTTTATCCAGATTTATATTTTCACAGGGATAGCTGGTTCTACTCTCCACTGCCTTGGTCAGAGCACTCTTGGAGTACCATGCCCAGTTCTGATGGGCACAATACAAGGAGGACAATGAGCAACTGGAAAGAGTACAGGTAGTCATTGACTTACAACAGTTTGTTTAGTGACCGTTCAAAGTTACAACAGCACTGAAAAGTGACTGATGACCATTTTTCACGCTTACCACTGTTGCAGCATCCCCATGATCATGTGACCAATATTTAGACACTTGGCAACTGACTCACATTTATAACAGTTGCAGGGTTCCGGGATGATATGATCACTTTTTGAGACCTTCTGACAAGTAAAGCCAATGGGGAAACTAGATTCACTTAACAACCGTGTTACTAATTTAACAACTGCAGTGATTTACTTAACTATGGCAAGAAAGATTGAAAATGGGGCAAAACTCACTTAACAACTGTCTTGCTTAGCAGTAAAAGTTTGGATTCAATTGTGGTCGTAAATCAAGGACTACCTGTATAGAGAAGACTAAGACGATGAGAGACTTGAAAGCTTAATCCTATGTAGTACATTTAACTGGGTACATTTAGGCCAGGGGTGTCAAACTGATGGCATCACGTGACGTATCACAACTTTTTCCCCCCTTCACTAAACCGGGCGTGTGCAGTATCAGGCCACAAGTTTGACAGCCCTGATTTAGGCCAAAGAACAAAAGGGAAAGGGCTGCCGAAACAATATTTTAATGCTTTAAAGGACTATCACAGGAAAGGAAATATGGATTAGTTTCCTGAGAATAGGATGTCAGCCCTTTATGGAAGGCATTTGAAAAAAACAGACACTGTGGGGATTCTAGGAATGCTATTTTATGGTTAGAGGGTACACTAACAGAATCTTGAAAGCCTCCTCAATTTGTGCTCCATTTCTTCTTACACTAAACAATATCAAGGCAGGATTATTTTGAGTTTCTTTCTCATGTTTGCTTCAGTCTCTGGACTGACCCAATAATTCCCAGGTCCCCTATTAAGACCATCCTCTCTGCTCATAACTTCAAGGTAAAGCTTTGCAGCTTATCCTGTAGCCACCATGGAAATTTGACCAAGCACAGCCTAAGGCAGAAGAAAACAACTAGTTTTCCAGCTTTCTTGCTAGGAAATCCTCCAATGGGAGTTCTTAAGACTGCAGAACAGGTAGGAAGCCCAGTCTGTCCTGATTCGTCAGATAGGGACTTTGTAGGGACATATCCTTATCATCTTTTTTAGAGGTACTTGCACTCCAAATCTATGTTTGGAGACCCAGCAACTATTTTCTCCACAAAAAAGTGATCACCGGAGTTTATGCACATACCTTCTGTAGCAATCCAAGGGCTGCAATAGCATCTCGAGAATTACGAGCCACAACGACAGCCTCCAAAAGGCTCCGCAGAGCTTGTGTCTGGGGATTCATGGCCAGAGTGTGGGGAACAGACTGCAGGTGCTGCTCCAGCTCTGCCATGCATTTATCATAGATCTGTGCCACATCATCAGTTGCCCAGGCTTGCTATATTGGGATGAAGCAAAGATGCAGTCAGATCCCTGAGGAATGATCATTTTAAATATTTGCTTTTAAAAAATGCCTTTAGATTAGTTTTCATCAGGAACATTACTATCAGCATCTTCAAAAATATTGTTGTTCAAATGGACACTGCTGATCTTCAAAGCCCCTTTCAACTTTTACATTCAGTGATTCTATGAAATGGATAAACATTAAGCCTTTAATAGATCATAGTAGATTTTTAAATTTTCCTGTAGTATGTAACTTTTGAAGAATAGCACTATTCTTCAAAAGTGTTCTTCAGAAGCCACTGGATAAGACCCTGAATGTCCTTTTCTGACTCAAGTGGACAGCTACCTTCATAGGCTGGGCCAGGATTCCTGTTGGTTGACTTGAATCATTTGTTGGCAGGAAACCAGGAACATTCCGTGCAAATTCTTCATATACAGCTAGCTGCTTTGGGTCCACACCACCAACCTTAAAAAACAAATAATGAATGTCGGTAACATATTTCCACAACTGTATTGAGAGTGGATTCCTCAATTACTCTTGCTTGCAACTAATTCAGAAAAAGAGACTACAGTTACTGCAGAATCTACTGAGTAAAGATAGTCAACTAAAATTTATCAGTTTAAGAGCAGATCTTTCTAGTTTACACGTTTGCCACACAAATGCTATGGCATTCAGCAATTGCATTTAACGTGATTCTACTATGACAAATGATATGGTGAATAACAGCTTCCCAGCAGCACCAGGGAATGCAGATGGTGAAGAGGCTGCTGGGACTTGTATTTCAGCAATTGCAGGAGAGCTACCCAGCCCCCACAGTAGTTGAAAGAACAACGCTCCAATAGATATGCACAACTTTTGCTTCATGGGAGTTAAAAGCAAAAACATACACCAACTTTCAAACACAACTTCTTCACAATCAACTTCTTCACAAGGTCCACAGAGGAAGAGAAAGCAAAAGATACACAGCATCAGTGGAGGCCTGCAGTTCCTATTATTGCTAGAAATTTAGCTCTGTATTACATGTACACAGTACACATCACTCACCAAGCTCAATGTGCCTGATGACAAAACCAATTTCCAGGTCTTGGGCAACTAGCAGAAGAGCAGGCAAGAAAGGGATTCCACCTGGTTGGCTTTCCACAAGCTATTAAAAACAGAATTATTCCAAAGAGTATTTGGAGTATGAAGTAACTCCTCTGGTTTTGGTTCTATGTTTTGCTATTGTTAGCTGCAAAGTCGTATCCAACCCATCACGACCCCATGGACAACATTCCTCCAGGCTTCTCTGTCCTCTACCATCCTCTGGAGTCCCGATATAGTCAGCAGGTGCCATCGCTGACTATTGGGGATGAATCATTGCCCCCCACAGAGAGGGCTCGCAATCTGGGTGTCCTCCTGGATGCACGGCTATCTTTAGAAGAGCATATGACGGCCGTGGCCAGGGGGGCCTTTTATCAGGTTTGCCTGATTCGCCAGTTGCAGCCCTTTCTGGACCGGGACTCCTTGCGCACGGTCACTCACGCCCTTGTCACCTCCCGGCTGGACTATTGTAATGCTCTCTACATGGGGCTCCCCTTGAAGAGCACTCGGAGGCTCCAACTGGTCTAGAATGCGGCCGCGCGGGTGGTTATGGGCGCAACTTGTTGTGCCCGCGTGACACCCCTCCTGCGCGAGCTGCACTGGCTCTCAGTGGTCTTCTGGGTGCGATTCAAGGTGTTGGTCATCACCTTTAAAGCGCTCCATGGCACAGGACCCAGGTACCTTCGAGACCGACTTCTTTTTTTTTTTTTAAAGGAAAAGTTTTTATTTTATGATCAAACAAGTATACAATATAAGCAATCAAAAAAAGAAAAAAAAAAGAAAAAAAAAAAAGAAAATTTTTTTTCTCTAAACTCAATCTTCAACCCCTCCTCACCACCCCCACCCCCGACTTCCCAGAACAAAAACAGGGCATAGATTTCACCAAACATTCGCTAAAATAAACTAGCTAACTGCAAGATTTAATAGCTCCCAAGACCCCATAACTCCCCTCTTACAATTTCATCAACCTCCCTTTTTATAGACTCAAAGTAGCAAATAATCCAATAACTCTAAGAGTTTCAAAACCATTAACAAATATTAAGCATTCAAACCTTAAAAATTCTCTTAATATATCAATAAGGTATTCACTTCATTTACAAAAACATTTTTCCCCCTCCTACTTTTCTCAAAATTCAGATATTTTGAAATCTTATAACAAAAAATAAGCCTTAAATATTCAATAGTTACATTTTCCCCCTTCGTTGTTCCTCCCTCCAACTTTTAAAATTTTAAAACATAAACATCAACGTTTTAATTAACCATTAATACATAAACTAGAAAACCAAAAAAGATTAATCTTACATTCTTACTCTCAAATATTTTAAAAATCTTAAAACAAAAAATAAACCTTAATTAATCATAATCTGTACGTTTACCCCCTCAGTCTTTTTTCCTCCCTCCAACTTTTAACTCCTAAAACATAATCATTTTTAGCCATTATCATTATTTAAGTTTCTACATTTAAAAAAAAAAACATAATCATTTTAATTAACCATTAATGCATCATATTTAAAAATCAATATTTAAATTTATACTTTTTCCCCCTCAGTAGTTATAACACCTAAAGCATAATCATTTTTAACCATGAATAGAACAACTGCAAAACCAAAAAGAAAGGTTAATCTTCCATTCTTGCTTTCTTTTTATATTTTTTCCAGTCTTTCTGCATCCCTCCTACTTCTATTTTGAGGAGGTTTGTAATTTTAATTTGAGGTTGATGTAACTGCAAAGATTGTCCCCTTTTTGAGAAAATTTCCTCTGATTTAGAGCCCCCATATCGACTCTTCTTGCTTATATAAATCAGTTCATTCCTTCGTCTGTAAAACCAAAGATTGTCAAGAGTTTGAAAGTTGTTTCTTTTCTATTAAATGTATAAATACCACTGGCAAATCTTCTTCATCTTCTGAAACTTCGGAAGTCTGGTCATTTACTACTTTCTTCCAAACCAAGTCGTAATTTTGAAGGATTCTATCAATTTTTTCAAAAAGAGCAGAGAATAAGCTCAAAAATTCTTGAGAAGATTCTTCCACCTTCTCTGCTTCAATCAAAATGTCTCCTGGATTGTCATCATGTTCCGTACTTGCTTTTGTCTCCTCAATCATTTCTGTTGTTATCTCTTTAAGAATTGCTATTTGATTACTTATAGCTGCAGTATGATTATTCATGGCTTCTTTTATAAATTCTGTAAATTCTGCATCAAAATCCTTGTAGTTCTGTAAATCAGACAACTGTTTCATTTCTGACACCTCCAAATAGCTTCCAGCACTTTCAAAATCTCCTTTCTTGGAAGCCATTTTATTTTAAAAAGATTTTCTTTCTTCCCACAACCATAAAGTCATAAAGTCACAGCCATCCTCTTGAGCAACTTTCAGCAATTTCTTTATAAATCACCAAACGAGATAATCTTTTCCCCAAACAGCTCTTTAAAATCTAATCCAGCAATTTAAAGTCAGTCTCTGAGCACGAGTCTATTAGCAGACACTTTCCTTTCTAGCTTTCACTTTTAAAATCACAACAAAAAAACGCCATCTTTACTTCCAGCTCAGAAAATCCAATTAGAAACATTGTATCTCCGGAGTTAAGCATTATACTTGCAAAAAGCTTGTCCTCCTGCTTCCGTTCCGCCTGCTTTTTTGAAATCATTTAATCTTTTGTTTGACAGCAGAAATTGGACGCGACGCCTAGCTCTGTAAAAAACAGAGTCCCCCCGGATCCGGAGCTTCAGTGGGCTAAACGGGGAGTTCTCGCCCTCCTAACCCCTGGAATTAATCCAGGGGTTTTCGGGGAGCTCTACCCTCACCCACCTGCTCTCCTCCTCTTCTTTTCCCGAAGGGGAGATTTTCAAGCCATTTGACAGCTGATTAGCGCTGTCAGAACGGCTCAACGGGATCACGGGGGCGGCGGTCTAAAAAGACCATCCATGGTGCCACGGAGCCAACCCGGAGACCGACTTCTGCCACCAATAGCCTCCCACCGGCCAGTTCGCTCCCACAGAGAGGGTCTCCTCAGGGTGCCATCAGCCAAGTTATGTTGGCTGGCGACACCCAGGGGGAGGGCCTTCTCTGTGGGAGCCCCAGCCCTGTGGAATGAACTGCCCCCGGAAATACGTAAGATTTCCGACCTCCGGGTGTTTCGCTGCGCACTGAAGACCCTGTTGTTCCGCCAGGCCGGGCTATCAACATAATAATTTTAAATTGGGGTATTTTAAATTTTCGGGGTTTTAAACCGGGCCAAATCTATTTAATTATTTTAATTTTTAATCATTGTTTTGTCTTGTGTTTTTAAATTGGCTGTACACCGCCCTGAGTCCTTCGGGAGAAGGGCGGTATAGAAATAAAATTATTATTATTATTATTATTATTATTATTATTATTATTATTATTATTATTATTAAACTCACGCCAACTGCTTCAGTGACTCCATCCAGCCACCTCGTACTCTGTCGTCCCCTTCTTCTTCTGCCCTCAATCTTTCCCAGGATTAGGTACTTCTCCAGTGAGTCCTTCCTTCTCATTAGGTGGCCAAAGTATTTTCAGTTTCATCTTCAGGACCTGGCCTTCTAAAGAGCAGTTAGGGTTGATCTCCTCTAGGACTGCATTTGATCGCCTTGCAGTCCAAGGGACTTGCAGGAGTCTTCTCCAGCACCATAGCTCAAAGGCCTCAATTCTTTGGCGCGCAACCTTTCTTATGGTCCAACTTTCACAGCCATACATTGCAACTGGGAAAACCATAGCCTTGACTATACACAGTTTTGTTGGCAGGGTGATGTCTCTGCTTTTTTAATATGCTGTCTAAATTTGCCATAACTTTCCTCCCCAGGAGCAAGCGTCTTTTAATTTCTTGGTTGCAGTCCCCATCTGCGGTGATCTTGGAGCCCAGGAATATAAAATCTGTCACTACCTCCATTTCTTCCCCATCTATTTGCCAGGAACTGAGAGGGCCGGATGCCATGATCTTAATTTTCTTAATGTTGAGTTTCAAACCAACTTTTGCACTCTCCTTCTTTACCCGCATCAAGAAGTTCTTTAGTTCCTCTTCACTTTCTGCTATTAAAGTGGTATGATCTGCATATTTGAAGTTGTTGATATTTCTCCTGGCAATCTTAATTCCAACTTTTGAACAATTGATTCATTATATGTTAACTGTATCTGTTACTGTATCTGTTTTATATGTGCATAATGAATGTTTAATGTATTGCTCTGTATGGTATCTTCATTTGTACTTGTTAAATTTATTACAAATGTTTTATCATGTTTATTATCGCATACATTATCAAGAGTCTCTTGATTGTTCCAGAAAGAACTTGAATATTTTTTTTAAAAAAAAAGTTGTCTTATTTGGAACAAGGCAGAGAATCAGATTCTGCTAGAGACGTTGATGAATCAAGATGTCTAAAGGAAAAGTTACTGAATCTATAAGACCCATGTTTGAATGGACACTGTGGTAAAGACAACATGCTTACTAAAGATAACATACTTTCTAACAGTATGCTGATATCAAAATTTCTCTCTTTGCTGTAAGTCTCTGCTGTAAGAGGGCAAGAGCCACAATCATAAAATGGCTCTACTGAACAAAGAAACGCTCAGCTCCTTTCTGACCAAGGAAATGCCCTTCTCCATGAGAGTGAAGACTACTAGATACATCATGGTCCAAGCAAACTCTCCTCAGAGTGCTTCTGGCAGCTGAGCAGATTTTAAGGGCCATGGAGTCACAGAAGAACCTTCGCAGCCAGGACCAGGGTTGGAGGAACAGAGCCTGCTCAGTGTTGGGGCCAAATCCAACTTGGCCAACAGTCTCCATAGGAGAAGAAAGAAAATGAAGACACATTTGGATAATTTTCCAAATGGATAATTTTCCTCTGTCCCCTTCACTCCACTCTTCAAATCTCAGGCCCTACATCTTGGCACTGAGGAAGCCACCATCATCGGAGCTGCTAGGTTCAGAGGCATCCCAACTATATTGCTATCCCTGAGCTCTCCACACTCTGCTTGCTTTGGAAATATCATGAAAATCTGCGAGAGGAGATTGGCCCTCAGAAATGATCCTGAAGTCCAAACCGACATTTTCAGATACCCTAAACAGCAGCAGCCTAGGACATACCAGAACTGCGGCAGGCAATTGCCCACTGCAGAAGTCACCCTGACAGAGACACAGGGCAAAGCAAGGCCAGGATGGCACTTCTGCCAGCGTGGAAACAGAACATACAGTTGTGCTCATAAGTACCCTGGCAGAATTTATGATTTCTTGGCCATTTTTCAGGGAATATGAATGATAACACGAAAACCTTTCTTTCATTCATGGTTAGTGTTTGGCTGAAGCCATTTATTATCAATCAACTGTGTTTACTTTTTTTCAATCATAATAACAACAGAAACGACCCAAATGACCCTGATAAAAAGTTTACATACCCTGGTGATTGTGGCCTGATAACATGCACATAGGTTGACACAAAGGGGTGTGAATCAGGGGTGAAATGCTCCCGGTTTGGAAAGGCTCAAGCGAGTAGGTAGCGGAGATTGAGGCTAGTTCGCCGAACCGGGAGCAATGGCTGGCTGGCCACGCCCCCAAACTGGTCCATGGCCTGCAGTCCTGCCATGCTTGCCTGCCTTTCATGCTGCCTTCCTGGCGTCCCAGTGACCAGCTTGTGAAGGCAGGCAAGCAAAAGTCCACGTGGAAGGCAGGCAAGCATGGCAGGGCTGCGGGGAAGGAGCTAGCAGCTTACTGCCTCCCCCACCCACTCAAGCAGTGGCTTCCCTGCTCAGCCCCGACAAGCTATGCATCCATAGCAATGGGGTTGTTTTGTTCACCGCAGTGGTGCTTCGGGAAGGCAGGTGGACATATTCATTATAGTTGTCAGCTGCAGACGTCCGCCTGCCCTCCTGAAGTACCACCTCGGTGAACAAAACAACCCCATTGCGCTGCGCCTCCTTCTGCAACCAAACGCGCCAAGCAATGGGCTGTGCATGGGGCGCTTGGAGAGGGAGCAAGCAAGAGAGCTCTCCAACCTCTGTTTTGTGTGTGTGTGTGTGTGTGAGGGAGGGAGAGTGCGATCTGAAGCCGAGGCACCCAAACTTCTGGCAGTGGCACGGGCGGCTTCTGAGCAGCCCTGAGTCAGCCAGTTCCACCTGACCTACTCCCTGAGTCTCGCCGTTCTCCTCACCCCCCACCCCCCACTCAAGCAGCGGCAGGCTCTGCGGGACAACAGGACCTCTCATTTTTCCCACAGCACGGCGTACGCTTCTACCTCTGCTTGTCTGCTTGCAAGCAATGATCCTCTCTGCTTCTCTCGGGATGATGGTGCGGGCACCCTGGATGCATAGCTTGTTGGGGCTGAGCAGGGAAGTCGCTGTTTGAGTGGGGTGGGGGTGGGGGCGACGAGAACGGTGAGACTCAGGGAGTAGATCAGGTGGAGCTGGCTGCTCAGAAGCTGCCCCCGCCGCTGCCAGAAGTTTGGGTGCCTCGGATTCAGATCGCTCCCTCCCTCTCTCCCAAACACACCCACACACCTAAACAGAGGTTGGAAAGCTGTCTTGCTCGCTCTCTCTCCAAGCACATGGGACGTATGTGGACATTCCAACATGGCAATGATCCTAAACACAAGGCCAAGTTGACCTGTCACTGGCTACAGCAGAATAAAGTGAAGGTTCTGGAGTGGCCATCACAGTCTCCTGACCTCAATATCATTGAGCCACTCTGGGGAGATCTCAAACGTGCAAATCATGTAAGAACCAAGAATTTACAGGACCTGGAGGCTTTTTGCCAGGAAGAATGGGCAACTTTACCATCTGAGAAGATAAAGAGCCTCATCCACACATATCACAAAAGACTTCAAGCTGTCATTGATGTTAAAGGGAACAAAACACGGTATTAAGAACTGGGGTATGTAAACTTGTGATCAGGGTCATTTGGGTAGTTTCCGTTGTCATTATGATTGAAAAAGAGTAAAGTTCATTGATAATAAATGGCTTCAGCCAAACACTAACCATGAGTGAAAGAAAGGTTTTCATGTTAAAAGTCATATTCTCTGAAAAATGGCCAGGAAACCATAAATTCTGCCAGGGTATGTAAACTTATGAGCACAACTGTAAATTCTGTCAGGCTGATATTTCTCTATTTTTCATTTTGTTTTTTGTTATATTGTGACTGAAGATTTGATTTGGACTCAAGTGGTGCGTAAAGAATACATAGTGCTTGGAACAGTTAATAAGTAAAATCAATATCAAACTGCTGTGGGACAGGTGGCTGTATAATTAATTTAAATAAATACAAAAATTTAAAGTAATGAAATAAAACAAGAAAAAACAGTAAGAAAAACATTATCTAAAATCAAGCAGTACATTATTTAAAACAACTGAGAAGACAAAATGGCTGGAGGAGAAGGATATCTTCCTCAATGCAAAGTTCCTTTTTTTTTTTAAATTTGATTTTTATTATAACATATAGTGATACATTCAATACATTTTCGGTTCATTGGTGCAATTAGATACATATATACATCTACATCCATTATTACTTGTCTTTTATTTGATATTGTTTCTTAAAGCTAAATTTAATTTCAAAACACTTAAAGATAATAGTGCTCAAATCTCTAAGACTAAATGTAATACTGTTCATATGGATTTTGTTGATTAATTGATATTTAATCTCTGTACTCTATTTCCTTCTTTATTTCTTTTCCCCATCCATTCGTACCACATGTCCCACACGCTATAAAATTCCGAATCTTCTCTGTCATTAATTTCTGAAGTCAGTTTGTTCATTTCGGCGCACTCCAGTATTTTCCCAATAACATGTTCTTGAGGTGGTATTTGTTTTTCTTTCCAATACTGGGCAAAGGAAATTCTAGCGGCTGTCAGAATATGTATAATTAAGTACTTTTTCTTTTTTGCATATTCAATTTTCAAAATTCCCAGGAGAAAGGCTTTTGGTTCGAAATCAAAATTTTCTTTTATTATTTCTCTAATCCACATCCATATCATCCTCCAGAATTTTTGTGCCTGATTACAAGTCCACCAGCAGTGATAGAAAGTATCCTGCTGATGGTCACATTTCCAACATTTAGGGCTCGAATTGGGGTAGATCTTCGCTATCCTAGCTGGGGCCATATGCCATCTATAAAACAGCTTGTATTGGTTTTCCTTGTAAGCCGTCGCCTTTGTCATTTTAAGATTATTATTCCATATTGAATCCCGTTCATTCAGATTTATATTCTGTCCGATATTTTTGGCCCATGCTAACATCGGTTCTTTAACTACTTCCTCTGCCATATCGTACTCCAATAAGTAATTATATAATTTAGCTAGAATTTTGTCATCCGTACCCATCCATATCTTATCAAATCCATTTATGCTCGTCTCAATGCCAAATTCCTCCTTATCATTTTTATATCTGGATTTAATTTGGTTATATGGCCACCAGTCTATAGAAGTAACTTGTTCCATCAATTCTTCCCTTGTTTTAAGATTCCCTCCCCCATCTAATAATTCATTGTATCTGACTGTTTTACCCATTTCTAATACATTTGGATATATTATCCATGGTGGAAAGCCATCTCGGAATTTTCCTATAGTGCTTCTGTCTCATCTCTCCCCATATTTGTATCAAGATCTCCCTTATTTTATGCCTATGGAAATAAGTTTTCATCTTCTTCCCAGTATCCCAGAGATATGCATGCCAACCCTTCTGGAGATCATGCCCTTCTAAAGTTAACAGTCTTTTATTTCTCAGGGTTGCCCAATCTTTCAGCCATATTAGGTTTGCAGCTTTTTGATATAACTCCCATTTAGGTAATCCGAAACCCTCTCTTTCCTTCTTGTCCTGTAAATTCCTAATTGCTATTCTTGGTTTCTTTCCCTCCCAAATAAATTTTCTGATGATGCTATTGAGCTCCAAAAATTTTTTTTAATCTAATTTAACAGGGACCGTTTGGAATAGATACAATAACTTGGGTAATATGCTCATTTTTATTGCCGCAATTCTACCTAATAATGATATCTGTAGTCTTCCCCACTTTTCTAGATCCTGTTTAATATTTCTAATCAATGGTAAATAATTATCCTCTCTGAGGGCCGAGCACCTTGATGAAATCCACACTCAAGGTATTCTTGGCGGTTTGGATCTCCATTGATTCTTCCAGTGCTTTTTTTCTTACCTCCGTCATATTTTTTGTTAATAATTTAGTTTTGGATTTATTTAATTTAAGGCCTGCTACCTCTCCGTAATTGCCCAATTCTTCCAAAATTTTAGTGCCTGATTCTAATGGTTCTTCCATGATTAATACCACATTATCTGCGAATGCCTGTGTCTTATATATCTCTTTTCTGATTGTTAAACCCTTTATTTCATTATTGTTCCTAATCTTTCTCAAAAGTACTTCTAGTGCTAAAATAAATAAAAGTGGGGACAGAGGGCACCCTTGTCGGACCCCTTTTCTAATTTGGAAAGCCTTAGTTAATTCTCCATTCAGTAATATGTTAGCCTTTTGTTTTTGATAGATTGTGGATATCGTATTGACAAAATTTGATCCGAATTCCATTTGGATAATTTGTTGTTTCATAAATTGCCAATTAAGATTGTCGAATGCCTTTTGGGCGTCGACAAAGACCAATGCCATTTCTTTGTTCGGGTGTTCCTCATAGTATTCCAATATGTCTATTATCATCCTTGTATTATTCCTGATTTGCCTCCCAGGGAGGAATCCATTTTGATCACTGTGTATTAATTTATTCAAAATTATTTTTAGCCTTCCTGCTAAGATGCCCATATAAATTTTGTAGTCCGTATTCAGGAGGGAGATCGGTCTATAATTTTTAATTAATTTTGGGTCTTCTCCTTCTTTTTGGAGGAGAGTAATGGCGACTATGGCGAGAGTAATCTGACTATGGCAGATGGGGGGGGGGGGAAATCCACCAGGGTCAGAGCCGTACCCGGCACAGGGTAACCATTTGGGGGGTAACGATTTGGGGGGTTACCCTGTGCCCGGCACAGGGTAACGATTTGGGGGGCACTGGACGAGGGATTGGGAAAGAGATGGGGGACGATATCTATGAGGGTTGTACCATCGGCACGGTAGATGGGAGGGGCAGATATGACGGGAGCAGGGGACCATATCAGGTGTTGGGGGCTCGCACTCGCTGTCTGAGAGCAATTGCTTGCCCCAGTCCCCAAGGCTCCGCTCGGATACTAGGTGGCTTATATACTCAGGATCTGGGCCTTCGGCTGATGCTGTGCAACGCCAGGTTCGTGGTCAATAAGGCCCCCCTCATTCACGATCTTATTCAAGAGAGAGGAGCGGACCTGGCGGGTATTACGGAGACCTGGTTGGCTCTGGAGGGTGGCGTCCTTCTGGTTGAAATGTGCCCACCAGGCTTCAGAGCATTCCATCAGCCAAGGGTCCAGGGGAGGGGCGGGGGGATGGCGGTTATTATTAATGAGGATCTGGGTCCGAGGGAGACCACTGTGCCTCAGATAGCCAGATGTGAGTCCCTCCTTGTGAGGTGGGGCCGTGGGGTTCAGATGGGCTTGCTGCTTATGTACCTGGCTCCCTGCCGCATGGCAACAGCCCTACCTGAGCTACTCGACGTGATAGCCACGGTGGCAGTAGAAACACCCAGGCTTTTAGTCATGGGTGATTTCAACTTGCCATCTGCTGGTGAAACGTCTGAGGTGGCTCAGGAGTTCATGGCTTCCATGACGGCCATGGACCTAACCCAGTTAGTTCATGGCCCTACTCACAGGGGAGGTCACACTCTGGACTTGATTTTTGTCTCTGGCCAGTGGTTGAGTGGTCTTGTTATAGGGGGCATAGACATGGAACCCTTGTCATGGACTGACCACTCACTCCTTCACCTAGATCTTCGAACCGCGACCCGTCGCCGCAGGGAGGCGGACCCAATTAGATGGATCCTGATAGGTTCCAGACGGAGCTTGGGCCATTTCCTGAGGATCTAGCACATGACTCGGCCGAGGACCGGGTAACCACCTGGGATCGGGCGGCTGGTGGGGCCTTGGACCGAGTCATGACTTTGCGGCCTCTGACCCGGTGCCGATCATGTGCGGCTCCTTGGTTTACTGAGGAGCTGAGGGAAATGAAGTGCCGGAAAAGACGCCTGGAGAGTGGTTGGAGGGCCAGTCTCGCTGAATCTGATCGAACACTGGTAAGGTCGCATATTAAGGCCTACTGAGTGGCGATAAAGACGGCAAAGTTTAATTACTTTTCCGCCTCTATTGCGTCATCAGGGAATCGTCCGGTCACCCGTTTAGGGTGACCCGCTCCCTGCTCCATCCAGGAGTGCGGGAGGATCCCTTAGAAGGCAGGGTGGAGGATTTCGGACAATACCTGTATGACAAAATCGCTCAGATCCGGGGGGATTTGGACTCTGACTGGGTAGATCAGGGCAGGGTGACGAGGAACAGTCTTGAGAATGTTATCTGGGAGGAGTTTGATGCTGTGACTCACGATGATGTGGACAGGATTTTGGGGAGACTTAGTGCGGCCACATGTTTACTGGACCCGTGTCCCTCCTGGTTGGTACTGGCTTCCCGGGAGGTTAAACGAGGCTGGCTCCAGGGCGTTATTAATGCTTCGTTGAGTGAGGGTCACTTCCCCGCTGCCCTCAAAGAGGTGGTGGTGAGGCCTCTCCTCAAGAAGCCATCCCTGGATCCGGCAATATTGGCTAACTATCGTCCTGTCTCCAACCTTCGCTTTATTGTGAAGGTTATTGAGAGTGTGGTCACGCGACAGTTCCCACAATTCCTGGAGGAAACATCTTATCTAGATCCGTTCCAGTCGGGTTTCAGGTCTGGGCACAGCACGGAAACGGCATTGGTCGCGTTGGTTGATGATCTCTGGAGGGCTCGGGACAGGGGTTGTTCCTCTGTTCTGGTCCTGTTAGATCTCTCAGCGGCTTTTGATACCATCGACCATGGTATCATGCTGCATCGGCTGGAAGAGTTGGGGGTGGGAGGCACTGTGTTGCGGTGGTTCTCCTCCTTTCTCTCCGATCGGTCGCAGTTTGTGTTGGCAGGGGGGCAGAGGTCGACCTTGAGGCCTCTCATCTGTGGAGTGCCGCAGGGATCGGTCCTCTCGCCCCTTCTGTTCAACATTTATGTGAAGCTGCTGGGTGAGATCATCCGTGGCTTTGGGGTGAGATACCACCAGTACGCTGATGACACCCAGCTGTACATCTCCACCCCAGGCCACCCCAACAATGCCCTTGAAGTGATGTCCCAGTGCCTGGAGGCTGTGCGGATCTGGATGGGGAGGAACAGGCTCAAGCTCAATCCTTCCAAGACTGAGTGGCTGTGGTTCCTGGCATCCCGATATAGTCAGCTGACTCCATCACTGACTATTGGGGGCGAGTCTTTGGCCCCCACTGAAAGGGCTCGCAATCTGGGAGTCCTCCTGGATAGGCAGCTGTCTTTGGAGGAACATCTGATGGCTGTTACCAGGGGGACCTTCTGTCAGGTTCGCCTGATTCGCCAGTTGCGGTCCTTTCTCGATCGGGATTCCTTGTGCACAGTCACTCACGCCCTCGTCACCTCTCGCCTTGACTACTGCAATGCTCTCTACATGGGGCTCCCCTTGAAGAGCATCCGGAGGCTCCAACTGGTCCAGAACGCAGCAGCGCGGGTAGTGATGGGAGCAACATGGCGCTCCCATGTAACACCGCTCCTGCGCGAGCTGCACTGGCTCCCGGTGGTCTTCCGGGTGCGCTTCAAGGTGTTGGTTATCACCTTTAAAGCGCTCCATGGCATAGGGCCTAGCTATCTGCAAGACCACCTGCTGCTACCGACGACCTCCCATCGACCCGTGCGCTCCCACAGAGAGGGCCGCCTCAGGGTGCCATCAGCCAAACAATGTAGGCTGGTGGCCCCCAGGGGGAGGGCCTTCTCTGTGGGGCTCCTACCCTCTGGAATCAGTTGCCCCCTGAGATATGGAGAATCCATGACCTCAATGCCTTCCGTTGTGCCCTTAAAACCCATCTTTTCCAGCAAGCCGGGCTGGTTTAAGAAGAAATTTTTAAATTCTTTTAATCAGTTTGTGACTTCTTAACTTTCGGGCCAAATTTATATATATTTTTAACTGTTTTTAATATTTGTATTCTATGTTCTTATCTTGGCTGTACACCGCCCTGAGTCCTCAGGGAGAAGGGCGGTATATAAATTGGAAATTAAATTAAATTAAATTAAATTAAATATACGCCTCTCTCCATGATTCTGGAATTTTGGATTCTGTTAGGGCCTCATTATAAATTTCTAACAGCTTTGGTAATAAAATTTCCTCCAAATCCGAATTTTTATAGAATTCCCCTGGAAGTCCATCTGGGCCTGGGGATTTGTTCTTTTTAAGTTTTGATATTACCGTCCTTAATTCTGTCATCGATATTTCTTTATTAAGTATTTCTTTATCCTCTTCCCTGATCTTTGGGAAACTTTCTTTTGACAAGTATTGGACCACCTTTTCATTGGGAATTTGTTCTTCCGCATACAGAGCCGCATAATACTCTCGGGCAATCTCCAATTTATCTTCCTGTTTATTGTTAAGGTGGCCTTGTGGGTCTTCCAATTGATGAATTATGCCTTTCTCTTTTTCTTTTTTTAACCTGTAGAACAGCCACCTGCCCGGTTTGTTTGCATTTTCAAAATAATATTGTTTGGTTTGTTTCATTTTGTACGCCAATTCCTCTTGATCGATAATATTTAATTTGTGCCGTATAACCATCCAATTTTATTTAACAACCTTATTATCTGGTTTTTGTTGTAGTTCCCTCTCAGCTTTCCCTAATTCTTCTATCAGTGCCTTCTGCCTCTCTCTTCTTTCCTTATTCCTATGTGCACTATACGATATTGCTAGTCCTCTTATGTGCGCTTTCATTGTATCCCATATGATACCTCGAGATGTTACTTCCTTTTCATTTACTTCAAAAAATAGATTTAATTCTTTTTTTACTTTCTCAACATTTTGCTTGTCCTTTAGAAATTGATTATTTAATCTCCATCTTGTATTTCTTCTCTTGTGCGTACATTCCCATTTAACCTCTAATGGATTATGGTCTGCCCAAATGTTGGGCATAATTTCTGTTGACTTAATATCTAACCCTATATCTCTGCTTACCCACATCATATCAATCCTGGACCAAGATTTTTTAGGATTAGAATAATATGTATACTGCCTCTTATGTGGGTGCAGAACCCGCCAAATATCCACTAGATTGAGTTCTTTTACCATATCAAAAAATGGTTTTGGTAAATTTTTCCTTTTTCTTTTTACCTTTGGTCCCCTTATAGTCTCTATTTGAATCTATTACCCCATTAAAATCACCAATTATGCAAATCTTGCTCTTATCCATCATGCTTAATCTCTCTCCTAATTTTTTATAAAAGTCTCCTAAGTTTTCATTCGGAGCATAAATTGCTGTTAATAAAATTGGATAATTGCCTCTTTTAACTTCCACCATTAATATCCTTCCCTTCGGGTCTGCATATTTTAGTTCGGCTTTTATTTCCTTCTTGATGTACAATGCTACTCCCCTCTTCTTTTTGTCAGCTAGAGATGCATAAAGATTCCCCAATTTCTTATATTCCAAATATTTTTGATTTCCCTTTTTAATATGAACCTCTTGAAGACACACTATATCCATATTTTGTTTAGCTAATTTTGTAAAAAAAAAATTCTCTTTTTGTTATCATTCAGGCCATTTACGTTAATCGAATTTCCAATCATCCATCTCTTAATTCTTGTATACTATCCTAATACTTCTTGACGCGTGTAACTCTTTGTGGTCTTCGGTCTTTCTTTGTCTCTTTACTATCCTTATCTTCCTCCTCCTTTTCCTTCGATGTTCCTTCTTTCTCTCTTTTCTGCTGGGTTGCTTCTTCTTCAGATGTTATCGCCTCTAACTCCTCTTTACTGCTTTGATCCTCTTCAGACGCTCGTAATTGATCCAAGAACTCTTGAGCTGCTACTAAGCTATCTATCCTAACTTTATTCCCTTGCCATGTGATCCACATGCCTTCCGGTAAAATCCACCTAAAGAGAATATTCCTTTTGTTTAATTGAGTAGCCAAAAACCTATAATCTCTCCTTATCTCCCTTACCCTCCTTGGAATTTGTTTCAATATAATTACCTCCTTTCCCTTGTACATGACTGGTTCATCTCTTGCCATACTATAGAAGATATCCTTTACCTTCTTCCTTGCGAATCTTATATGCACCTCCCTTGGCAATTTATTTCTTCGTGCATAATTTGTCTGGATCCTATATGCCTCATCAATTTCCTTTATAATATCCAATTTATCTTGTTGCAACACCTCAGCAATTAATTCCACCATCACCTGGCCCAGATCTTCTTCCTTATCTTCCGCGATGTTTTGGAAACCGAGATAGAAGGAGGCTCGATCCATTTCCAATTGGGTAATTGAGTCTGCCAATTCCCTATTCTGTGCCATCAGTTTTTGGTCAACCGTATCTAAATTTTTTTCCTGTTGTTCCATTTTAACTTCCATCTTTTTAATCTTCTGTGTATTGGTTTGTATCGATTCCTGTATACCAATAATTTTTTGATCTAATGCCCTAATATCTGTCTTCAATTCAGTATGGTTACTAGACATTTTTACTTGCATCATAATCATCGTGTCCTGTATTGCTGTCAGTGTTGATTGCATTGCTTGCATTGTGGGTATCATTCCTGATTTATCCATTTTAGAGAGACCTTCAGTCGATTTCTGTATAGCAGGTGATGTCATTGTGATCGTGGGATTTGAGGGTGTTTTCTTTCCTGTTTTTGTCACCGTGGATGAGAGGCTCGTCATCTCCTTTAATACCTTTTTCTGTTTTCTTATTATCTTTTCAATGTTTTTCCAGATTGTCATCCACCAATATTTAACTGCCTCTATCAAATGTATTTATATTAAATCGTTCCCTCCCGTTCCACTATTCAATATTGTTTAGTAATACAATAATTCAGATTTTTATCCATTGCACAAATCTATCTTGTAATAAGTCACTTATTAATCAATTAATATTTAAACTAATTTGAACTAAGATAACCTTCTCACCTGCTATCACTACTTAAGCAAATGAGCCTTACCTATCCTTATTTAACACTTAAGCACTGATTACTTTCTAATATATCTTGAGTAATCTAAATATACATATAAATAATTAATTATGCAATCTCAATATTCAATATTTTAAGTTATAAAAAGCTAAATGTTTGGGGTTTTAAATCGGCCAAATCTATGTAATTATTTTAATTTTTAATTACTGTTGTGTGTTGTGTTTTTAAATTGGCTGTACACCGCCCTGAGTCCTTCGGGAGAAGGGCGGTATAGAAATAAAATTATTTATTTATTTATTTATTTATTTAATCAAAATTAAGAATCAATAATTGAAAGAAGAAGAAAGGAAGAGAAGAAAAAATCCAATTATAGAATATATAAGATTATAGAGTATATAAATTCCTTAATAAAAAAAATCTTAAAAGTACTTAATAAATTTTAAATAAGTTCACAATTAATTTAGATTATCTGAAATGGAATATGTAATATATATAATGTTGATATAGATATATAATTGTAGATATATAGATTTTCTAATGTTTTTTGTTGTTGTTATTTGCCCAAGTCGTTAATTAATTGATTGCTCAATAACTTCTCTCAATCATAAAAGAGCAAAAGGGAAAAGCAACCAAAAATATAAAAAAGTTCTTTTACAATGATGCAGCAGGCACGCTTTGCTGTATAATCCGCTTCGCGTTGCTCTTAAGTTCAATCACTCTCCATTTGCATTGTCATTCAGATTTCATCAGCCATGTTATCTTCCCCAAGTGCTCCTTCTCACTCTCTCAGCTCAAGACAGTCTTATTATTAGTCCTGACAATTGCCGCACTTCCAAAATCCAGTTTCCTTTATTCAAATAGTCTATTCCACACTCTTAGCTTTCGAAGTTTATTTGCTCAAAACAAAATATCAATCCAATCCCCTGGCCGTCTCCCGTTCTAAAAGTATCCTCACTCATACCAGCTCGTCTGCGATCTTGCCTCCCACCGATCTCCTCCAGCCTCACAATCGCCGCCAATTCCTTGCAAGTTCTTATTACTTCTACTGACCCTGACAACAAAGAGCTTTTAGTGTGTCCTTGGATGTCAGAGATAAAAAGAAACCACCCAGAATTAAATCTATGGGGAAAGATGCTGGTTTCCAACAAGAAAAAGTGAAACCCTCTCAGATGCAGCCATAAAAGCTAAGCAGTAAACACTGCCTGGAGGCTTGGGGATCAGCATCCAGGTAGAGAGGGGGGCGCTCTCTCTCTCTCCCTCTCCCATCTCACTTATTGACTGGCTAACAGATTTGATTTATATGCTGCTCCATTCTAAACACTCTTGAATGTCTTACAAATATTAGCATAAAATTAAAGTATAAAAGTTGTTACATAGGCAACAAGGCCATAAATTGCCATAATTTGGGCAGCCTCCTCCACCCCATGCTCCTCTGAACAACCATATTTTCACAGCTGTTTGAAAAATTAATACAAAGGGGATAGTCCAAGTATCTGGGTGCAGGCTGCTTCAGAGGCAGTGAGATGAGGTTCACTGAGAAGTCTGGAGCCTGAAATCCCTGCAAGCCCTCAAATATGGAGTCCTCAGAAGCCCCCAGAAGCCCCCAAACAACCATATATATAGCATCCTCAACTGGCAGCTATTTACCACTATATGAAAATCTAAAATCCAAGCTTTTACTAGAGATCGCCGAAATATGCTCAGTTTTGCAAAGAAACTTGGTATTCATAAGGAATGAATACTGGGTTCGTTGACAAACGTATCTATGAAATTAGACTGAAGCTTGCAACCGCAGCCTCTTTCTGCCTGGTCTCAACTCAAGGCCCAGATGATAGGAATAGCAATAGCACTTAGACTTATATACTGCTTCGTAGTGCTTTTGCAGCCCTCTCTAAGCGGTTTACCGAATCAGCCTATTGCCCCCAACAATCTGGGTCCTCATTTTACCCACCTCAGAAGGATGGAAGGCTGAGTCAACCTTGAGCTGGTGAGATCTGAACTGCTGAACTGCAGCTAGCAGTCAGCTGAAGTACTGTAGCCTGCAATACTGCACTCTAACCACTGTGCCACCTTGGCTCTTGATAGAATGGCTGAAGCTGCTGACCAGTCTGCAATACATCTATCCTAGCCCAGAAATCGGACATCTTCCCCAACCATCTGTTGTGAACAGATTGATTTCTCAGAACTGCAGAGATGACTGCAGTTCCTTTAAGGCATTCCTTCCTAGGCATTCAACGGTGCTCTGGAGTTTCCCAACAATTTGGAGGTCAGTTTTATTGATCACCTAATCAACTGTTGGGAAAGGGAGACCTCCACAGTAAGGGCAGCAATACCTCTCCTTCCTTACCGTCTTACTGTGATGAAAGAACAGGTCAGAACATCCATTGTGCAGCTATCGCAACCTACACTTGTTCACATCACACTGAAGGTTACATTAGAGACTGATTTTATAGTATACAGTAAATTGAATGTATATATGTATATAATATTCAGACAGAATTTGGACAACGTTCTGTCAGGGATTCTTTCAGAGAGTCTTGCATTAAATAGGGATCTAGATTTGAAGGCAAAAAGGCCCCTTCCAACTAGGATTCTACAAACATCTTTCCGATTAAGAAAGACATAGAGCTCGTGTTGTCTTCTACTGATCTCCCCATGTTATGGTAAAATTGAGCTTTGATGACAAGGCTGAAGCCATTTGAAACTGGATCCCCTGAGGAGTTCAAATAAAATGTCTGATATGGTCAATATACGAGAAGATGCTTCATGATTTCCAAGAACATTGTACTACTTTATATTTGCATATCTATAAATCCACTTTCCTTAGACAATTGCCTAAGGGAAGGTAGCCTTGTACTTAACCTAATATAAAAAACGTACAATGAGGTCAGAATTCAAAGTCCAAGGAAAGAGAAGACAAGACATGATTATCCTGGGCTACTGTAGCTGAAAGTAGCCTGGCCACTTAAGGAACAATTTATCCTTAGTTTCCCACTCTCTTGTTAGCTTGGGGATGCAGCACTATTGCTCACTGGGGCAGATGCAAAGCTGTAATGATTTCTTCTTGAATTGTCTTGAAATGAAATTCTACCTGATTTCTAAAAGACAAATTTAACTGAAAACAACTTTTTGATATACAGACAACCAAAAATACATGCGATACTAAAAATGTAAAAAAGTAATGTACAATACAATATCATGTCCAAAATATATGTAGGTGAGCAATTTTACTTGACACCTCTACTTGGCACCCAGTAGTTTTGTGCTTACAGGTTGAAGACTTCAAGATATTTTGCAGGACTCTCATTTCTCACCTTCAATCTGATCTGTTCTGGCATCCGCTCAGCTTGGTAAGTCAAAACTACAGGATCACAATACCTGCGGCCCTCTTGCCGGGCATGTTTTCGGAGCTCAAATTCCTATTAAGGAAAAAAGACAGAGGTGAATGACAGGAGGATTACATAGGATTGCCAGAGCCATAAACCAACCAGGTACTTACAGTTGCCAGCCTCTTGTCCATTTCAGGACCTGCTTTTTCCACTGCTGTTTTCTGAATGAAGCAGCAGGCCAATTCACAGTTATCTTGAGCCAACTGGGCTGCAGCCTGCTCCATCATCTCCCTCTGCTGTGGTGAAGCTGCCTGTTAAAAACTCAGACATTAGAAGGGGATGGTGCCCATTTTACAGACTTCAAAATTAAATCTGTAAGATAACTGATTTTGATCTGTAAGAAGTTTTCAATGACACACTCCATCTATTTTTCTCTGGCAAACAGGAAATCCTATTTTTTTTTTAAATTTGATTTATATGCCGCCCTTCTCCGAAGACTCAGGGTGGCTTACAATGTGCTCAGCAATAGCCTTCATCCTTTTGTATATTTATACAAAGTCAGCTTATTGCCCCCACAAACTGGGTCCTCATTTCACCTACCTTAGAAAGGATGGAAGGCTGAGTCAACCTTGAGCCTTGGCAAGATTCGAACCCTGCAGTAATTGCAGGCAGCTGGTCTTAATAAGCTTAATAACAGGGTGCCTTAAACCCCTGTACTACCAAGGCTCTTATTTGCAAATGAACATTTTTTCCTCTGCTATTACTTCTAATTTTGCTCAAATCTATCAAATTTTACATAGGCCCAGTATCAAAACACAACCCATGGTCTTCATGCAAAACTCATTAGTTGTAACTTCAAAGCAGTGCCTATTTTCTATGTAGCCACCAAACCATGCCAGAAACATTTCAAAACCATATTTGCGCTATCACAAACTGCTCCCAAACTGGATGATTTACTTTCAGAAACCAGCAGAGCTGCCAGAGCAATGGACTTCAAAGGACGAACAGAATGATCTTTTCCTGAAATGGTAGGATGTGCATACTGTTGCCATATATTTCCTTTAAATATAAATTGCCTGCGTGCCGAATTTCATTTATTAAATAGCCATACCAAATTCTCAGATATACACATGAATTTATATGCAACAGCTACATGTTCTGCATTTCTTAATCTGAGTTTGTCGCACACTTGAAGAAATTAGACTTATTTATTTATTTATTAGTCCAATTTATATGCCGCCCTTCTCCGTAGACTCAGGGTGGCTTACAATGCATTATAGCAATAGCCTGCATACTTTTATGTATATACCTGCTTATTAGGGCTTTCGCCCCCCCTCCCCCAAGCAGTATTGTTCTATACAAAGATGGTTTATTGCCCCCACAATCCGAGTCCTCAATTTACCTACCTCGAAAGGATGGAAGGCTGAGTCAACCTTGAGCCTGGTAGATTTGAACTCACACTAATTGCAGGCAGCTGGCAGCTAAGTGCTAGCACTCAACAGCACTTAGTCCGCTGCACCACCGAGGCTCTTAACTTCATGGGAAAATTGAATTGTATGCCATCAATATATTGAATTATGATTTAATTCTAACATTCCCAGCATAAAATTATTTCAGGATTTTCTGATTCTCAATAAATTTCATCAGATGTAAGTATTAATTGAGATTTTCTTTAGAAATTATTTTAGCACAAAATACATTTGGCTTGGATCCAAACAATACATATTTCTCCTTCACTTCTGATGTAGCTTCAAAGAAGATTCAAGCTTTTCCTTCCATTTGTGATTAACTGCTGTCACCCTCTTGCTCAAATGCAGGACACTATGGTTAATCTTATGATTTGTTTCTAACAAATTAAATCTACTCTAAGAGATATGTTTCAATAAACCACAATCTAAATTCTGCATGCTATTTGAATTTTAAATTGTAGCTAATTTTAACAGCTTCCTGGAATCATTGCACTTTTAAAGAATTCCACTTAAGTATGCATTCATCAGACATGCAATCTTATCAGATTGGTACATACAATACACTTACCCTGAAGCTCTCAGAGCAGAGAAATATGGATTTAACATTAGGTCTTCCTCATGTATAGGGTTTTACGCAACCTCCACCCCATCTTTTGTGGTGGTGGGATTTTCTCTTATTTTTATGCAAATTTTATATCCTGTGTGCTTTATTTAATTGGGATCTGTCAGACATAGGTAGACAGATATTATTCTGTGGCTTACATATCTGGCTATTTACATTTGATGAGTCTAAGACAGGATGAAACAAATCATATGGTGTTCCTTGGTGGCCAATCTCATTCTCTGAAATACCTTTGAAAGTATCAATGTAAGTATCAATATTTCTTCATGTAAGAAATATTGACCTGAACATTCAAATAATTCCTAAAAATGTTAAAATATAATGCCAAATCTACATCCTAAAAATGCTTTCAACTCCCTTTGCTCCAGCCTTCCTTGTGAACAACACACCTACCCGCAACGCAGTGGCAAAGCTGTTCTTCAGGTTGGTCGCAATGCTCATCAGCAAGGGCTCCCTGCAGGTAATCATGGCCATGCCAGCCGTCAGGTTCCGCATCATATGATGTGCTGCCACACGCATGCGTGACTCTTCTGAATCCAGCGCAAAATCCTTCCTCACTATCTGTTCACAAGTAGTCATGGCAATTTTAATTGAACGATCCACTACTGGATGAACCAGTTCTTGAACTGCACGCTCTATGGCTTGGCGCACACACTGCTTTAACTGTGGATGGGCTTGGAACAAGGGAATCTGAAAAGAGAACAGTTGTTACAATCTCTAGCTTTAACACCAATACAAACAAGTAACACCCACTCCAGCCCACAGGAGAGCTGATACTTACAGTCGGGTTTAGAGTAATGTGTGGAGCTAACCCTCCCAGTGAGTATACGTTGATATCATGGTAACTGTACTGTGGCTGTGGAGGAACAGTAGCTGTGCATGTGGTGCTGGTAGCTGAAGTTGTGGAAGTAGCTAAAAAATTCAAGAGCATAAGATTTTTTTTATTAAACATACATTCAGTAACATAGTTGATGTATTAGGAGCCGTGGTGGCACAGTGGTTAGAATGCAGTACTGCAGGATACTTCTGCTGACTGCCAGCTGCCAGAAGTTTGGCAGTTCAAATCTCACCAGCCTCAAGGTTGACTCAGCCTTCCATCCTTCAGAGGCGGGTAAAATGAGGACCCAGATTGTTGGGGGCAATATGCCGACTCTGTAAACCGCTTAGAGAGGGCTGAAAAGCACTGTGAAGCGGTATATAAGTCTAAG
Source organism: Pantherophis guttatus (assembly GCF_059756535.1). Classification (NCBI taxonomy): domain Eukaryota; kingdom Metazoa; phylum Chordata; class Lepidosauria; order Squamata; family Colubridae; genus Pantherophis; species Pantherophis guttatus. The sequence continues at coordinate 27,043,177 of NC_142073.1, forward strand.
TGCTATTGCTATTATGGGAAATGAAATGCTTCATTAGAGTAACAAAAAAGTCAAGTAAGTGTAATGGAAAACATTGCTCTGCTAAATTTTACCTTTGCATTAGTAAGTATTCTAAAACTAGAATCATTTGGAATACCCACTACATTGAGTAGAAGTCCAAATAAAAGCTATGTTGGGACAATTAGCACTGGCAATGACAATGGGTGGGTTGTCAATAAACTATGTGTGCTTCATAACCATCACCAGAGATGCTTCTTGAAGGACAAGCAGGTGTCACTGGGTGCCTAAATAATTGCACAAGGTTGCCTGTAATACATGGAACAGACTCCTTGCACTTATCCTGCCTATTTGAACATGTGAGAAGATCTTCTGGGAGATGTATCAAGCAGAAGCATGTTTTCTATCTTCAATGTATAGGGGTATCTCCTCTCCTCACCTCAGGGGAGGGGGCAATTTAAAGCACAACTGAGAAAGGAGGACCCTAATGATACAGAAAAAATATATCTGGGTCTGTTTCTTGGAATTGTTTTTTTTTTTTTCAGATGTCCACTAAGAGAAAGTAATCCTGCCAGCATCAAAGAGAACTAGATTTTATAACTACTGCACCTTCTTTAATTCTTCTAATGACTTGGGTTGCAGACTAAAGGAATTATATAAAAGCTTATGATTCAGAATTTTGAATAACAGTTGATTACAAATGGAATACAAGCTAAAAACAATAGGCGAGATGCACAGCATATAAATTCAGTAATAAACAAACAGCAAAAGCAATTTTTGGCTTCATCCACAGAAACACAGTTCCTAACCATGTCAAAAGAAATGAAGTTCCATTTCATCTTTCTCCCTATGTCTCCCACCATAAATTCTTCCAGGTATTATTGCCATGAGCATCCTCCCTTCTGTCCACTTCCTTCAACTTCATGAACCCCAGCTCCTAAGAAAGCTCCATGGAGCATTATCTCCATCTTCAATCTACCAAACCCTTGTAACAACCACCACATCCTCTCTCCCAAAGGACTGTTCTCTAATGCCTCCATGGATCAGGCCAAGACATTGTATCCAGCATCTTAGTTTTTACAGGGGTCAATTAGGTAACTCTGTGGCAATCACAAACAGGAGATTACGATCTGTCACTGTTCCCTGCAACTAGAATTTGGAGCTACGCTCATCCTATGTTGAAGGTAATACCGAGTCTTTGAGGCCAACAGCCCTTGATAGACCTGTTCTTCACCAAGGTTTATAGTGCTTGAAACTCACCATTAAGCAGCAGAGAAAAGAAGACATGGCAGCAGACCTTTTGTTTTGTTTTTAAGTATTTTGAGTTTCATATGAAGCTGATGCACAAGACTGGTGACAAAGAATAAATCTGAGAACAACCTTGTTTTACTCATCACTCTGGGAAATACAAATTATATTAGTATAGTACAGACAAGAATTATTCTAATACTTACTGGTAGTAGTAATTGGTGGTAGCTCTTCTACTTGTTTTATATCCTTCTTTGGAGCAGATAACTGTTCATCCAGGTTTTTCAACCGGTCCTTATCTTTTAGGAGACTACCAGGTTTTAGATCATTGATGTCAAGGGCCAGGTTTTTGCAGAGCACTTCAATTTCAAACTTCAGATTCAGCTGTACAATATTTAATAATTTCAGATTGAATAATGTAATTATTTTAAGCTATACTGACAGTGAATTTTCACAATTATGTCCATCCACCATTCCAAATCATGGCATGCTCTGCAAAATAATGATTTCTTTCAAGGAAAGATTACATAGAAAATTAAATCTAAACTGTGCTAGGAACATAAAATAAAAGTAGCTGAATTACAACCGCTAGGAACTACTTCAGCAGAATACTCTTGGTCTAACATTTTGATCTGATTTAATCACAGTCAGCAGTTGAGCTCAAACCTTGAAGCAAATTCATGTTTTAAAAAGAGACGGCTGAAAAGTATAAGTTACTTAAACACAATTTACCTTTAAGTCATGCTCCTGATGAAGCTCTGCAAGAACATTCATGATTGCCATGGTCCATGGATTTGGGGGCCTGAAAACCTACAAGATGAGAAGGAAGATAAAATCAGCATCCCGGTGTTAAAAATGGCATTGGGAAATGTAAAATAGAATTGACACTACTATGTATTAAAAAAAGAGCAGCACAATTCTATCCAGAGCTGAGTAGTGGTTTGCCATAGGACTGCAGTCTGAAATGCCAAAGGAATGGAGTGATGGGGGGTATAGCTTAGCAGAACCAGATCCACCCCTGTCCTATTTTCTAAACAGAAGATGCCCAATATACTTATTTGCTCCTATAAAAATTGATATCCTATCCTTTGAATGCATATGGATCTAGGACAGCTTTTCCCAGCTGATGAAGACAAACCCATGTAGGGCTGGATAAAAGCTTTGTTCATTTTCTATGAACACTATGTTAAGTGACGATTGACACAGAAAATCACAGAGTTAAATGCTACCAGGCAAAATGTACTGCATACGGTGTTCTTGGCTCATTTCCATTTTTTAAAGTATGAGTGGAATTGTGGTTTTCTGCCTTCAACATTATGGTGGGTTTAAGAAGGTTTAAAGGTTAACCCTGTCCAGTCATGTTGTGCTCATCTCCGATTCTCAGCCGAGGGAGCCTGCATTGTCTGAGAGGCACTTCTGTCATCATGTGGCCAGCATGAAATACGGAATGCAGTAACTTTCCTGCTGAAAGGGTACCTATTTATCTACTCGCATTTGCATGCTTTTGAACTGCTAGGTTTAGCTCACCAGAGATTAAAATCCAGGAAAAGCTTCTTAGGTTGATGGAAAACTTTGAAGAATTTGAAAGTGAAGTGGACCTATGGAAAGCTACAAAGAACCAACACTGGATGGAACCAACAGAGGAGCTGGCACCTGGGTCTGGCGAAAGCTGGGAAGTATGGAAATCATTGAATAGACTGTGCATGGGTACAGGATTCAGAGAGTCACGGGCCCATTGGAGCCTAGGTCCAAAGAGAAGGACGACGAGACAGAGCTAAGGCTGACAGAGAAACAACCAGAGGAGTAGGACAAAGCAGTCCCAAGTCCTCGCCAGCAAAGGAGAGGGGGCACAGGATGACCAAGCAAGGGGGGAGGAGAGGGCAGGCAGTGAGTGGATCAGAGGAAATGAGCAATTACACCCCCCACAACTCCCAAGAATGGAGAGGCGGGATCAGCGCAGGATGACCTGACGACTCGGGAGAAGGGTGCCCCACCCCTCTTTACAAAGCTCACCTCGGGAATGAGATTTAAAGAGACACCGTTAGGAGGGGGCACTTGTCGGGAACAAGCGTTGCCTTTTTCCAGACTCACATGCTGTTACCAACATCTGGATACTTTACTGTGCCTTGCCCTGCTTGGTTATGTGCAAGTTTGCAGCGACACAGTTCTGCTCTGGGTTGTGCTGCAGTCCCAGTGAACTCTTCCTGTGATGAGGACTCCTTGGAACCAAATTCCCTGAACTGTGGTTGCTCTCAGAACTGTGCTGCTCTTCTGGACTAATAGCAGCCAGGAACTATTGGAAGTTGACTCAGCCTTCCATCCTTTCGAGGTAGGTAAAATGAGGATCTGGTTTGTGGGGGCAATAAACTGACTTTGTATAAAAAAGAACATCGCTTAGGGGCCCCCCGAAAGCCCTACTAAGCAGGTATATACAAAAGTGTGAAGGCTATTGCTTAACACATTGTAAGCTGCCCTGAGTCTCCAGAAAAGGGCGGCATATAAATTGAACCAATAAATAATAAATAAATAAATAAGTGCATGTTTAGAGCTTTGCTCCTGGACTTGCTGTGAATGGTGGGACTTTTGGGGGAAAGTTGGAGCAATAAAGGGGTTCCGTCTGTGTTGCTTCCGTGCCTAGCCCTGGGTCATCACACAGCAAGACAGAACGCAATTTATGTTGCTAGTTTCTGGGCAAGATTTAATTTGTATATATTTTAATCTTGCATTATGTATTTTAAATGTTATGTTGTGTAGTATGCCTTATTTTAATTGTGATGCTTCTGACACAAATAAACTGTTTGCTTGGCAGAGGCTGGGGTGAGTAACGGGAGCTTATCCCATTTAGGACAATGTTTCAAATCCAACTTCAGGATCTCATCGTGGACATATCACAAGAGACTTAGAAATCATTAAAGTTATTAAAAGTACTGAAATTTATGGAAGATTCTTACTTCTATATGTAATTTGCATTCTAAGTATTCTGTGCTTTAGACTTACCACACTTCTTACACTGGATTCCAATACTTTAGCAACAAATGGCACAACATACAACAATTCCTGCTGTCCTTTTACATAAGCTTCTAGCAACAAAGATTTGACATCCAAGTCCTAAAATAAACAAATGATGAAGACAATGTCAGAAGCTAAATTGGTTTCTTTTGCATATTTTATTCATTCTTTATACATGCTGTGTTTGTAGGTCAATGCAGAAACCAGGGAACGAGAAAATATGCAAGAATCCTCACCGTGTGCAAGATGGGCTTATTCTTTGCCAGTGTTATCATCCCCAGCCAGTGACCCAGGTTCTTCAGCAACGAACGGTCTGAGAAGTTGGCAGCAGCTTTATCTGATGTAAGCAACACCTATGTTTTTTCCAAGAAAAGAGAGAGCTTCTGTCAACAAGAAGGAGTGCAGCTGATATGATAACAAAACTCTTCTGGGGTGCTCAAGCTATTCAGCATACTGGCTGAATAAAGAATACAGCCTCATCTCACTTCTTTGTCACATAAGGGCCACTCTACTATGTTCTGCCATTCTGTGGCTTCTTGACCTGTGAATACATTTACTTGTGAGGACAATATCTGGGATTCCCATTTCACAACCACATTCTGCACTTGATGTGATTGACACAATGGAAGGCCTTTGTTAATTAATGGAGCATAAACTAACTTATTTTGGGTATTCTTTGGTTTTCTCCATTTTCCAGTATACATTATAAATAATGCCTTGTATTTCTTGCCATTTTCTAAAGCCAGCTTGAACATCTGAGATCTCTTTTTTTGTGTAGGCCTCTAATTTGCATTGGATGGAGCTGATATTTTTTTTTAAAAAAATAGTATTTATTAAATTTCCAAAAATTAAAACACACTGTACAAAAGAAACATAATACACACACACACACACACACACACACACACAAAAACCCACAAACATACACACAAAAGAAAATATATATACACAAAGACAAACATATCGAAATTTCAATACTAGTAACAACTTTTCTGCATCGGTATCTTTAGCCAATGTAACCTTTTTACAGTTTCTACTTCTAAATATCTCTATTTTAAACTTACATCTTTTTTTAAATTATCTTAACTTCTATTTACAATTCGATCTCATAAAAAAATATCCCTTAGGTGTTGTTTACTCTCCAGCCAGGAATACCATTTATTCCAAATTAAGTAGTACTTGGAGTCCTCCCTCTCCTTCATTTCCATCGATAATCTGTCCATTTCTTCACATTCATGTTTTGTTCATTATAATTTGATCCAGAGGAAAATTTTGTGCTATCACAATTCTACTCGCCGTTAATATATGTAATATGATATATTGTATATTTTTTCCCATTTTTCCTTCCAGAATCCCCAGGAGAAATAGTTCCGGTTTTTTTTCTATCTTCTGCCCTGTTATTTCATCCAGCCATTTTTTTAATCTTACTCCAAAATTTCCTAATCTTAGGGCAGGTCTACCACATGTGGTAGAACGTCCCTTGTTTGTATCCACACCTCCCAACAATTCAGAGATCTGGATGGAGCTGATATCTTAACACCCCACTATAAACTCTGGGAGGAGTTTGATGCTGCGACTCACGATGATGTGGACAGGATTTTGGGGAGACTTAGTACGGCCACATGTTTACTGGACCCGTGTCCCTCCTGGTTGGTACTGGCTTCCCGGGAGGTTACACGAGGCTGGCTCCAGGGTGTTAACAATGCTTCGTTGAGTGAGGGTTACTTCCCCGCTGCCTTGAAAGAAGCGGTGGTGAGGCCTCTCCTCAAGAAGCCGTCCCTGGATCCGGCAATATAGGCCAACTATCGTCCTGTCTCCAACCTTCGCTTCATGGCGAAGGTTGTTGAGAGTGTGGTCGCGGGACAGTTTCCACAATTCCTGGAGGAAACATCTTATCTAGATCCGTTCCAGTCGGGTTTCAGGTCTGGGCACAGCATGGAAACGGCATTGGTCATGTTGGTTGATGATCTCTGGAGGGCTCGGGACAGGGGTTGCTCCTCTGTTCTGGTCCTGTTAGACCTCTCAGCGGCTTTTGATACCATCAACCATGGTATCATGCTGCACCGGCTGGAAGAGTTGGGGGTGGGAGGCACCGTATTGCGGTGGTTCTCCTCCTTTCTCTCCGACCGGTCGCAGTTTGTGTTGGCAGGGGGGCAGAGGTCGACCTCGAGGCCTCTCGTCTGTGGAGTGCCGCAGGGATCGGTCCTCTCGCCCCTTCTGTTCAACATTTATGTGAAGCCGCTGGGCGAGATCATCCGTGGCTTCGGGGTGAGATACCATCAGTACGCTGATGACACCCAGCTGTACATCTCCACCCCAGGCCACCCCACGATGCCCTTGAAGTGATGTCCCAGTGCCTGGAGGCTGTGCGGATCTGGATGGGGAGGAACAGGCTCAAGCTCAACCCTTCCAAGACTGAGTGGCTGTGGCTCCCGGCATCCCGATATAGTCAGTTGACTCCATCACTGACTATTGGGGGCGAGTCCTTGGCCCCCACAGAAAGGGCTCGCAATCTGGGAGTCCTCCTGGATATGCAGCTGTCCTTGGAGGAACATCTGACGGCTGTAACCAGGGGGACCTTTTATCAGGTTCGCCTGATTCGCCAGTTGCGGCCCTTTCTCGATCGGGATTCCTTGTGCACAGTCACTCACGCCCTCGTCACCTCTCGCCTTGACTACTGCAATGCTCTCTACATGGGGCTTCCCTTGAGGGACCCCCGGAGGCTCCAGCTGGTCCAGAACGCAGCAGCGCGGGTAGTGATGGGAGCAGCATGGCGCTCCCATGTAACACCGCTCCTGCGCGAGCTGCACTGGCTCCCGGTGGTCTTCCGGGTGCGCTTCAAGGTGTTGGTTATCACCTTTAAAGCGCTCCATGGCATAGGGCCTAGCTATCTTCGAGACCGCCTGCTGCTACCGACGACCTCCCACCGACTCGTGCGCTCCCACAGAGAGGGCCTCCTCAGGGTGCCATCAGCCAAACAATGTAGGCTGGTGACCCCCAGGGGGAGAGCCTTCTCTGTGGGGGCACCTACCCTCTGGAATCAGCTGCCCCCAGAGATAAGGAGAATCCAAGACCTCAGTGCCTTCCGCCGTGCCCTTAAAACCCACTTTTTCCAGCAAGCCGGGCTGGCTTAGGAAGAAATTTTTTAAAATTTTTAAATGTTTAATTGGTTTGTGGTTTTTTAAATTTTGGGCCAAATTTATATAGATTTTGTTTTTAATATTTGTATTTCATGTTTTTAATTCTGACTGTGCACCGCCCTGAGTCCTCAGGGAGAAGGGCGGTATATAAATTGAAAAATAAAATAAAATAAAATAAAATAAAATAAAAATAAACAGCAAAATAATCGGTGAGGGAGGAGTTAGGTACATTACATTATCTAAATCAGGGATGTCAAACTTGCTGGCGCCGCCCCTGCCCAGTTTAGCGAAGGGGGAAAAAGTCCCGATACATCACGTCATGTGACACTGCCGTGACACCGCAAGTTTGACCCTGAGTTTAAATCATGAGAAGTGATTTGCTAACTTTAAATTAACACACTCTATATCTGTTACACAATTTATCTACTCGAGGATGAAAATATGACTGTGTATAGCACCAACCTTGATATTTCTGTATGTTTCATTCAAAACCATTTTATTAAATTCTGGATTTTTAAGAGTGTCAAGGAAATTTGAATAAAGACTATGGAAGTTTGGCTCAATGCTAACTCTCTTCATCACGAGATATTGTGAAACCCAAGGCATGAATTCTTCTTTCACTGTTTCCTTCAGTTCCTCAACCTGGCTCCATAAACAAACAAACAAAAAGGAATTAATGAAGTAATAGGACTGGAAATGATTCCCTAACTCATACAGATGAAAAATTATAAAGATCTGAAATAAAACAATAACTTCTGAAAATTTTAAGTTGCCAAAATGTGTATTCTGTTTTGAATAAATTGCTCAAATACAAATTATATCAAGGTATTTAAATGCTGAAACTTTTCTTTTGATATTAACATTTGTGGCACCTCAGTCTTCCCAAAAAGCCCCAAGCAATTGTGTTATTATATACATATTCGCTTATGCACCCTGACAGAATGAAGGCTTATAGAACAGAAACTTTAAAAACTCATCAATTGCAAATAAAATGGTTTTACAGGAAGCTGGCCTAAAATAATCTTTAAAGTCTGAAAAATGATGGATATGTGGGAAAATAACAAGTGCAATGTTGAAGAAGTTCCAGATTTACATTTCAAAGACTGCTACATCAACATAATCATATTTAAACATTCCCGGGAAGAAACAGAAGAGTGGTGGGAAAAGGAAGCTTTCACATATGCAAACAATATCAGGTCAGTTAGTTCTTTCTTTGTATGCAACTATAACATAGGAAGTCCCTCACCTCTCCCTTCAAATTAGAGCTAAATTTGTGCAATATTTACCTTCTGAGTCATGTTGGATTGAGACAAATTATTAAAGATAAAAGCAATCTTTTCCTGAACATTTTCAGGAGGTTCTACAATCCTCTCTGTTTGATCAGTGGCCACTAGCAGAGTATCAATGTTGGTTGTATTAATAGAAGGCTGCAAAAGACAAACCACATGAGTTAATGAGTATGAGTTAATTTAATTAGGAATGCAATAGATCACAGGCATTCTTAGATAACAGGAAGTCCCAGAAATGATACGATCCAGAGAGGCCTTGATGCCACACTCTACCGTGGCGAACAGAAACTAGAATTCTCCCTTGGAGAGCCAAAAACAAATGAAGTTTGCTAGATTCATGCAAGCCTTTCCACATCCCAATGAAAGCATGCGTCAAGAAGTCCAGTCAGATCCTCCTTGGCTTAACAGCTGTTATCACTGGTTGTGCACAAAGACATGGAATGAGCCAATCATGGGAATCAGTTCTTCTCATGGCCAGATTCCCTGGGAGTGGAGGGGGGAGGGGAGACGATGATGACAGAGGGACATTTTCACCTGAAGAATTTCCACCCTTGTTTTAAAGCAAGACGACTGATAAAATATTTGAAGAGCTGCAAAGCAAAAAGGCAGGCAGAGAGTAGAATGTAGGCAATAATTGCCTACATTCAGAGTTAATTATATACAGGGAGTTCTCAACTTATGACCACAATTGAGACCACTTTCTGCTGCCCTGCAAGGCAGCTGTTAAGTGAATCACATCTGATTTTGACCTATTTTGCCTTGATTGTTAAGCAAATCACTGCAGTTGTTAAGTGAATCACTAATATCATTAAGCGAATCCAGCTTCCCCCATTGACTGCCTATCAGAAGTCAGCTGGGAAAGTTGCAAAAGGAAGTCACATGATCCTAGAACACTGCAACCGTTGTAAATATATACCAGTTGTCAAGCTCCCAAATTTGGATCATGTGACATGGGCATGCTGTGATGGTAGTAAATGTGAGGAGTGGTTATAAGTGGAAGACTATCTGAAAGGCATTAATTACAACAAAGCAACTTGGCTATTTGACTATGTTCTTATTTAAGGACCAGAATTTTTGGTTTCAAATAACAAATGAAACAATTGCATTCATTCATCCCAAAACTCCTTCATGTGCTTCCTGCCAGATGCATGGAAGCAAAGACTTACTGGCACATCTTTCTTGAAGCTGACTCGACCCACAGGCGCAATGGCTGTCTTTGCCACAGTGCTGCTGGTGGTGGTGGTGGTGACTACAGTGCTAACCTGGCCGGCGAGAGGAGTTTTTGCTGGAGCCTGGGCCTGGGCCTGGGCCTGGGCCAGGGCAATACTTCCAGGGGTGGTGATGGACCCCTGCATCTTCACAGGAGGATCTCTTGATTGCTGTCCATATTCAATGTACTTCGACAGACAAGAAAAGGTTATTAAAATTCACATACAACAAACTTTAATCCTAGAACCTCTTATAGAATTTTCTAATCTTGATACATGACTAAATAGAAGTTATTTTATTTCACACATAGCATCTACAGAGATCATGCAATCACTGATGTACAAATTTGGTTTAAATAAAGTGTCAGCAAATACATATTTGTCTCAAACTACTAGCAGGAATACTGAAGTTGGCAAATACTAGAGGGAAGTTCTTGCAAATTTCAAGAAAGCAAACAAAGAATCCAGGGGAAAAGCATTCAAAATTAAACAGTCTTGGAAAAAAACTGAAAAAGCCAACTTCCATTTTGGACAAATGATGAGTACAGGAATTCTGAAGTAATAGTTGACGATATGTTTGTAATCCCAGGTAAAAGTACAATATGGCTACTTCATACAGAAACCCTTCCAACTGGCATAAGATTATTGCAGAAGTCCTAAACCTCCTGGGCTTGTAGTATTACAAGACCTTCAAAAGCTTAACTCCCCTGTTGTTCTTGTGGCTGCTTTCAGGACGCAGGTATGGGCAACAGGCATTTGCTCCACCCCTTTCATAACTCTTTATAAAACATTTGGCAAAACTTGGAAGGAATTCAAGTCAGCTGTTCTGTAACTATAATACACTGAGAGTTAAAGCTAATGCAATTTTCCATGAAGGAACTTGTTTTCCTCCCCTTAAATGATGAAAGCTTGCTGCAAAGAATTTTTTACAAATCCTTACATGCCCTTTTGTAAGTGTTACTGAACACAAGCCTAATTTGTTTCATACTGCTTTATTCCCCTTGTTGATTTACTTTCCATAAATTTGTTAATACACACCTCCTGCAGGTGATGAGGGAACTGTATAAAGTGACTAATAGAAGCCAAGTGCTGACAGTACTGAGGGTAGTCCTTCAATCTGTAAATAAAATTAGCTATTAATAGTAGGAAATAAACAGTCTGATCCACAACTATTAGCACAATATACCAACAGTTAATCTTTGCAAAAACAGCCATGCCATTGCCTCATAAATGTTTTGTTTCTGATCAGCAACTAAAAATTAATCGAGAGGGAAGGTCAAGGAGGGAACTGACAAAAGCAGTATTGTGGCATTGCAACACAAGGTCTCAGTCTTTGGTATATTCACCCTGATACATAAAGTGACATGACGGTGCAATAGTTCAAGGCTGCTCTGATTATTTTGATGAAAGCATCAGATCCTGCAGACACTTTTGCCAACAATTACTTTAAAAAGACTGAGCTAATAGTTGTGACTACATGTTGCTAAGAAATAACCTATTGCAAACAAGCCAATTTATCAGGCAAAGGTCCATTGTTATATACAGCCAGTTAAGTCATATGTGACTGGAATCTTCAGCAAAGACCACCTCAATTCCCCAAGAACTCTTATGACCAGAATGCTTTTCACTTCAATGTAACCAACACTAAAATAATCCCAGTTTTGCTGTGGAGTGCCCAAGCCATACTGACCTTATAAATAGATAACTTTTTTTACTGTGAGCACAATGGCCCACATTAAAAAGGAAATTCTGTTGCCTGCTCTCAAGAGAAAGTGTGTATCTACCCACATACATAACCCATAAATACATATGCTATATACATACATAAATAAAAGCCTGCATGATGCACACACACATACACACACAATTAATCACCGTCCATTTTGAATACAAAACTTGAGAATTCACAAGGTTAATGCTATATGGAACAAAACTAACTGAATCTAGATGCTTTCTGCTTCCTCCCAGACAGTAACAAGGAAAACAGGTCATGAAGAGGAGGTGTAGTGTCCCAGACAATCCTGCGGACTCTGCTCAAGCGTCGCTTATATGCTATGGCCTAGATAGAAGGAAGTGAACTACCAATAATCCTTTCTGCCATCCTCACCACTCTCTGTACCGCCTTCCTGTCTGAAGCAGTAATGCTTCCAAATCAGACAGTAATGCAATATGACAGGAAGCTCTCGATCATTCCTATATAAAGTGGTAAGGACAGAGGAAGATGAACTTATTTATTTATTTATTTTATTCAATTTGTATACCGCCCTTCTCCTAGTGGACTCAGGGCAGTGCACAGCCAGAACTAAAACACATACCAATACAAAATTTAAAATTGTTAAAAGAATTACATACTTTGGCCCAAATTTAAAACAATTCGAATTAAAACCCATTGACAGATTAAAAGCTAAAAAGTAAAAAAAAAAAAAAAAAAAAAAAAAAAAGGGGGGGGGGGGTTCACGCCAGCCCTGCTTGATGGAAAAGTTTTCAGGGCATGGCAAAAGACCCAGAGATCCAATATCCTTCTTATCTCTGGGGGCAAATCATTCCAGAGGGCAGGAGCTGCCACAGAGAAGGCCCTCCCCCTGGGGGTCACCAGCCGACATTGCCTGGCTGACGGCACCCTGAGGAGTCCCTCTCTGTGGGAGCGTACTGGTCGGTGGGAGGCTATCGGCGGCAGAAGGCGGTCCCACAAATACCCAGGTCCTATGCCATGGAGCGCTTTAAAGGTGGTAACCAACACCTTGAAGCGCACCCGGAAGACCACTGGAAGCCAATGCAGCTCGCGCAGGAGAGGTGTCACATGGGAGTGCCCACTCGCTCCCATAATCCCCCGCGCGGCCGCATTCTGCACCAGTTGGAGCCTCCGGGTACTCCTCAAGGGGAGCCCCATGTAGAGAGCATTGCAGTAGTCCAGGCGGGAAGTGACGAGTGCCTGAGTGACTGTGCGTAAGGCGTCCCGATCCAGAAAGGGATGCAACTGGCGAATCAGGCGGACCTGATAAAAAGCCCCCCTGGCCACGGCCGTCATATGCTCTTCTAAAGACAGCCGTGCATCCAGGAGGACGCCCAAGTTGTGAGCCCTATCCGTGGGGGCCAATAACTCGCCCCCAATAGCCAGCAATGGCACCAGCCGGCTATATTGGGACACCAGAAGCCACAGCCACTCGGTCTTGGAAGGGTTGAGTCGAAGCCTGTTACTCCCCATCCAGATCCGCACGGCCTCCAGGCACCGGGACATCACTTCAAGGGCATCGTTGGGATGGCCTGGTCTCATGCAATGCATCGTTGTGATGAACTTGTCTCATGCAATGCAGAAAATGCAAATGCTTCTGTGCCTGCTTCACCAGTGTCTCACTGTTGAGCGGCCAAGTTAGTCTACTCATTAGCTGCACACCCAGAAACTTGATGCTGCTAACCACCTCCATAGGTGAACCATTAATACATAGAGGTGTGTGGCTATGCCTGCCTTTTCTGAAATTGATAATGATCTCTTTAGTTTTTTCTATGTTTAAAATGAGGCTGTTTTTGCTACACTAGTTCACTAAATCTTCTACCTCCTTGTGGTAAGCACCCTCCTTGTCATCTTGAATAAGGCCCACTACTATTATATCATCCACATACTTCACAATATGGTTGGTGCTAAACCTAGCACAACAGTCATGGGTGAACAATAGCGGACTTAGGACACAGCCCTAGGAGAACCTGTGCTCAAGAAAATGGTGTTAGAAATATCAGTCCCACCTCACACATACTGGGACCTATCAATAAGAAAATCAAGAATCCAGTTGCACAAAGGAGTATTAAAGCCTAAAAGGCCCAGTTTGTCTACAAGATGCTGAGAGATGATTATATTAAATACAAATAGCATGAAGTCAACGAACAGCATTCACATGTGAGTGTTTCTTTCCTCTAAGTGTGCCAAGCTCAGATGGAGAACAGAAGAATTAGCATTCTCTGTAGAGAATTTGGAGGGTAAGCAAAGTGAAGCGAGTCAAATGCTGGAGGGAGACTGGATACAATAATGTCCTTTATCAACCTCTCAAACATTTCATTATGATGGAAATAAGTGCAACTGGACAGTAATCATTGAAATCCGTAATTGTAGACTTTTTTGGCACTAGCAAAATAATGGCCGTCTTAAAACATGATGGGACCGAGTAAATAGTTTGTAAGTCACTGATGGTATGATAGAGAACATTCAGAGCCTCATCTTTGTTTGCACAAGGAGGAATATACATAGCTGTAATAAAGCTAACAGAAAATTCCCTAAACGGATAGAAGGGTCTGTATTTGATAGTCAAAAGTTCCACATCAGGGGAGCACAGACTTGAGACCACATTGACATTATTACATCATCTGTCATTTATATAAAAACGAACACCTCCTCCATGGGATTTCTGGTCCAGCCGAAATGTTGAGAATCCCACCAAGCTAACGGCACAATCTGGGACAGAGTGCTTTAACCAAATTTCTGTTGCAATGACACAGCAGTTTCTTACCTCCCTGTTTGTTATTAAATCTAGCCTCATGTAATTCATTTTTGGCTCTAAGGAGCGGGCATTAGCAAACAAAATAGACGGTAGTGACACTCTCTATGGTAGGAGTGTCAAACTCAATTTCATTGAGGGCCGCATCAGGTTTGTGTTTGACCTCGGGGCTGGGGTGAGTGTGGCCAGCTCGATGTCACTTGTCTTGGGGGCACCTGTGGTGGCCCAAGCGCTCTGTCAGCAAAATTGCTCCTGAGCTGCATTTTCGACTGCAACGGCCTCCTGCAACCCTCTGACAGTGAAAACGGTGCTCGGGAGGACTGCCTTTTTGCTGGCAGAGGCATCGTAGGCTGGTCCATCGCTGTTTCCAGGTCAGCTACACGGGTCAAATCAAAGCACCCTGAGAGTTGAATCTAGCCCGCGGGCCTTGAGTTTGACAACCCTGCTCTATGGTTTAGCTTTTAGCCTAGTTGTTAGTCCTCCACATTTGCCACGTTTCCTCTTTTGGTCATATCGCCTCCATTTCTGACAACAGTCAGCGCCGGAGGTAGACTTCCCTCCTGCAACCCCCACTGCCTCTGCTGCCCAAAACGCCAAGCACAACGTTTATGAAGAGAAACCAAGTATCTCAATGCATTCAGCCATTTGCTGGGAGTTTAAAATGTTATTTGCTCTGGCCCTGATCCCACCAGAACAGTGCACACACACACCTTGCTTTTCAGGAGGCCTTGAAGTGCTGGCTTTACCCACAAGTGTTGGGGGCAGAATGAGCCCAGGAAGATGATGTCGACATGTGTAACCCTAAAGTGAACCTGGCTGAGGCCATCTTGGAGGCTTCAGGGTTGCCACACAGCAGAGGGGGGGTGGGAATAGTTAAGACGGGGTTTGATAGACAAAACGAAGTTTTCCTGTGAAAATCAAGGACATTCTCATATGTGGCTGGCGAGAGGAGGAGCAAGTAACCAAGCAACAAGCCAGCAACTGGATTGGACAGCGTGACCAATGACTTGGAAGAAGGGGAAAACATTTACTTTTAATTAGGTGAAGCCATGGGAACTTTAGAGTCGGCTTTCACCAGTTGTGCCAATACGATGTTTCCAATAAATTGTACTTTGAGGAATCTACCTGCTTCAGAGTTCTCAATTTGTATGGGTACATTACTTGGAACACTGACAGGCTGACCTGGAGTGCCATGAGCTTCTATATACTTTTATGAGTTCTTATTGATTTTTATTCTGACTGTTTTGGACAGGGTATGTGTGCTTTTATTGTTTTGTGCACCACCCTGGGTGGTTGTTGCAATATGGGCAACTATACAGCTCTTTTAAAGTAATGTAAAATAAAACCAATTATCAATTCTTTCACTATGAGCAAGCTTTCCTAAGTGAGGCTGCAGCCAGTGTCGTCTGCTGGTCCCACCAAATTGTGGGAGAGGAGAAAAAAGGAGGCAAAAGCAACTACTAGCCATGGGAATATCAGAGGACATAAAAGAAGTATAAGTGCAATGGATTAGCAAAGATTCATTTGCTCTGGAAAGAAAGGAAAATTTACTAAAACTGGTTCACTCAGAGACACAAGACAAATATATTATAGCTTACCACTTATTTCTAAGAGTTCTGAAAACTAGAGACAAAAGAAACTAAGGAAAAATCATCCTGCATGGATCAGAAATACAGAGCAAAATTCATTTTGAAGTATTTTGTGGAGAAAGAGTTCTGGTAGTGACGCCAATCGGTCATAAATTGGCTATAGCATTCTTTGCTATTCACTCCACTGTCCTTTTTTTATGTTTAAAGATAAATATGAGCATAGATATGAATGCACATGTGAACTGTATATACTTGTATACTCTTATCATTCAACCATTCAAAGGGAGCAGTATGTAGAACAGAGAATTATCATTAGCCATAATTTTAGTCAAGATTGAAAATCCATCAGCCAGGATCTTCAAACTAAATCTTGTACCTATGTCCGGGTTAGGAATATATCCTTTGTTCTAAAACATGAAATCTAAATGTCTATTGGATGTATATATTTGTTACAGAATTCATCTAAGAACTACAATATGCAATTTATTTTAAATACCAATTTTGTATTTTATCACCAATTTTGTAAATCTAAATATACTGCTAAAGGGGGTCTATATAAAGATTCCCTCAAACGTTTCTGAAAGAAATTAACGAAGAATTAAGAGACACCCACCTATTTTTAAATCTATCTAGTGCAGCAATTCCAAAATAGTACATTTTGGATGTAAAAGGCTTTCGTAAGGCTTCAAGCACATAGCGCAGGGCCAGGCCCAGGGCCATATAGGTCACCAATCCCTTCTCGATTATCCCACCAAAGAGACAGGCTGTTATGTGGAGCTCTTTATCGGGATATTGTGGGAAAAAACGATATTCTTCGAATAAATTCCTCAGCATACAGTTAAATACTTCTCGCTCCCGTTTAATGTTAGAGTCCTTAAATCTCTGTAGCATTTCTAACACCTGTAAGGAAATCAGAATGTTATAAAGAAAATTCATTTGTGCAGAGCCCTACAAAAAATGAAAAGTTTTTTGAGTTAATCCAGCCAAACTTTGGCTAGAGCTCTCTGTAAACAAGGTGGTAAATATTTTCATTTGTTAAGCTAGTTATCACAAGATTTTTAAAACAATTACTACATTTTTTTAAAGGAAGAAAAGGTCAAGCCTGCCACAAATTGACCTTGACTCTTGATGAGTTCATGGAACATTCAGTTAAAATTCAGTTATCTGACCATCTTTGTTTTTTCAAGACAACCCAGCTCAGTGGCCACCTGCTATCATGTATTACAGTTATGTTTCTTAATACTGATGAATCACAAAACTAGTGTATTTTAAAGGGACTATAAAATGATCCAATTCATACTTTTAAGCCACTCTGACATTCAAAGATGGCAAAATTGTGCCTTAAGTAGATTGTGAGGCATGCAAAGGAAAAAATATTGTTCCGGACAAGAATGTTTCCTTAAAATTGGGTTCAGTTAAAGCCTGAATCATTTTCAAAACTACAAGTGCAGGTTTATTTGCTAGACCCTCTTATTATCTGGCATATAATAAGGCATACTTAATAAAATACATCAGCAATGAGATTTACTAATAGATTAATGTTTAAAATATAGGTAGTCCTTACTCACCAACTGCAATTTGGACCAGCAACTCTCTTAGTAAGGGGTACGGTCATTAAGTACAAATCAAGTGACCACACAGATTTATGACATCAGCACTGGCTCAGTCATTAAGTGAATAACCATTAGAGTGATGTAATATGACCATCTCTTGCGACTTTCTGCCAGCTTCCCCGTGGATTTTGCTTATAGTCAGCTTTGAAAGTCACAAATGGTGATCATGTGACTGCAGGATGCTGCAGCCATAGTAAATGAACACGTTGCCAAGTGCCGAAATTGTGATCCTATGACTGTGGGGACAATGGCTGCAACTTAAGAGAACCAGTTTTAAGTCTTGTTTTTCACTGCTGTTGTAAGACTGAAAGGCCTCTGAACAAGTGGTCAGTAAGTGAGAACTATCTGCAACAATTTTGTTTTGCATACAGCATGTACTGAAAATGCAAAGGTTGGCTGTAACTGTACAAAAAGCATTATTTCAAACTTTCAATTTTCTTTATTTTGCAACTCAACAGAAAGTACCATTGTCAGCACCTGCCATGCCAAGAGTTTGATAATACTTGAAATAAAAGCATTTGCTTTCCAAACTCACCTCATCTACAGACATGGTGGGATGGGGTGGGTGATTATAAATACGCTGAAAATAGCTGTTGGCTTCATCATCAATCTCTTTGCTAAAGTGCTGATTAGCCTCTGGCCATACCTGAGATAAGTCAGCTGTTGGAAAAAGGCATGTACAAATTAAGTACGTGAAATGCTGGAAAATGCATTTATTTTATGGCACCAAGTTAACAGAAGCCACCTACTGTGTTTCAGCTGCCTCTACTAGTCAGGGAAGTAATTGGTACCCAGCATACTGATTGGCAGAGGCTGAAAGGTGGTCATGTGATCCAAAAAAGCAAACATCTCTCAGATACTGAGGATGCTCTAAGTCAGAGAGGAGATTTGGGCAGAGGTTGAGAGTACAACCTTGGCAGGAAATACAAAGTAGGACACAACTTAATAGTTGTGGGGGAGTTAAGTGCCTAGGTCACATCATCAGTGCTAGGTCATAATCATCATCGCTAGACTAGCTCTGATGATGTGAACTAGTTTGAGTAATGAAATCTCTGCAAGAAAACAACTGAACTCAGAAAGCACAAAAGCTAGAGATGTTTGGAACAAGTACTCTCGATTTAACAGAACAAAAATTAAACTATTCAGTCACAGCCACAAAGGATACATTGAGAGAAAAATAAGTGAAGTATTTGCAGAGGAGAATCTGTTTGGGGTAGTGGTTAAGGTACCAGGCTAGAAACTGGGAATCTGTGAGCTCTACTTCTGTCTTAGGCATGAAGCCAGCTGGGTGATCTTGGGCCAGTTATTCTCTCTTGGCTCTAAAAAACAAGTAATGGCAAACCATTTTTGAAAATGTTGCCAATAAAACCACAAGGCTTATTCAACCAATGCACAGGAATACTTGTGCAGGTGTAAGAAAGGATGATTCAATATTAATATATCCTACAGGAAAGTGAAGCTGAAAAAATATTGGAAATTTCAGTAAGACAACAATCTAGCATACTGTGTAGCTCCAAACTGGACACAAAAGTTACACATTTTGGAATGGTCTTTGGACTCCCACACAATATGAGTGAACATCTGTGGGAAGATCTCAAACATGCTGTACATTCAAAGATACTTGAGAACTGAACTGGAATAGTTCCTTAAAGGAAAAGGGAGGTGTTTTTTCCGAAAAATGAAGAACAGAGAGACCTCTTTAGGTGGCTAAAGGAAATTTTGGGAGCTGTAATTTCTTTTAAAGGGAGTGTTGCAAAGTACTAACTGAAAGGGTACCCACAGCTCTGCATCTGCCAGAGTCACTCCTTTTTTATTACATACCCAGCACCATCCACCCCTGCAGCCTAAACCAACAAAGCTGTGGGATGGTCCACAATCAAACAACATCACCACTTACAAGGTTTCACCTTACTCTGCTGGAATGCGGGCTGGTTCAGTCCTGATGTGTTCAGCTTTCTTGGCACAAATGGATCATTATTCACTGCAGGGAGGCCAAGGTTCCCAGTTCCAATACCCAGACTACCTGTTGTGAGACCACCTACTGAAAAAACAAATAATTATTTCTGACTTTAGAACAGTATAGTTATCCTTGAAAAGTTCAACTGTTGATTATTTTATATATTTCATATTTATTTATTTATATTTCATATTTCTTAACTGTCCATTCCAAAGAGGCCTGGTGGTGCAGTGGTTAGAATGCAGTATTGCGGGTAAATTCTGCCCACAGCCAGGAATTCAATCCTAACCGGCTCAAGGTTAATTCAGCCTTCCATCCTTCCGAGGTCAATAAAATGAGGAGCCAGATTGTTGGGGGTAATACGCTAACATTTGTAAACTACTCAGAGAGTGCTGTAAAGCACAATGGAGCACTATATAAATCTAAGTCTATTGTTATTGCTATTTCCTTTGATATAATGATCCAATGTACAAAGGAGTGTTCAAATTATAGGGCTCAAGGATTCCACTACCCTCAAAAATAAAAGACATTGCAGAGGTCAACGATAGTGATAGTTTCATCTGCAAGCTCAGAAAATTTGGGCTTTGGGAATAGGAAGCAATATCCTTTGAGAAAGAATTGAGTCTTGGGAATAGAAGGCCATCTGTAGAATTTCTGGGATACAGATAAGAAAATATAACAAAAATAGTTTCCCCTTAAGTGAGAAAGGAGCAAGGCATAGTATTTAATGTCTGGCTACAAAAAGAAGCTCAAGCAGAGTACCTGGAAGCTGTGAAGAGAGTCCACCAATCCCACTAAAAGGTGTGTTCTGGTTTTGTGTAGAAAGCGGTGGAAATGCTTTTGCTGGTGACTGAGGAGTACTAAAAGCAGAACTCAAGTTTGGAGGAAATCCAGGCACACTCTGGGTATGAGGAACCGTTGGGCCACCTAAACTGAGAGATGCCATCCCAGCAGCAAGTGGATCAATCTGACAAGAATAAAACATCAAGGAAAAGAAAACAGTTATTTATATATTTGTATTAAATGGTTTATCATCTTTATTTAGGCCACACTTGCCAAATCAGTAACATTCTGCATCAAATCCTGACATGACGGGTCTGTTCCTACCAACGTAAGAAGAATCATGAAGATCAGATTCAAAAGCCCATCTGGAGTGGCTTTTTGTTCCCCAAATGCCAATCATCAGCTCTGAAAAGCTAAAAAATCAACTGGAGTTTGCCTACAAAACTGGAAATTAGATGATATACAGAATGGCCCTCAAGACTGAAGGTAGTCTTATCCTCTGAGACTAGAAAGAGACAGGACATAAAAACACAATAAGCAGAGATAGTCAGAAAGATTAAGAAGAGAAACACACACAGCAGAGCTATCTGGAGAGGGAGAATGCCATAAGCCAAAGTGAACTTGGATTTGAAAGTGTACATACATTAAAACATAAATAAAGAACAGCTGGTGGAAAGCAATGAGTATGAAGCAGCCTCTGAAAATATCAGAAAAATAAATAAGAGTGAAATTACTTTATCCATCAAAGAGACACTTCTGCAAAATTCTCCTGATGGCTCTTTTAGATTATAAATTAACTGTCAACTCTCTGAAGCCATATTGCTTTTACTTCGTTTCTTACTTGCCATACATATGGGGGGAGAGGGATGTGGGATAATTTCCTCCCAGATGCCAGACATAACAGAGATAAGGCCCGTGGGAATCACGGTTGTCTCAACGAGACCTCGTAATGGCTGGAGGGAGTAGCTAAACAGCCTGCCATCCACCTAGTTGGTTAACGTGACCAGTGACACTAGGGGATGGGTAATTATAACAAAACACGGGAAATATTTAGAGTTGGTTTCACATTTGAATGTGCCAATATGATGTACCCAATAAAATGGATCTTTGAGAAAATCCACAGCCTCAGAGTCCTGAATTGATTGGGCCCATTACTTGGAACCATGACATTAAAATGCAGGACAACTATCTTCCAACTGCCCATAATGTTCAGTACTGCAGATAAATTTCTCAAAACATACGTCCAGACTATCTTTTTCTTTTCTTTTTTCTTTTCCTTTCTTTCTCTCTCTCTCTCTCTTTCTTTCTCTCTCTCTTTCTATTTAATTTCTTTTAATCAGTAGAACAGAGCCAAATACAGTATTTAGAAAATAAATAATGAAAGGGCACAGAAATCTACCTGTGAGTGCAGTCCTAGAGTTGTTCCTTGCTTTTTCAAAGAGCAGTTCAGCTGAGAGCCAAAGAGCCCCATTATCACAAGCCCTTATAATCTAGCACTGATGCTTGGCCTGAGAAGCTGTAAAGGGCCAATCAGGTTCAAAGGCTGTGCTTAACCTGCAAGGTAACATTCACCATGCAAAGAAAACAGGATGAACTCCTTTTGAATGAGGCTGAATTCTGCACACTGAAAACCAATAAACAAAAGAACCTGCTTCTCTCACACTTGCTACATACCTGCACAGGGGAGATGGCATCCAGGCTGCTAGCACTGGGGGGACGTCCTTTGGGCATCACGCCAGGTGGTGGCTGTCTGGCTTTGTTCACTACATTGCTGCAGTTGGCTACCATGGTGAGAATAGTTTCCGACAGCTCTTGTGATACACTTCTAATGGAGAAACCAAGTCATTTTTACTGAGAATTACCAGAAAGTCAGTTTGTTTTAGCACTGTTCCAAGAACTACATTTGGTCCTGGCTATAAACTTGGCTAGATGGGAAGGCTAGCAAATCCTCTATCTTAGAATTGGCTTGTTTGAGCTTAGATCTCTTTCTCCCAATGCATTCTAATATCCTCTTGTATAACTGAGGGACAAAAAGCTCAACATATTTTAACATTTTTTCCCCAGCAAGCAAAAGCTGAAGGACATAAAAGAATCTCAAAAATAGCTGATGACTTGGTTGTCAGGGATTGAGATGTTGATTGTGCATGCATCTAGGAAGAGAATGATGGTATTGATGGTTCCCTTTTCTCTTTTAAAAAAGTTTTGTATGGCTTCCCAACTTCCAACTGTAATTTAGTCGTTGTGACATCTCTGGGCTGTCACAACAACTAAATTACAAAATCATAAAACCAAAACTAAAAACCTGGTGCCTCAGTCACCCTCCCAGGATCCTGCAACAAATATGCCTAGGCATTCAACACTACCTAAGTTCCTGGGAGAAGAGGCAGGGCTTGATGGCCTTCCAGAAGGCTAAAAGGATTGGACTTGTTGGATGGTCAGGGGGAAGGTGTTCCACAATGTGTGGCAGCCATGGAAAAGGTAGGGTTACTAGGTCCCCACAGATGGCAGTATGTCAGGGAAGGCACCTGGAGTTGCTACCTTCTCTGATCTAGTGGGATGGGCAGATCCCTTCAGGGATAGGAGGTCCAATAAATAGCCTGATTTGTACCATGTAGCGCTTTAAAAGTGATAACCAGCACTTTTGAATTGCATCTGGAAGGAAACTGGGAGTCAGTAGAATTTGCACAAAATGGGTATAACATTTTGTGCCATTACATTCTGGACCAATTATAGTTTCTTGATGGTCTTCGAGGACAGCCCCACATAGAGTGCAATGTAGTAATCCAAGTGGGAGGTGACCAAGGCATGAATGACCCCAAGAGGACACAATTGGAGTGAAATATGAATCTGTGCAAAGTCCCTAACTGGCATCTGCTCTTCAAGCAGGAGGGGTGATTCTAGAATCCCCTAACTGTGCAGGACCTCAGTGCAACTCTATCCAGTGTCTAAGACGTATAACACCAGACCGGGCCGGGGGGGGAGGGGGGAGACGGACTGGGGGGGGGGGGGACAGGGGGCAAAATTTCAAAGCCCCTGTGCTGTGCCAGGGTTGAGTTGAACACTGATCCTCCCCCAGCAACTTACAGCCTCCAGGCACTAGTCATCCCGGCAACAGCATCACCTGCCTGGCCAGGAATGGAAATGTATTACTGGGATCCTCAACGTACTGAGGATACTGGCCCTTGTGCCATCGATTGACTTTTCCCAGTGGCTTCATGTATCTACAAGCGGAGATGTAAGAGACATGACCTTTGAGGTACTCCGCATGCTCTCAAGAAAGGAGAACCATCTCCAAACAGCATCTCCCATTCCTAGCCCCTGAAGCCAGCCCTTAGGACACTATGGTTGATGGTACTGAAAGCTGTCAAGAAAACACAGAGTGCCAATCATCCGATTGTACCATCCTGTCCAGTCTACCCAAATGCAGTCATCTGCATTTACAACCAATGCCATCTCAGTACTGTACACCAGCCTGAATCCAGCATGAAAAGGGTCCAAATAACCTATTTCCTCCAGGGCCCTCTATGGCTGAATGCCAACTCCCCCTCTCAACAATCTGTTCTGGTGGTCTTAAACTTCCAAACCTGAGATTATATTATGAGGCTGCAGCGTTTACACAAGCAAATGATTGGTTTGGAAGGACAAAGACTGGAATATTGAATATAGAAAGCCACGATCTTGAATTTGGTTGGCACGCATATTTATTTTATGAAAACAAGGTTGATAAAGTATTTAATAGTCATATACTTAGAAACTCCTTGATGAGAGTATGGAAGAAGCACCGATTCAAATGGGATTATAAAATACCGTTGTGGTTGGATCTTGGTCATATTATACGGAATATAAATATAAAGTCACTCGGGGGGGGTTATATAAAGAAGTACTTTTTAATGATGGGGGCAGATGGCAACTAAAGACATTGAAGACACTGTTGGAAGAAGGGATTAATTTAACTTGGTTACAATATAATCAACTTCAATTGAGATGGAGAGAAGATCAAAAAACTGGTTTAATGCTGCATGAAGAAGAATTGGTTAGACAGATAAAAGAGAAAGGCCCAATGCATATTAAGAGGATTTATAATGTTTTGTTAGAGAGAGATTCAGAAAATGAATTGGTTAAAGATTGTATGATAAAATGGGCGCAAAATTTTGGAGAACCAGTTATGATGGAAACATGGGAAAAAATATGGGTTCAGAATGTTAAGTTTACACAGTCGCAGAATTTAAGGGAAAATTTTTATAAAATGTTTTATAGGTGGCATTTAGATCCTAAGAAATTGTCATGTATGTATCCTAATGTTCAACCGAAGTGTTGGAGATGTGATTGTTTAGATGCTACATATTATCTTATATGGTGGACATGCAAGAAAGTTAAGGCTTTTTGGATAAAAATTTGGTGGGTTATGCAAAATGTTTTAAAGAAAAAAATTCAATTTTCTCCTCATTTGTTCTTATTGGGTATAGTCAAGGGTTTTTCAGTGGGTGAAACAAAATTGATATTGTATATGGTGACAGCAGCCAGGTTATTGATTGGTCAATATTGGAAAAGGGTTGATGTGCCTACAATTCAAGAATGGACCTTGAAGATGGCCAGTTTCGCAGAAATGGCGAAGATATCAGCATACTTAAAAGACCGGACTCAAGAGAGTTATGTATGGGAGTGGAAGAATTGGATAGATTATGTGCAGAATAAATACCAAACCAGGAAGTATCAGATAGTTTTTAGCTAAATGTTGTGTAGAAATGTATAGTTTATAAGGGGCGAAATAGTTTATTGTGATGTAAAAATTTATAGTGCACAGGGAGGGGAATAGAGGGGTGGTAAAGTATGACATAATATAATGTGGATGGATTTCACCTTGGGGAAGTCATGGGGAGGGAGGGTTGGGGGGGGTTGGGGAAGGATGGGGGGGGGAAATGGGGGAAAAATTTGTTGTTTGTAAAACTTTTCCAATTAAAAAAACAAACAATCTGTTCTAAAAATGAGTCTGAACTCATTTCTGAATGTGAAATGAGTTATCCAACATTACTGAGTCCAAGGATGGCCTTCTGAGAAGGGAGCACACTACCACTTCCTTCAAGAACTGGTGTGCCACCCCCCCCCCCTCAGATGAGGAGGTACCCAAAGTACTATCTATGATTTTACATTTCTGGGAAGTTACAGATTGATTAGAAGATATTCAGAGGGAAGCAACAAAGATGATAAGGGATCTAAGGATATGCCAAACCATGACAGGTTTAGGTGGAAAAAACCTGGGGTGGTCAGGCTGGAGAAAAGAAGATGGTGGGAAGATATGATGAAGCTATGTGGAGATACATAAAGGAAAGCAACAGGGAAGGTGGTCAAGAACTACCTTCTCCAGCTAGAAGACACCAGATCCAAAATGACAAATTGCAGCTACATGTAATTTGTTTAAATATAGGAAAACTGCCTGACTGTAATATCTGTAAAACATCACTGTGAATGTTGTGGGTACTTCATCTCTATATGGTTTAAAGGAGAGGGTTATCATTAGAGTTGGTTAGCTGCACCATGCTGTACAAGTCCTCCAAAGATCATCTGCAAGTTTACCCAATGCCATCTCTGTATTGTACACCAGTACTGTAACCCAGACTGAAAAGGGTCCAATAATCTACTTGATCGAGGATCCTCTGAAGTTGAGCAGTAACCATCCTCTCAACAGCCTTCCTCAAAAAGGAAGTTTGGAGATTGGATGAAAGTTGTCTAACACAATTGGGTCTAAAGGTGGCCTCTTGAGAAGAGGCTCACAGACCCTTCTGTCATTCACCTCACCGTTTTACATGAAGGAAATAATCTTATACTAAGCACGGTTACACCTAACTAGTACTTGATGGAAGTGCATCAAGAGACGCCAGGCTACACAAGGAAGAAAGCAGCAGTAAACCACTTCCATATTGCTACCAAGAAAATTACCCAAGAAACAAATGATGAATCCATTTTGACCCTGTAATATGTAAATTTTAAATGTAGATCCAATATGGGATATATAAATAGAAGAAAAAAATCATTTATTGGTTTAAGACAAATAATATTTTGCATATAATAACTTTGAGGATTATCCATGTGTTCTATATTCATACCTCTTTTCAATTTGCTATTTGTCCACAAAGTTCTTACCTCAACTTTATTTATTTATTTATTCATTTATTCATTCATTTTATTGGTTCGATTTATATGCTGCCCTTCTCTGGAGCCTCAGGGCGGTTTACAATGCGTTAAGCAATAGCCTTCATACTTTTGTATATACCTACTTACTAGCGCTTTCGGCCACCCCAAGTGGTGTTCTTCTTCTTTTTTTTTTTTAATATATACAAAGTCAGCTTATTGACCAAGTGGGTCTGTAGCTGAGCTACAGAATATCACACTCTGAACTCCCCTCCTCTGATTTAGCCCCTAAACAGACATCTTTTTAAAGAAGACCATGACTTGCTTACCCAGCACAAGCCTGAAGGCAAGCTAGCATTGTTGCTAGGGTCTCTGGTGGAAGTTGAGCACTTTTGGGCTGGTCTTTCTCTGGAGCAAGACCACCCAGGATAGAGGGACATCTTCTCTTCAAGAAAGTCATACAAGCTTGGATGAAAGGCTCCTAGGGAGGAAGAGAAGTGCAAAGCTGTATGAGATGCATATAGTATAAGCCCAAAAAAAACTTCATATTTATACAAAATAATAAAGGCAGGATATAAATAAATAGATAAGCATTGGGTGAGTTCAACACATTTAAAGGCATACATTGCACACATGAACAGAAGGACACTTTAAAATAAGCAATGGTTTTCATCAGAAAACAACTTGCAGACTGAATTAAGAAAACCCTACTTACCCCATGCTCCCGAATTTTATCTGTGAGCCATTTGTCTAGTTTGAGGTATTCCCGCCGAGAGGCAAGGGCAGCAAGATCAATAACAAAGGCAAATGGAGTACCATTCAGCAGCATAGACAATGCCTGAAGGGAAAAAAAACAACCTGCTAGTCCATAAGGCAAGCCTGACCCTTCTACTAGCCTTCCTGTAGTGGTCTGCAAATTCATTTCCACCGCACAGCATTTGTGATGGAAGAAAGCAACATGTCTTCCCAGGTGTAAGTTCCTTGGGAATCCTAAAAATTAGCAGGGTGAACGTAGGTGTGTGGGAGAGAAATGAATGGCCACAGGAAGGGCATGCCTGCTGAAGACGGAAAGGTGCTCAGAAGCAGAAAACTAATCTTCCTCCTAATTTTTCCTTCGCCAGAAACAATCGTCTTCTTCAGCATCACAACTGGTGACTATATCCTTCTAATTCAGATTTACCACTATTTCACACTGGACCAGGAACTGCTAGTATTTTGATGACTGGATGGAGCTCCCAATAATATTGGAATATACTGAATATTGGAAAGCTAATATACTGGAAGAACAAAAGCTAGTAGTTTGTAAACTACTAATCATGAACTACTAATTAACAATTAATTAATTAGTGGAATAACTTGCCTCCAGAAGTTGTGAACATTCAAACACTGGAAGTTTTTAAGAAGAGATTGGACAACCATTTGTCTGAAATGTTATAGGGTTTCCTGCCTGAGCAGGCATTGCACTAGAAGACCTCCAAGGTCTATTCTATTCTGTTCTGTTCTGTTCTGTTCTGTTCTGTTCTATTCTATTCTATTCCCATTCCCATTCTTTCTACTCTTTCTACTCTACCCTACCCTACCCTACCCTACCCTACCCTACCCTACCCCACCGCACCCCACTAATGGACTATTCTAAATAACAACTAATGAACTAGAAGATCTCCAAGGTAATTATAATTATCTGAGAACTGAGGTACCTTGTTCAACTGTTAAACCCAACATAAATGTATTATATTATGGCTACCTAGATTTTCTCGCAGAAACTGGGGAGTAGTTTGGTTTGGGAGCAGTTTGAGTACAGGTCTGTCTCTCCCCATATGTATCTACCTACCCCATTAGATCCAGGAGGGCATGGTCTGTATCCAATCTACCATGGAAGCAGATTCAGGATGAGATCTTTTTTGGTATGGCCCTTTCCTTCTGGAACACATTCCCCTGGAGAACACACTCACCCTGACCCTGCTGGCCTTCTGAAAGGACTTGAAGACCTGGTTTTGTTACTAAACCTGGGCTAAGCCCAAATTATGGTTGTGGATTTTTTTCTCCCCCTGATGCAATGTTTATTTCATTTTTTGTTCTTCTTGTTGTTCTTCTTTATGTATGTGATCTGTACACATACACAAAAGCTATGATTAACAAATACTATCAAGTCATTTGATAACAAATATTCAAGATATTCAGAGTAAAAATATGCAAAAAACACAAACATCTATTTAAAAATAAGTAAATAGATAGGTATGTACATGTACAGATTCACAGTGCTTTACAGCCCTCTCTAAGCAGTTTATAATGTCAGCGTATTGCCCCCAACAATCTGGGTCCTCATTTTACCCACCTCAGAAGGATGGAAGGCTGAGTCAACCTTGAGCCAGTCAGTATCAAAGGAATTGAACTGCTGGCAATCAGCAGAATTAGCCTGAAATACTGCATTCTAACCACTGTACCACCACGGCTCTTATCATGTATGTCAGCAAATATTACCTCACTATTATATGTTATTATTGAGATAAATACAAGATCTATCAACATTTAATAGAACTGTGTTCCTGCTCTGATGTTTCATTATTTTAAATTTGGCTGTGATTTTTCTAATCTAGTAACTGAAGACCCTTTAAAAATTTTACAGCATTTTAATTGCTAAAATTAAACAGATAAGTTCCTTATTTTTAAGTTTGGGATTCAATCCTGTAAATAAATGCAATACACCTAACTCTGGAAAGCATTTAATTATTTGATTAGTAATGGTATGGTATGTCCCCAAAGTATTATGCCAAAAAGGTTCAGCGTTAACGCACAACTACTGCTTGTGAAAGTATGGTCCTCTTTTTTAGTATTTGGAAGAATAATCCTGATATATATGTCCCAATCTAACTAGAGAGATATAGTTGAGTATTAATAGTCGAGTTTCCCACATTTCATAAGAGCCTAAAGGCCTGGCTCTGCCAGATAGTTTAGGGCTCCAATAGAGGAACATCACAGTGGAGGTGGTTGAGCAATTAACAACAGATACCATCTCTCCCTCATCCTACTCCCACCCTCCCCAACTATTAATTGGGCCACTTTTTCTAGTATTTTAGAAGTAGTACTTTATTTACATCTTTTAGCTTTTAATCTTCATCTTCTATGATTGGGCAACCAATAAATTTTAGGAATAAAATAAAATAAAATAAAATAAATAAATCTCAAAACTGTTGTTGAGGGGAAAATAGGAGAAAGGTATGTTGAATATGTTTGCTGCCTTGAGTTATTTGTAAAAATAATAAAGGTGGGATACAAACAAACAAGGCTGAATGGCTGAAGCTCCAACATTCCTATTGTCTTAAAAAAATTAATTTGTAACAGAAGAAGCACTGCAGTTTACTACCATTCACTACTCTTATTCAGAGGTTTCCTATTGTGAAAATCTCATGCCCTGTCACTCATGCCCTGGTTACTTCCCGCTTGGATTACTGCAGTTCCCTCTACATGGGCCTGCCCCTGAGATGCACCCGGAGACTCCAGCTGATCCAGAATGCAGCCGCACGGGTTGTTATGGGAGCCCCTCGTTACTCCCATATAACACCTCTCCTGCGTGAGCTGCACTGGATACCAGCGGTTCTCCGGGTCCGCTTCAAGGTGCTGGTTCTCACCTATAAGGCCCTACATGACTTAGGTCCGGGATATTTGCAGGACCTTCTCCTGCCTGCCTCTCACCGTCCTGTTCGCTCACATAGGGCTGCTCTCCTCAGGGTTCCGACGGCGAGCCAATGTCGTCTGGCGGCGCCCAGGGGTAGGGCATTCTCTGTGGGTGCTCCCACCCTCTGGAATGAGTTGCCTACTGAGCTCCGGACGGCTCCTTATCTCCGCTCCTTCCGTCGGGACCTGAAGACTTGGCTGTTCAAGCAAATAGGCTGACTCTGATTCTGGGTTTTATTATTTATTATTTATTAGTTAATTTGGTTTAAAATGGGATTCTGTTGTACATATTTTTAACTTGGGTTCGCCGCCCTGAGTCCTTCTGGAGAAGGGCGGCATATAAATACATTAAATAAACAAACAAACAAACAAACAAATAAACAAGATGGAGTTCTGGAAAATTATATACCCTAATCTTATTAAATGAAGAAATTCATACAACAAATCAAACAGGCATGCTTTTTTTTACTTTTCTTCAAGAATGGACATATTAGAGATCCTTACTGCTCTGATCAATGATAATGAATGACACTTCCTTCCTACCTGAGTCAGAAGCTAACTGATTATTGGAATCAGTTAGTTTACTGTTTATTTAGAAAGTAAACTATCTTGTTGAAGTTATTGTTTGTTCTTCCAGTGTGACATTTTTCCAGGGATATGGCTGTTTGGTGATCCTAGCCAATTTTTCCCCATCACCTTTACAATTGCAATACAATTTCAAAAATATAATACAAAAATGTGCTACAAATTGCATAGCAGAAATTGGGTTGGGCCTGGAGCAGGTATTTAAGATGGCTCAAGTCCAAAGTCTAAGGTCCTTTTTCTTTTCTTTACACATTTTAGAATAAAATTGCAACACAAGAACAAATGGAGGGAAAGATAAACTCTCCCTTGAGTGAAGCTCAACTTCTGGGACTTTAAAGACTTGCCACTAACTGTTTCCAGGATTTTTTTTAAAAAATCCATTTCAGTTCCTGTCTGGTATTTGCCTCTAAGAAAATACTATCCAACTACAAAGCAAATCAAAGGAGAATCATCCTTTATTAAACCTAAGTATTTATTTTCCAAATCTGAAGCACTGTTTTACTGAAAACATTTCCAATTTATTCTAGAAAGGTGTTTGGAATAAAAAAACCATTCATAAATTTATAAAATTATTTGGTTCTAATATAGTTTAAATTTGTATGGTTTAAAAGTCTTGCATAATGAATAGAACCATATGCGTTAACTATGTTGCTTGATAATATATTATGAAACTGGGTATTCCCTGCCTCACTGTATCTGAGGTTTATATAAATTCCTTTTTTTAAAAAAATCTGAACTTTTTTTTTTTTTGCAAGGAAGAACTTTCCTTTCTCTCAAGCTTGTCATTCTATCTCTGACTCATGTAGAACCACATTATTTTAATAAATTGTAACAATTTGGGTGGGGTCTCTCTCTCTCTCTAGCTCCCTCCCTCCCACCCTCCCTCTCTCTCTCCCTCCTTCCCCCTCTCTCTCTGTGTCTCTCTCTTTCTCAAGTGTCTTAAAATGCATCCCATTCCCCAAGAAAACTCCCATTTCCACTGAGAGGTCCCAAAGTAGAAAATCTGAGGATTTTCTAGCAAAGATTTTTTTTTTTATTTATTTATTTATTTATTTATTTATTTATTTATTTATTTATTTATTTATTTATTTATTTTTTGTTTGTTTGTTTGTCATATTCCTATGCCACCCACTCTCCGAGGACTCTGGGCGGCTTACACTAGTATACTAAATAGCATATTGCCCCCTAACAATCTGGAAGGATGGAAGGCTGAGTCAACCTTGAGCAGGTGAGATTTGATCTGCTGATCTGCTGAACTAGCAGTCAGCTGAAGTAGCTGCACTCTAACTACTGCGCCACCTCGGCTCTTTTCACTTTCACTGCCCCAATTTGCCTTAAAATATTGATTTTTAAAAAAATCATGGCTGTTGCTTTTTCTCTGCTGCTACATGTGTCATTTTGATATATGGTTTTTATCTTGTTTCTAAGTATTGTTAAAATAATGTAAAAAAATGATGACCATTGCAGTGTCTGGAGATACATGATCAAACTTCAGGTGCTTGCCAACCAGCCTATATTTATGATGGTTGCAGTGTCCCAGGGTCCCATAATTGCCATTCATAACCTTTCAAAGTTAATGAGGAAGTCAGATTTGCTTAATTGTTATGTGATCTGATTAATGACTACAGCAAAAAAGGTCATACAATTGAGTATAACTTACTTAGCAACTGCATGGCTTAAGTGATACAAGTTCCGGTCCCAACTTTAGTTGAAAGTCAAGGATCCTCTGTACTGTGATTCGCCAATTTAGCAATATGGCAGCATACTAACTAAAGGCATGATTCCCATTGACCTATCCCAAAGAGTTATTACCACACAACTGTAATCAAGACTAACAAATCTCATACTTTGTTATGTATTACATAACTTTTGCAATACAGTATATAAAAAACAGCTTGCCAATGTTGTATTGTGATTAAGGCCCTAGTTAGAAACCAGGAAATCGTGAGTTCTAGTCTCGCCTTAAGAAGCAGGTAATACTGACTTGAAGGAATGTGCACAAAAAAATAAAAAACAAGCAGTTTTCCTCTGAGCCAGAACTGTATGTTTGGCACCAACACTAGTACTGTTAATAATCCAAAATAGAAGCAACACAAAAATTAGACTCACCTTCAGGTCTTGGGCCACATCTAGAATACGTGATAATTTTGCTTGGTCATATTGTTCTCCTCTCATGTACCATTCTGCCATGGCATGCATGATGAGCTGACGAATTGAGGGGGACTGACCCTAAGAACATAGTTAAATGTTAGTCTATTCCCATAATTCTTTAGTTGTTGGCTTGGTGACAGAGACCAGATCCTTGCTCCTCTATAATACATAATAATCCACTGGACTTGAGCCCAAGGCCACAGTAATGTCAAGGCACAAGGCTGAGAGAACTAACTCTCATGACCTTCCTTTATTCCATCCCCCAATCTCAAAGCAAGAAAGGAACTGTCTATGGAGATTCTCAATCCTCCAGGTCATAGTTGTCCCAAAGGTGCTTTTCCAAAAGGTAACTGGACTTTCTTGGGGCTTTTTTCCCCCTTGAAAATGTTTTGCTTCTTACCCAAGAACCTTCTTGGATGAGAAGCGAAACATTTTCAAAGAAAAAACCCAAGTCCAGTTGCCTTTTGAAAAAGCACCTTTCAGAAGAAAGGGAACTACTCCCCATTTCTGATCCAGGTCTCTCAAATGGGCAACCCAGGCAAAACACATGAAAATTCACCACACTGAAAGCCTTTCATCAAAGGGCTTTCAACAAAAAGTAGAAACCAGAGATAGGCAACACATAGGAAATACGCTGCCCCACTTCTGCTCTTCTTGCCAATCTCTTGCCCTCTTGGCTGAAACCACAACCACTACCTCTACTTGATGCTTTAATTACTGCAATTATTTACTTTCAGCACACAGCCAGACATGTCTGATCTGTAGAAAACAGCATTGAGGGAAGCCAACTAAGAGGATTATTGGGAGCAACAACTGTGGTATTCAACTGATTTTCAAATGCTGCTCCTGTGATCAAAGATGCTAAAATTTGCCAAATACTTAAATATTTCCCCCGACTTTCCATAAAGGCATTTTTGAAATGCAAGTGCAACATCTCTCTGGGAGATATTTGGCACCCAGAAGAATCAGGCAGGCCACACAGCATTGATATATTCGTCCTGTTGGACTCCACAATAAGAAAACTCTACAAAAACATTCCTCTGTCTGACACAGCAAATGCATAGGCCACAGCAGACACTTTTCCACTTTTCTTTATTCCAAACAATCTCACAACAGATTCCAGGTAGTACTTCAATACTGGCTCTCCTTTATTCCTGGATCTGACAAACATGAGAGAGTTGGGAAATCATCAGGCTATTTAGAATGAATTCCAAGGTTCTAGACCAGGGGTGTCAAACTCGTTTTCATTGAGGACCGCATCAGCATTGTGTTTGACCTCAGGGGGCCAGGGTGGGCATGGCCAGCTAGATGTCACTCGTGTCAGGGGGAGGGATGTGCCTGTGGTGGCCTGAGCGGGCTCCCGAGCTGTTTTTGGCTGCGACGACCTCCTGCAACCCTCTGCCAGCAAAAACGGAACTCAGGAGGGCCTGCAGCCCTCATGAGCTCTGTTTTCAGCTGCAACAGCCTCCTGCAATCCTCTGCCAGTGAAAACAGAGCTCGGAAGGGCCACATGCGACCCTCCCAAACCTCCGTTTGTGCTGGCAGAGGCACCGCGGGCTGGTCCTTCGCTGTTTCCAGGGCGGCTCTGTGGGCCAAATCTAAGCACCCCACAGGCCAGATCTGGCCCCCAGACCTTGAGTTTGACACCCCTGCTCTTGACAATCTCTCTCAATTACTTCATAGCATACAACAGGGTCCCCAACCCCCGGTCCACAAACCGGCCACCAATCCACAGCGTGCCAGAAACTGGGCCACACAAATGAGTGAAGCCCCATCTGCACACACGTGGGATGCAGGGAGAGTGCATAACCACACCTCCATGGTCCACAGAAAAGTGTTTCTGTGACAGAGCCGGTCCCTGGTATTGAAAAGGTTGGGGGCCTCTGGCATATACAACAACAGAATGCAGCTTGAATCATATCTTAACATAACTTAAACCATAACACACCACTCTTCTGAGGCCAAAGAAAAAGCAAGATATCTCCATTTTTACCCCTTTCAAGTCCTTACCTGCCCGTGCCACGCATAATGCAAGATGATAGCAGAATTTGGATGGTTGCCAAGGAAAATAGGCATAAGTGTGGATATGAGTTCATGCCGCAAAGTATGCCAAGAAGTGTTGATCTGTAGCAAAGCCAGGACCAACATATCTGGACAGTGCTTGATAGGAAAACTGAAGAGCTGCTTGACTTGTTCATACTGGCCCACTTCTGCCAACCGCAACAGGGACTCAATCAAATCTAGGCTCTTCCTAACAAAGAAGAAACAAAATTGAAATCTATGAGCAAGTTCACATGACTTTAGCTTTACTTGTGACTATCAAATATTTCTACATTTATACTTGCAATGAGAATGCTGCTACCCTTTGTACACTTCAGTGAAGATCATCTCCTAATAGAATCCCATTTGGATTCTTACAGTATAATGTCCCACATGAGACTGTTTTGAAAAGTGTACAACTGGCCCAGAATACGATAGCCAGACTGATCCTGCACCTGCTTACGATGTATATGGGATTCCTTCCTAAAATAGCTAGTCCGCTTCTGGATGCAATTCAAAACACTAGTTATTGCACAGAAAATCCCACATTTCTGGGACCTGAAAGACTATATGCACCGTGTACACTGGAAACATTTGTGAACTGGCTCTTTTAATGAGTTTTAATTGTCCTGAATTATACTAGTGTTTGACTGCATTTATCAGTGGAAAAATCTTGAAAATAAATGTTCAAAGCTTGGAAAAGGAAGGCTAAAAATTAAAAAGCTGGCTGCAAAGGCTTCAGAATTACATAAGTCCCTCCTATAGTCTCTCATCTCTCATGATTGCAAAGTATAAAAAATGGGACCATCCATGGAATTTACTTTTAACTTTTATGCAACTGATTATAGTCTAACCAATACATTCAGTGCTTGGAACTATTCCCCTATTAATCTTACTATTTATTTAATATATCACCTTTATTAGTTTTATAAACAGCACAAGGCGGCAAACATACCTAACATTTCTTCCTCTTTTCTTTTTCCTCATAGCAACCCTGTATGGTGGTTTGGGTTGAGTAAGAGTGACTGGCCCAAAGTCACCGAGCTGGCTTTCATGCCTAAGGCGGCACTAGAATTCAATGTCCCCTGGTTTCTATTTGCTGCCTTAACCAAACTTGCCCCTCTTTGGTTGACTCATATAACTGTCTTGTGTTCTTGGAGCTTCAAAAATTTACTTCCATCAGAGAGGTCTCATGATAAATACTGTCCTCACTATGATCTCCCCAAGGAAGTGCATTTTAAGCAGCGCTGCTTACCATGTGGCAATTTCTCGATTATCATCCTCAGGTGGTGCTTTCAAGATCTCCGTGGAAACAGTATGACAGGGATAGTCAGCAAAACAGAAGATCTCTGGGTTAATGAGGGAATACTGAATGAATGAGAGCTGCAAAAAATGACATCATTGGAATCATCATTTCAGGCCTTTAACCACAATACGTGTGGATCTTCATCATCTTTTCCTTCACATTTTATCCCCACTCTAATGCATTTAGAATATTTTTATTTTTCCTGCTCATTTTCAAAACAAAATTAAAATCTATTTATTCTCTTGCAACAACCAATTTATCATTTGTAACACTGCATTATTGCATTACTAGAAAAGGGGGAAATCTCATATGCCTAAAGCTCAGTTTCTAAAGCAAATATTTTATTTCTTGCAGTTCTTAAAGTTTAGTTTAATTTTAGTTAACATCTACTGATCAGCAAAGATGTGATTGTTGCTATCTCACTTGCTATAAATACTAATTCTCTGAAATCCTAATAATATGTACTGATAATCCCAAGCATTCATTCAAAAGCTTATCATTTGAAAGATCAGCTATTTTTTAAAAAAATTACTACATCATATTACACCCAAGTGGAGACTCATGAATTATTTGTTAATCTCATAAACAGTGGTATAGTCATTAGAAAAAAATGGAAATGGGAGAAAAAAACCTGAGAGCTGCATATTTACCTGGCCTTCTGCATGTTTCCAAGGTCTGTATATTAGATCAACTGGA
The DNA here is from genome assembly GCF_059756535.1 of Pantherophis guttatus. Classification (NCBI taxonomy): domain Eukaryota; kingdom Metazoa; phylum Chordata; class Lepidosauria; order Squamata; family Colubridae; genus Pantherophis; species Pantherophis guttatus. Next base: position 27,080,079 of record NC_142073.1, read on the forward strand.
AAAACCTCCAGTCCTAATCCTCGCTGAACTCCAAAGACTACAATTTGCAGGCCCTTGCTATCACGAATTTGAAATCCAGGGTGGTCCAGCTCATAGGTTACTTCCTTGAAGTTTAAGGTTGGGTTCTGCAAAGGATATAAAGAGGTAGTAGTTTAATATGCAATATTTCCCACTTTTCCATGGATTAATGTAGCACAGTCAGATGAATACATTTTAGAAAGTACAGAAAAGGTGTGATTTACTGTTTTCTTAGCCCTAAAACACACACACACAAAAGATGAAGTGACTAGTTTACCTCCCAATTTATCAGGGAAAGAAGGGAATATTTGGATTGGACATAGGAAGCATTTATGCAAGGATACAGATAGCAAAAAGCCTCCCAGAAGATTAAAAAAAAAAATTCAAGAAGAGGATGCTGGGTGGAAGGAAGGAATCTGACCCCACAAAACTATTTACTATGGTTTGAGAATAGATTCCCCTCCCTGGCCACTGATGTTGTTTTAGGTTTCCTAGATGAAGAGCAGCTAACCGCAGCCTCAGGAATTAAGAAATCAGACTCCAGCCCCTCTGTAAGGGAAGGAGGATCCCCACCTCTGCGCTGGACAGAGGGCAGTGGCTGCAGACACCCTATTGAGAGGGGCTGAAGCAGCATTCTCTGGTTGGATAATCTGCCAAGAGAACAAAGCAGCTCGTCCTCCCTCAGACACACATATGGTATGAACAGAAAGATTTTAAGACTCTTTTTTAAAAAAATTAAATTTTATTAACATAAACAAACGTAAAACACAAATACATGTAAACACTTATACATTAACAAAAAGTCAATCAACTAACTTCTAGAAAACCTTCGCATCGGTGATTAATGTCCATTTAACCAATTTTCCTTACAAATTTACTTGCTTATACCTTAATACATTCATAGAAGTTCAGCAGTATCTTTCTACAATCATATTAACCATTTATTTATACAATCCTACGGCTCATCTCATGTATCTATTTCTGCAATTCTTGAGTTATGTTCTCCTAGTGTCCTATGTTGTTGGCCCTATCCTTCCTTCTAACCATATGTACCATTTTTGCCAAACTAAATAAAAGTCAGTGTTCTCTTTATCTTGGAGCTCTTTTGTGAGCCTATCCATCTCTGCGCATTCATTTATTTTTGTTATTATTTTTTCTTCTGTTGGTATTATCTCGGATTTCCAATTCTGAGCTTACACTATACGTGCCGCTGTCAATATGTGGATGGTAAGATATTTTATCTCCTTGGTACACTGTGTTGTAGTCATTCCAAATAGAAAGAATTCTGGTTTCATTTCTACACTTTGCCTCGTTGTTTCTTCAATTATTCTCTTAATCTCTTGCCAGTAGTGTTGTGCCTTCCTGCAAGACCACCAGAGATGGTAATATGTCCCCATTTGTGTCTTGCACTTCCAACACATTGGTGATGTGTTTGGAAACATTTTAGCCAAACGTGCCGGAGGAAGGTGCCATCTATAAAATATCTTGTATAAATTTTCTTTGTATGGAATCGACAGTGTCATCTTATAATTTTCTGCCCATAGCTTGTCCCATCTGTCCAGCTCTATATTGTGACCTATATTTCTTGCCCAACTTACCATGTTATCTTTCACTGTTTCCTCCTCTAATTTATACCTTATTAAATATCCATAAATTTTAGATATTATTTTCTCATCTGTGCCTTTTAAAATTTTATGTAGTTCACTTGGTTGGCTTTGAAAATCATAATGTCTCCGGTCTGCTGTATATTTTGACTCAATTTGAAGGTATGGCCACCAATCAATCATAAAGCCTCGTCTTTCCAGTTCTTGTCTAGTAAGTAGGTCTCCCTCACTACTCAACAATTCTTGATATTTCCGCATCTTTCCTATTTCTATAGTGTTTGGATAAATTAGTGCCTCCATAGGCGACAATCATCGCGGGATTTTACTATAGTGTTGCCTTCTGATACCTTGCCACGTTTTATATAGTGCACCTCTTATTACATGTCTCTGGAAGTACGGATGTTGCTTGTCTGTGCCTTCCCACAGAAAGGCATGCCAACCTCGACTCAGATCAAATCCCTCTAAGTTCTCCTATTTGATAGATCTATCCATTCTCTGATCCAATTCAACGCCACCGCCATGTAATATAGCTCCCAGTCTGGTAGACCTAGGCCTCCCTTCTCCTTTGTGTCCTGTAAGCATCTTATTTTAATTTTAGCTTTCTTTCCTTGCCAGATGTATTTCATTATTGTCTTGTTGAGATCCTTAAAGAAATCTTTTCCCGGACCAATTGGTATCATTTGGAAGAGATATAGGAGTCTTGGTAATATGTTCATCTTACAGACGCTATTCTGCCAAGAAATGATAGTTGTACCTTATTCCATCTTTCCAAGTCTTTTCTAATTTGCTTCATCAATTTAGTGTAATTGTCCTCTCTAATAGTTGTTGCTTTTGTAGTAAGCGAGATTCCCAAATATTTTACTTTCTTCGCAATTTGCATTCCTAATTCTTCTAATTTTTCCTCTTGTGTCGTTGTCATATTTTTGGTCAAGACTTTGGTTTTTTGTTTATTGATCTTAAGCCCCGCCACTTTGCCATACTCCTCTATCTTCTCTAGTAATTTGACTCCCACTACTTCCGGCTGTTCCACTATGAAGACCACATCATCCGCAAAAGCCTGTAATTTATACTCCTCATTCCTTATCTTCAGTCCTTTTATTTCTTCTTCCTTTCTTACTTCCTTTAGAAGGACTTCCAGTGAGATTATAAACACTAGAGGCGATATCGGGCAACCTTGTCTTACCCCCTTTTGGATGTTTATTTTTTCAGTCATATCTCCATTAATTATAATTCTCGCTGTCTGGGAAGAATATATTTTCTTAATCATTTTCAGGAATTTGTCGCCGAAATTCATAATCTGCAGTTGTGCTATAAGGAATTTCCAATTCAAATTGTCGAACTCCTTTTGCGCGTCGAGAAAGATTAGCGCTACCTGATTATTGATGTTTTGCTCGTAGTATTCCAGAACGTTTATTATTGTCCTCATGTTGTTTTTTATTTGTCTCCTTGGGACAAAACCATTTTGGTCGGGGTGTATATAATTATGTACAATTGTTTTCAGCCTCTGTGCTATAATTGTCGTGAATAGTTTATAATCTACATTTAACAGCGAGATGGGTCTATAATTTTGGACTTTAGTCGGATCCGTATCTTCTTTGGGGATGAGTGAGATGATTGTTTCGGCCCAAGATTTAGGTGTTTCTGCTTTTATTTATTTATTTATTTATTTATTTATTTATTTATTTATTTATTCAATTTATATACCGCCCTTCTCCTAGTGGACTCAGGGCGGTGCACAGCCAAAACTAAAATACATAACAATACAAAATTTAAAATTAATTAAAAGAATTATATACTTTGGCCCGAATTAAAACAGTGCGAATTAAAACTAAACAATTAATAACCATTAAAAACTAAAAAAGGGGGCGGGGTTCACGCCAGCCCTGCTTGCTGGAAAAGAAGTGTTTTCAGGGCTCGGCCTCATTGAGAACTTGTAGTAGTAGTTCATCTATTGCAGACTGGCAGTTTTTATAAAATTCCGTTGGAATTCCATCCGGACCTGGGACTTTGTTGTTCTTCTGTTTCTTTCGGGCTTCCATCAACTCCATCATTGTTATTGGTTTATTCAGTATTTCTCTGTGGGATTCCTCTAATTTCTGGATATTTGCTTTTTGTAGGTATTCCATAATATCTTGGTCTTGAGGCTCTTCTTGTGTGTAGAGGTTTTGATAGAATTCCCTTACTATACGTTTTTTATCTAAATTCATATTATATAGTTGTCCTGTTTCATCCTGCAATTGGTATATTATTCTTTTTTCCCTCTCTTTCTTCAGTCTGTATCCCAGCCAGCGACCTGTTCTGTTTGCATATTCAAAGTATTTCTGCTTGGCCATTTTCATTTTCTGTGCGATTTCTGCTTGTGTAATTAAGTTCAACTCATGTTTAGTACGATTCAATTTTTCCCTTGTTGTTTTGTCGTCAGGCTGTTTCTGTAATTGTGACTCATATATGTTGAGTTCTTCCATTAATTTTTTCCTCTTTTGTTGTTTATCTTTATTTTTTTTTGCTGTGTATGCTATAGCACTTACTCCCTACTTACTAATATACCACTTATTCAAATACTTAATACCAGGGAGAATTAGCTGATGGATTGCTAGAATGCTACATTTTTCCCTCGACCCTCCCACTTAGCTTCCCATGCTGACTGATTTATAAGTATAAAGGAGCCTGAAAAAAAGCGAAAAATAAATTTGGGTGAAATTTTAAAACAGACCTAGAAATATTGACCAGTATATGAAAATCTGGGAAAGAATAAAAAAAGAGATAATAATGGCGACCACAAGTATAACGACAACAGCTAAAATAAGTAAGAAAACACCATAGAGCCAAATGATACTTATGACCTCACCAGCTCAACAGAAAGTAATTGAAACCACAGAAAAGGAGAAGATGAGCCCTGCCCTACAGAACATCCACTCCACATTAGCAATGATCCAGGAAGGCATGAATAGAATGCAGGAAACCATGGCACATAATCATGAAGAGACCAAGAAAAATCACGAAGAATTGAGGTCAGATGTGAGTGAAATTAAAGATAACATCAAAAATATGGATGAGAAGATAGAACAAATTTAATAGGATTTAATAGGATTTAATAAGGAAACTGAGAACGCGTTAACCTATCTGGAAATGGAAAAGGCATCATTCTATTTACGGTTTCAAAATGTAGAAAAGCAGAAGGATGAGGATCTAAGTGAAATAATGATTGAGATACTGGCAAAGGCAACCCAGGTGGATAAGGATGAACTGCGAAATGGAATGGATGAAATATATAGAGTGTACACGAACTACGCAAGAAGAAACAAATTACCCAAAGAAATCCACATAAGATTCACGAAAAAATCTATTAAGGAAGAGATCTACAGGAAGATGAGGGAAGAGACAATCATGCACAAGGGAAGAGAAATCATAACTCTCAAACAAATACCAAGAAGAACAAGAGATCAAAGAAGAAATTATAATTTCCTGACCACCCAGCTAAATAAATTTAAAATAAAATTCCACTGGCTACTACCGGAAGGCCTACTCATCTCCTGGGATGAAAGAAAGTACAAGATTGATAATTTGGAAAAGGCTCAAGAATTCTTTGACCAGCACTTTACAATGGAAGAGGAACAGGAGACAAGGAGAGAAGCGGAACCCGGGACACGGCGGATGGAGAAGGAAGAAAAAGATCAGGAAGAGGCAAAAAGATTGGAGAAAGAATGGAGAGAGAGGGAGCGAGGGAAAAGACTCAAAGAGTTACCAGAAACACAACAAAGTTGAAAATCACAAATAGATAAACTCGATAGAGATGGAAGGAGAAATAAAAATTATATCAATTAATATAAACGGACTCAACTCCCCAAGGAAAGGGAAATATATATTTACGAAATTGCAAAAATTGGACTTAGATGTGATAACTTTACAAGAAGTACACATTAAAAGACAGCAACAAATATTGTTGGAGAATCAAAAATTAGGAAAATTATTCACATCCCTAGGAGATAATAAGAAGAGAGGAGTGGCAACTTATGTCAAAAACCATTTAAAAGCTAAACAGATATATACAGATTCGGAAGGACGTATTTTAATAACTGAAATACAAACAGAAACAAAGAAAATATTGCTAGCTTCTATCTATGCACCTAATGGAAACCAGAGAGAATTTTACAAGAAACTACATGATACCATTAAAGATTTGGAGTACGAAAATATCTGTGTTGTCGGAGACTTCAATGCAATTGTGAATATACAAGATGACTATCGAAGTAATAAACAAAGTAAGACTCGAAAAAGAATCTTACCGGATACATTCAAGGATATGACTGAAGAATTGCAATTACATGATGGATGGAGAGAGGCCAACAAACAAACCAAACAATATACCTTCTACTCAAATCCACACCAGTCATGGTCTTGGATTGACATGGCCTGGATGACGCCAGACCTCAGGAAGGATCTACAAGACATCGAAATTATACCGAATACATGGGCCGACCATAATCCTATAAAAATAACATGGAGAGGACAGCGAAAGCAGAAGAGGTGGATGATGGACACCGGAATAATAAAAGATAGAGATTATGTGCAGATGATGGAGAACGAACTTAGAATATTTTATCAAATAAACACAAAGGAGCAGACTTCAGTACAGAATCTGTGGGACACTACTAAGGCCTATATAAGAGGCCTCACAATAGAAAGATTTTAAGACTCTTTACATCCACTGAGAGTTAGCCCTTGATCCATTAGAGAATTCAAATGACTCAGCCAGACATAATCTTAAGGACACCACAAGGAACTATGAAGAAGGATAATGGAGGAACTGGATCCAGGGAGAATAAAAAATATACTGGAAGCCAACAAGTAATCATACACTGCAAACTTTAGTTTTTTTTAAATAATAGGACACATTTTCAAGGCAGCAGACTCCTGGCAAAAGATGGGCTGCATCTCACAAAATTGTAAAGAATGTGTTTGAAAGACAACATGCAAATCTGAAAGCTATGGAGGAAGGAGAAAATAGCCCAGAAAACAGCATGAGGCCAAGAACTGAAATGGGATGGGGTTGGAAGGAGTCTGCAGAACACAGAGGCACCCAGGATCTCCATGTTGCTATACATATACACACAGCATGGAGAAAAAGAAGCAAGTTCTTAACCAGGGAAGGCTGGCTTAGCAGGCATTACTGAAACAGGTGGGAACAACTCCTGAATGGGATGTAAGAACTGAAGGGCAGAATCTATTCAAAAGGAAGAGAATAGACAAAAGGGAAGGATGAATAGCACTCTATGGGAAGCGCACACATCACTGAAAACCAGCACAAGATTCAGTTCAGAGCATCTTGGTAATAGCATCTCAGACATTAATGGGGTTGGAGTTGTCAGCAGGCAAAAGACCTGGATAAGATGCTTCTGGACAATATGACAAAGTTTTCAGAGAGGCTGCAATGAAGGCGGATATCTATGGATACAAGATCTATGGACTCAGGAGAGTCAATTTTAACCAGCTTGGAGAAGGATCCCATGGAAAACCTCCTCAGCTCAAATGGTGTACACATATTCTGAGCAACGTGGTATATGCAGTACAGTGCAGCGAGCCAGGTGCAGATCTGTACACTGGGGAAACAAAACAACCATTTCATAAACACATGGCACAAAATAGGAGAACAAACACAACAGGACTAGATTCAGCAGTCCATCTGCATTTAAAAGACACAGGCCATTTTTTGAAGACAACTAAGTCCATATTTTGGACAGAGAGGACCACTGGTTTGAAAGAGGGGTTAAAGAGGCCATTTATGTCAAAATTGAACAGCCAGCCCTCTCTCAATACAACATCATCTATCTGCAGTCTACAACAGTTTTTTCAACAGTTCCAAGAAGGCTCGGTACACCTTTGCACCACTCAGGTGACCCTGACAACACAGATAAATCTCCAGGTGGCCTCAGTAACTCTCTAAAAGAATGCAAATGACCTGCAAGGAGTATAAATCCTTCCATTTCCCACCATCCAATCAAAGCTGAAGAAGCTTCTTGGACGAGAAGCAAAATGTCTTCAAAGAAAAACAAGAAAGTCCGGTTGCCTCTTGAAAAAGTACCTCTGGGACTCTTCTCTAATATATGAGAAATCATGGAGGATGGGAATGGTGACAGAAGATTAGGAAAAAAATCTCTAACTAGAGAAATGGCAAAATATAGGCTAGATTAAATTATACTATTAAAAGCATTTTTAACTTTAGTTATGTAAATACTTTTCTTCATAATGAGATCTGTAATCCATTCAAATCTTTGTACTGACAAAACATCATGCATTTTGAATTAAAACTACACTTTCCATTAACTCCTATAAGACTGCCCTCAATAAATTGGAAATGCAGAACAAAAAGTTTTATCTCTGTTTTCAATTAAAGTGTATTGACTGCTCTTAATAATCAAGAGATTGCTTATAAAAGTATCTTCTGATCTTATTATAAATAGATGCATCTAACTTTCATCTAAATCAGACATGTCAAACTCAAGGCCCATGGGCCAGATCCGGCCTGTGATGTAGTTAGATCTGGCCCGTGGGGTCTCCCTGGAGACAGCGATGGGCGTTCTGCCAGGGCGCACGCATAGGAGGCAGCGAGAGAATGTGGGGGCTGGCACCCCGGTGGAAGGAAGGAAGGAGGGAGATGGGAAGGAGGAGGAGGGAGGGAAGGAAGGAGATTGGAATGAGAGGGATGGAGGGAGGGAAGTCTTGCCTTAGCATTTGGCCACCAGTAGCCATGCTGCCCTTTCGCAATACCCTTGCCCTCTCCTCCTGGCCTCTCCTGGTTGTCTCCCATCCTATCGCTGAGGATGCTATGCTTACAAAGCTGGGTCTCCTTGCATGAAGAGGGAGTGGGTCTCCCGCTGACCCACGGACTTTGCTCTCCTGCACCACCATGAGCAACCTGGCCAAGGACAGAGAGCACAACAGCAGCTGCCAGGAGGAGGTAAGCGTGGCCGGGTGCCCCCTCAGGGAAGCAGGGTTGGCCTGGGCTATGGGCTCCCGGTGCCCCAGAGCTCTGGGCAGCCCACACCAGGGTCCAGGAGTCCTCTGTATAGCCTGAGAGGGACAGCAAGGCTCCTCTGGTGGACAAGGCTTTGGCGCTTACCCTAGTCTCACCTTCCTCCACTGAAAACCTCCAAATCCCCCTCCCAGCATTGACTGGCCCCCACAGGAGGCTGAGGACCCGCTGTTCCATGTGTAAGCGTGGAGGAGAAAGTTTGCAGAAAATAGTTTCCTCCGAATCCAACTTCTGCCTTGACAGATTCTGGAGAGGAGGTGGGGGTGGCGGGCGAGCTGAGTGAAGGAAGTCTGTCCCAACAAGCCTGCATCCTTACCACACAAGATTGGAAACAGGGATTCCATTTCAAGAAGGGCCAGCTTCCCTTTTGCAGGAACAGGGAGCACTGCTCCCCTGCCGCCTCTTCTTGCTCTCCAGAGATCTGTCAAGGCAGAAGAAGGAAATTGCTTCCTGCAAATTTAGTGCTTCCACACAGAGCAGCATTGTCCTCCTCCTTTGCTGGGAGGAGGCACCGGACAGGGAAACGCTAACGATATCTGGGATCAGGAGAAGAATGTCTCTTTTGGCATGCTGTATACATGCACGCACACACAAACACACACTATTCCAAGCTTGGAGACTTTTATCCACATCTGAGCTTGCAAACTGCCAACCATGCCTGGCCTTGGCCCTCTCCTTCCTCTGTGGATAAGTCCCCAAACTTAGAATGTGGTGTGTGTACATGCTTGCCTGTGTTCTGTCCCCATCTCCACACCCACACAAACACAGCCAGCCGAGGGTTAAGAAAGCACCTGGCACGCACACAGGTTGTTATCAGAAACTTGGCAGCAATATGAGCACCGACTGCCAAGTGCTTTTACTTCAATAAACGGAATATCCCTTCACCAGATAAACAGAATTACACACATTTTATAAATAGTCCAGTTCCAAACAAGAAACCTTTCGGCAGCTTTAAGCGTTGTTCAAGTGACTAGCCAGAGTTAGTTTTTGTCCGTCACAGAGTCTTAAATGGCCACCACACTCTCTTATATAGTCTCTGGGGTGTGGTCCAGTGACTCAGTTATAATCTCTGGCACGCCTCCTTAACTGCTGCAACCGTTTATCACGCCTTCGTTGACGTGGATCCAGGAATGACAGATCACCTCCCTCGCTCTCATCGGAGACACCTGGCTCCTGACTAATCTCCTCTTCCTCGGCCGGCACTTGAGGCAGTGCCAGAGGGGAGGGGCCTGGAGAGGGAGGCCTGGCTGACTCCTCTTCTTCATGTTCGGAGCCTTCTTCCTCCGATGAGATAGGCTCGGAGGGCGGGGCCACAGCAGTCTGCCAGCAGTTTTGGGAGGCGGGGAGCTTGTGTGACACCAAATTGTCCCCATGTTAAGTTAGCCGGGGCAACTTGTTCCATCCCGAGTCAGTTGCGCCCAGTGAGCGGTATCAAGCCAGACACACCCACCTGGACACACTCACTTAGTCGCGGCGACCCGGCTGTGGTCACCCAGCCACACCCTCCTGGCCATTGTGAGTTGTCATAGTCTTACATGCAACTGGTCTTTTGAGGGCAACCATAATGCTGATGCGGCCCTCAATGAAATTGAGTTTGACACCTCTGATCTAAATAAATGGCATGCATGTGTGGCAAAGGATATTTTTTTATAATGACAAAAAACCCCTGCAGATTGGGCTGCAACAGTAATACCCCAGTAGTCATTAAATGAGTAATAGTTTCTTAATTTCAAAAATACATTTTTGGGTTTCATTTTATGAACATACCAGTTCTTTAAGCACATCAATCAAAACTTCAACATTCCATGTATGAGTCTGTGTTCCATCATTTTTATCTCTTCCGTCACTCCAAATTCCACTTCCAGGGGCAGAAATAGACTGCAAATTAAACATGTAGATGCATGTTTATACTACTTTTAGAGAGTAAATGTGTTCTGGAGATGAATAAAATATTTAACTCATGCAGATGGATGCAGTCTCCCAGCTCCCATGTGGTAGCCTTCAAAGCATGCCCAAAACTTGTAGCAAAGCAACCCGCTTTTTATCCTTTTTTGCAGTTTTACATTTATTATCCTGACAAATCATGCCACATATTTTAGTAAGTCTTCCTCAGCCTATTGGTAAGCTTTCTAGGCAAAAGTACCCTTGGATGTTCCAGTGCAGGACCTAACTTCGTCTGTGATTGGTATTCTGTACCAATACACCACCTTCTGCCTGGATAGTCATCATTTCATATTGCTAAACCATCCTGCATTAATGGCAGCAGTAAGAACAACAGCAGTGATTGCTGAACCAGAGAAAGGAGCTGCCATGATCTCCAAGCACTGATTCAACAAGCTGCTTCTGTACGTCTACAAGACAGATTTAAATAATCAGTAAGTTGAAAGCACAAACCACACACAATTTTAACAGGCTGTGTTTAATAAGAACCCAAAACATCCTTATTTCCAAGGACACTCCTGGATTCAATAAATAGAAAATAAAAGGCAGATGACAATAGTTTAGGGATTTGTTCAATGGTATGCTCACCTACCCAGGAAAAAAGGCAATGATTAGCCATTACAAGGAGCAACCTCACCAGTTTGCCTTCTGATAAATGTCTGGTGTGGACTTTCAACAGTAACCATGACAGATTGTGCTCCCAAAGAAGTGGTGTGTTCTCCAGCAAAAAACCTGTTTTTTTTGACAGTGCTAAAGCCCCCTTTAGATTTTTTTACCTGTAATGGAATGCCATCTGTCAATCCAGAGTGTGTCCGAGCCATCATTCCCAAAACCCTGGCAACCTGGGCAGCTGTAACCTCCCCAACACCAAACTGTGTGATGATACTGCGACATTCTTCCACGCTAAGTATGAAAGATAATGTTTGTTTTCTTAAACATATTACATTGTCTAATTAACGAAGCTCTCTTCTTACATATTAAGTAACTCTAAGACAACAATGAGTGCTTATACAAGCAACAAATGCATAATAATGTGAAGATTTCAGAAATAAAAAGAGTTCTAAAATTATTTGAAAATAAAAGGTTTTCACTTAATGCCAGATTATAATGTAGACAAGCTATGTAAAAGTGTCCAAGAACCTAATCTTGCACGTTGGACTCTCTTTTATCTCCCCCCTTCCAAACCCTGGAGAACATTAACTGACTTATCTATATTAGATGAAAAGGCTCTAGGTGTCAGGCACAATTTTAACTGATTTATTGCTAAAACCTTCTGCACAGGAATCTTCTCAACTAATGATCAGCACCTGGTTAAAGTGAGCCTATGGGTTGTTAAAGAAGGTGTCCTCATGTGCTGAGATATGAGCGACAGATATCCAAAGCAGGCCTTCTCTCCTATAAGCCTCAAAAGTTCTGAAAGGCCTTTTTAATTGTTTATAATTCTGGCTAGACTTAAGATGACTTTAGGTCCAAAATTGAGATGAATGAGTAACTAAGTAATTTGAATATCTTTCCAAAGAGAGGGCCTTCCCAAAAATATATCAGTTACTGAAGACTTTATGTGTCCAGAGATAAACATTTCTGTCCCACCTTCATGTGAGCTTCAGGATAAGGCATGGTCTGTTTATGTCCACTTAGAGTTTCAGACACCTTACTCTGCAATCTCCTGGGGACTTCTGGACTCCTGCTTGAAGCAACATATCAAGCACTTTCTTTTTTGGTAAACACTGTGTTCCAATATGAAACCCGCAGTCAGATTTTGGGAATGACAGACATGTGGAGTAACCTTCTGAGATTTAAATAGCACAGAGCTATTTAAATAACTATTTGAAAATAGAGGAATCGGTTGCTTCTTGGCTTGGGTGGGAAAGATCCAGGTATCCTCCTCAAATCTCAAAGGCTGAGGTTACTAAGCAAAAGAACCATCACATGGATATTCTACATGGAGCATTACATTCTATATTTAGTTTCACATCAATATTGTGCAAGTTTGGCATTATACTACAATGCTATATGTTGTAACTCCCAAGATTTAAATTACCATTCTTTCATTCTGAAAAACACTTTGAATAATTCAATGAAACTCCCACCTACATACCTTGTACAGAAGCCATAGCCAACTTCCTGCATGAAGTCTGCAAGAGAACTCTCCATCATGGTTTTTGCTATCCCTCCAGAGTCAGGCAGGATCCTGTCCATTAGAATGTCCCGTTTTTCAGGGTATAGGAGTGGTGCAAGCACCACAGGGCAACGCTCCTGAGGGAAATCTAGGGATGAACAAAAAAATTTAGAATTCACAATGGGCACATACAGTACATAAAAACAGGTTCTGTTATCACTTCTGGTTTTGATTCTAAATCGTGCTATTAAGCAATTGTCCAAAATTGGGTATTTCACTTCTTCATTCCATGTGTTATGGTTGGATTTACTAATGTTATTCTTCATTGCATTTTTTTAATTTCATGTAAAACTGAATTGTTGGTTTCATTTCAAAAATGGCAACTCTTAATGATCCTGGCATTTCAGGTATGTCTGAAATTGCTAAAACAGGGGTCAGAAGTCACACCTATGAGTGGATGGTGGGTTGCTCTCTACTACTTTCTTAGGCTAATATATTAGCCCTTGAAAAAATTATTTAGGGTAAACCATAAAGGCACATACTTTCGTTTGTGTGTGTGTGAGAGAGAGACCCCACTCAAATTGTTACAATTTATTAAAATAACACGATCCAGATATAGAATGACAAACTTGAATTCTTTTTTAGGGCCACCACAGGCCAAGTAGATAAGGTATTTTCTTTCAAGGCTGCAGGCCAGATGATATTAGGTGGTGGGCCATATCTGTCCAATAAATCATAGGTCAGTGATGGCGAACCTATGGCATTGCACATGGAGCCATTTTGCCTGTCACACGCAGCGTCTCCCATTCCTCTTCTGGATTTCTGGCGCGCGATGATCAACTGGCCTTCGGGCATGTGGCAGTGCTGGAAACTGGAAAGTTTTCTGGCGTGGGCATGCGTGCTGGCCAGCTGATTGTCGTGCGTGCATGCGTGCCAGTAACTGGAAGACTAGATGTCTGATGTGCATGTGTGCGCTGGAAACTGGAAGTTAATTTCTCAGCGTGCGCATGCACATGCATGTCCCCTTGCAGCTCCTCTTCCGGGTTGCGTGGCCAATAAGTGCGCATGCATGCTCCCTTTTTGGCACTCGGTGCCGAAAAGGTTCACCATCACTGTTATAACTTGATGACTTCTGTGCTAAAGCTTCAGGGTCCTATTGTTTTGTCAATAGATATTTTAAGTATATATACTGCCAAGTACATGATTCAGACATGCCAAACACACCCTCTCAGAATCCTTAAAGGCATCCTTTGCTTGGCATAGAATTTCTAATTATTACATTTATGCACATGCTCAACACCAACTCAGGATTATTCTATAATACCAATTTCTCATGTGATCCCAGACTTAACTGCTTGCCTATTAACAAACAAATGTGCAGCTTTCAAGGCTGAGAAAGATATTACACCGTTTATTATGATAATTCCATGGTAATTTGAGTCAAAGGGGTACATGGCTGTATCACAAAATGCTTAAAAATGCCCACACTGCTCATCCTGAGCCAGTTGTAAAAGCAGTCCCATATAGCAAGGGTCTCCAACCTTGGAATTTTAAGATTTGTGGCCTTCCAGAACTCCAACCATGGTAGCTGAGGAATTCTGGGAGTTGAAGTCCACAAGTTGTAAAATTGCCAAGGTTGGAGACCCTTGCCATACAGATTATAGTAATCCAACTGAAATGTGGCTGTATTTACTTTTGAGTAGCCCCCCTCATACAAAAATGGACACAACTTGTGCAAAGGCTTTCCTGGACCTCTGCTTTTGGAATAGGAGCCATAAGTCCCAGAAGACTCACATTTGTGCACCTGCTGTCTGGGGGAGGGCAATCCCATTCAGAGCTAAAGATGGAAAGTCTCTGGACTTGGGGGCCTCAAAACCCACAACCAGTCAGGGTCAGACTGGCCTGTTCTCCTCCACCTGGTGCCTCATAGTCTGTAGACAAAGCCCCCCCACCGCCCCTAACCCTAACCCTAACCCTAACCCCCACTGAGCTAACCCTGGAAAAAGGAAAACTACCACAGCCTTGTGTCTCCCATTCCTAATCCCAGATCCAGTCCAGAAGAATACTGTGGTGAGATAGAGGATGGCCTTGAAGGACTGAGAGAAGATCCACTCCCAAGGAAGTGATCAGTTAAATAAGGCTTCATCCCAGGACACAGTGATTTATGCAAACAATTTAGAGGGGCCGCCATAACCCCCCAATTCATAGGAATATTAAAAAAGGGAGGCACATTGAGATATGCAAGGTTCTATTATCATAGCTGTTTTATTTTTTTAAAAAAGCTTTATACCTACATGCTATTTCTTTCTTCATCTTGTCTATCTTGTAGAGCTGACAACAATGTGACTGTATCAGAAGTCACTGAGATATCAATACAGATCAACATGGACCCACTGCTTCCCCTATCCCCAGCTGAGGTCATCAACAAGTGCAATCATGCCATCTCAGGGATGAATAGCCCAGAGAACTCCACTTAATTTACCGTATTTTTCGGAGTTTAAGATGCACCTTAATTTTTGGGGAGGAAAATAGGAAAAAAAAAAATCTGCCTACCAGGTATTCATCTGGCTAGTCCTTAGCCTGGTCAGCTTCAGCACATTAGTTTGCTGGCTGATTTTGAGGTTGGGGCTGGTTGGGGTTAAAAAACAGCTTCAAAAGCACAGCTGATCGTTGGGAGGGAGCTCCAGTGACTAAAGCAGGTAAAACGTGGAAGGGGTAAGAGAAGGCAGCAGCTGTTCCAGTAGCCATTTTGCGCACTGCATGTTTGGCGATCCCCACAGCCTTGAAGGGCTCTCAAATAGAGCATTTGGAGGCTGAAAACACGACGTGTGGAGCCCAAACACACAAGCCATTGTCGGTGGCAATCCCTGCAGCCAGGAAGAGGACGCGTGGAGGCTGAAGGTGGGGACCAGTGGGTGGGCAGGGTTACATTCGGAGCATAAGACACACCCAAATTTTCAGCCTCTTTTAGGAGGGAAAAAAGTGTGTCTTATACTCCGAAAAATACGGTACTTCCTGCAAGGCTCTTTAGAAGTGGGCTTCAAAAAGACACATGACTGGCATAACTTACCTCTGCGCAATGTTTTGAGAAAAGCTTCAATTTGTTCCTGTCCAACCCCAAAGGCTCCCTTCTGCCCAAAAAGAAGATGGGAAAGAAGGAGGTGCAAGACTTCTATTGCAATATCTTGGAAGCCACCTTCTTGATTGCTACTGACGTCTGCGTCAATATATGAGCGCAGAAGATCAGGAAGCTTCTGTTTAATAAACTGAGCAGCTTGAAAGAAAAAAAAGACAAATAGACAGCAATTAACAGTTGCTTTAGGAATAAGCACAAATGATTTAAAAGGAACACATGTGCATTGTTTAGGTTATCTCACAAAAGAGCTCCATATCACAGAATCACTCAGCATGACCCTGCCTAAAACACAACATTGTCTGAAGTTTGGAATTTTATTTAGACATTAAGTTCAAACTGGTATCCTATCAAAAGGGGGGAAGAAATTGTTAGCATGCTAGTCAATGGCTTTGGGACTATCCCTAAAACTGCCTTCTAGTAAATGATACAGGGGGTCCTTGGTTAACAACCACACTGGTCCTCAGAGATCTAGCCATTACAGTGTCCCATGCCAGTCACATGCGCAACCTTCTCCGTTGGCTTCTGACAAGCAAAATCAATGGGGATACTAACAAGAGATCACAAGTGGCAATCATGTGAACTCCTCGCTCAATAACCCACAATAATTTGGTTAATGATGGCAACAGCCAATTAGCATTACTAAGCATCATCACATAACCTCATGCTTTATGTCCAGTTTCAATTGCCTTTGTTAGCTGAGGACTACCAGTACAGACATTATATTATTATAGAAACACATACTAGAGATAAAACAGGATATGCATAGGAATAGTGAGCTACTAAATGCTTTCCTATTAATCTTGTATCTCAGCAAGCCTTGAGGAAGAGATTTTTTTTGTGCAAATCAGCATCTGAGCTACAGATGTTGCTCAGCTATATGTTTCTCAGAAAATAAGACCGAGTCTTATTTTCTTTTAGACTTGAAAATAAACACTTGGGCTTATTTCCGAAGTCTTACTTTTTTTGAGGTGCAGGCCAGACTCGGTGAGCTGGACATGCCGTGGACGCACCATCGCCGCCAGGGAGAAGAACACACTGGGCCTCGCCAGGCTCAGAAGCCAGGGATCCTGCAGGCATCCCAGGCACATAAAGGCCGCAAAAATCCCGGGGCTGTTTGCAACTCGAGTGAGACGTGTGCAGGAGCGGCGGCAACGCCTTGAGGTTTGTCATACTGGCGCAGCCTCTTGGAGCAGGACCCTGCAAGGCTTGTTGTGGCGTTGCTCACATGAATGGCAGCACCTCCATGAGCTTCATCACATTGATGCAGCTGGCATCCTGCCATGAGCGACTACACCAGTGAGTCCAAACTCATGGCGATGCTGCCGCTCACGCAAGCAATGGCACCAGAGGTGGCATTCAGCCAGTTCGGACCAGTTCAGGTGAACTGGTAGCTGAAATTTGGATTGGTTCACCTAACCGGTAAATACCACCTCTGGTTATTTATTTATTTATTTATTTAACACATATTTATATGCCGCCTTTCTCCCAAAGGACTCAGGGTGGCGAACAGAAGCTAAAAATATACAATGATAAAAGAAGAATCTAATTAAAACCAATTAAAATCAAAATAATAAGTAATAAAACCCCAGAATCAGAACTCAGCCCATTTGTTGACATAGCCAAGTCTTTAGGCCTTGACGGAAAGAGCGGAGATCAGGCGCTGTCCAGAGCTCGGTGGGTAACTCATTCCAGAGGGTAGGAGCACCCACAGAGAACGCCCTACCCCTGGATGTCGCCAGCCGACAGTATCCTGAGGAGGGCAGCCTTATGTGAGTGGATAAGACGGTGGGAGGCGGGCAGGAGATGGTCCTGCAAGTACCCTGGACCTAAGCCATGTAGGGCTTTATAGGTAAGTACCAGCACCTTGAAGCGGATCCGGAGGACCACTGGTAACCAGTGCAGCTCGCACGGGAGTAACGGGGAGCTCCCATAACAACCTGCGCGGCCGCATTCTGGACCAGCTGGAGCCTCCGGATGCACCTCAAGGGTAGCCCCATGTAGAGAGAGTTGCAGTAATCCAAGCGAGAAATAACCAGGGCATGAGTGACCGTGTGAAGGGCATCTCGGTCCAGGAAAGGGCGCAACTGGCGCACCAGGCGAACCTGTGCGAAAGCCCCCCTGGTCATGGCCGTCAGATGATCTTCCAGAGACAGCCGGAAATCCAGGAGGACACCCAAGTTGCGAGCCCTTTCAACGGGAGCAAGAACCTTTCCCCCCCCCCACATCAAAAGTGATGGGACCTCTAGAACATGAGGTGCCGGCATCCACAGCCATTCAGTCTTGGAGGGTTTGAATCTGAGCCTGTTTCTACCCATCCAGGCCCGCACTGCCTCCAGGCATCAGGACATCACGGAAAGGGCATACCCGGGGTGGTCCGGGGTGGAGATGTATAACTGAATATCATCAGCATATTGATACCTCACCCCAAAACTACGAATGATCTCACCCAGAGGCTTCATATAGATGTTAAAGAGTAGGGGGAGAGAACTGACCCCTGAGGCACCCCACACGTTAGGGGCCTCGGGGTAGACCTCTCCCCCCCCCCCGCCCATACAAACTGCGACCGACCTGAGAGGTAGGAGAACCACTGTAAGACAGTGCCTCCTACCCCCAACCCCCCAAGTCGCTGCAGTAAGATACCATGGTCGATGGTATCGAAAGCTGCTGAGAGGTCAAGTAGGACCAGGATGGAGGAACAACCTCCATCCCGGGCCCGCCAGAGCGACCAATGCCGTTTCTGTGCTGTGCCCATGCCGGAACTCCGACTGGTACGGGTCAAGATACTCCGTTTCCTCCAGGAACTGTGGGAGCTGTTGCGCCACCACGGTCTCAACCTTCGCTATAAAGCGAAGGTTGGAGATGGGCCGATAGTTATTAAGTGAGTCTGGATCCAGGGCAGGCTTCTTGAGAGGGTCGAACCACCACCTCCTTAAGAGAGGCGGGGAAGACCCCCTCCCTCAAAGAAGAGTTGACTATAGCCTGGATCCAGTCTCCCGTCACCTCCGGGGCTGCCCAAACAAGCCAGGAGGGACACGGATCCAACAAACACATGGAGGCACCCAGTCTACCCACAATCCTGTCCACTTCATCAACGGAAAGAGGGTCAAACTCAACCCAGATACTACTCCCAAGACATACCCCAGTCTCCTGGATGGATTCTGCCCAGAGTCCAATCCAATCCGGATCTGAGCGATTTTATCTTGCAGAAACTGTACAAAATCCTCAGCTCTGCCCTGTAAGAGATCTTCGCTCGCTCCCGATTAAGGAGCGAGCGGGTTACTCTAAACAGGGCCGCTGGGCGGTTTTCTGCAGATGCAATGAGAGCGGCGAAGTGATCTCGCCTCGTCACTTCCATTGCCACAAGATAAGACCTAATATGGGTTCTTAACTGTGTTTGATCAGATTCAGACCGGGAGGACCTCCAACACTCCTCTAGGCGTCTTTTCCGATGCTTCATTTCCCGGAGCTCCATGGAGAACCAAGGAGCCACCCGGGATCTGCGTCGGGTCAGAGGCCGCAAAAGTGCGATCTGGTCCAAGGCGTCGGCAGCCGCCCGCTCCCAGGATGCCACCAGCGCCTCGGCCGAGTCGCAGGATTGGGAAGCGGGGAATGTCCCAAGCTCCGTCAGGAACCTCTCAGGGTGGGCGCCTGGGGTGGAACCATTTTACTGGTTCCGCCTCCCAGCGGCGAGGGTTGGCGGGTTGAAAGTCCAGTCTAAGGAGGGAATGGTCGGTCCATGACAGGGGGGGCAACGGAAAATTCCCCCCCACCCCAGCCATTTATCCACTGCCCAGAGAGAAAAACCAGGTCAAGTGTGTGCCCTCCCCTATGCGTTGGGCCCTGAACCACTTGAGTCAGGTCCATGGCCGTCATGGAGGCCATGAACTCCCGAACTGCCTCAGATGTCTCGCCGATCGATGGCAGATTGAAATCCCCCACAACCAGAAGGTTGGGGAGTTCAACTGCCACTTTGGTTAGCCTCGCCACGCCCTGGCCCAGTTGCTGGTTGCCCTGCCATGCCCCGTCACTCCTCACTGTGTGTGGGTCCTCGCTTGCGCATGCACACTGTCTCTGCTCTAAGTTGCCTGCCTACGCTGCCTTCCCACGTGGTGCATGCCTGTTGCACCTCAACAGCCTGCGAGTTGCACTAACCCCCCCCCCCCGGAGCTCACCTGGCTGGCTTTGCCACCTGCGGCCTAGCTAGCTACCCCCCCATCGTCCCCGCCTGACTTCCCCTACTCTCTTCTACATGACCCGCAACTACGCCATGCTTCCTTGCCTTCCCCGCGGTCCCCGACACCCTGTGGCCAGGCCCGCTGCCCATGCTCACCTAGAGAACCCTGCCCTGGCTTCAGTGTTCCTCCCCGCCCCCGAAGTAATTTACCCGGCCTGTGGCCTGCTGTGCTTGGCCGAATGGCCATGGGGGGGGGGGGGCAGCACGGGCACAGGTGGGCTGAAGCGATTTGGAACTTACCTTACCGAACCATCCAAAAAGCACTGTGGCAGAGAGCAGCAGCTGCTGACCCAGAGAGCACATGGAGCCGCTCCACATGTTCTCTGGCGACCCTGCTGCTTTTGCTGGAGAAATTTACTTTAGCAACCTGGAGTTGCCTCTTTGGGTCCTCCTGTAACTCCCACTCCCATCCAGAAAATGTTGTGGATGGCAGAAACAAGTGCTTGGTGCTTCTCTCTGCTGCCTGCAGCACTTTCCTGATGGGAGTGAAGTCGGACCCAAAGCTAAATTTCGCTGTGCTGCACAAGACGCCTTCACAGCAAAAGCAACAGGGGAGAGAAAACAGATCACCGGAGAACATGTGGAACGAGCTCTCCATGTGCTCTCCAGGTCAGGTGCTGCTTCTCTCCACCACTGCACTTGCAGCACAGCGAAGTTTCGTTTTGGGTCTGACTTTACTCCCATCGGGAAAGTGTTGTGGGAGGCAGAGGGAACCTGTTTCTCTCTGCCGCCCACAGCATTTTCCGGATAGGAGTGGGAGTTGCAGGAGGACCCAAAGCGGCAACTCCTGGTTGCTAAAGTAAATTTCTGTGTGCTTCCCAGGGCCGTGAGGGAGAGAAGGAGAGAAACAGCTGCTGACTCGGAGAGCACATGGAGCGGCTCCATGTGTTCTCCGGGTCAGATCTCTCCTTTGCTGCTCTTGCTGGGAAACTGTTTGGCTCAGCACAGCGAAATTTAGCAGCCACGAGCCACGCTTTCCTCTAAGTCTCATCTGGAAAGTGCTGTGCAGAGAGAAGCACCTGTTTCCCTCTGCCGCCCACAGCTCTTTCCAGATTAGAGGAAAGTGCGGCTCATGGCTGATAAATTTCGCTGTGCTGCACAAAGAACTTTCCCAGCAAAAACAGCGAAGGAGAGAAACAGCCAGTGGAGAGCACATGAAGCGGCTCCATGTGTTCTCTGGGTCAGCGTTCTCTCCTTCGCTGTTCTTGCTGGGAAAGCATTTGGCACAGCACAGCAAAATTCAGCAGCCATGAGCTGCGCTTTCCTCTAAGTCTCATCCGGAAAGCGCTGTGCAGAGAGAGATACCTGTTTCCCTCTGCTGCTCGCAGCCCTTTCTGGATAAGACTTAGAGGAAAGCGCAGCTCGTGGCTGCTAAATTTCGCTGTGCTGCGCCAAATGCTTTCCCAGGGCCCCGAGGGATGCCCTCCCGGAGTGCCGCTGTCGCCATTCTGGAGCTCTCCTTCCGCCGCCACTACTGCCGCCACTCTGGAACTCACCATCAGTAAGTCTTGCTTTGCTCCCCGGGAAGGGCTGTCATGAAGGGCTATCTGGGACGCTTTCTCTCGGGCCTCCCGCTTTGCATGGTGCGGCGGGAGGAGGAAGTGTGTGGTGAGGAAGGCTGTCTGCAGTTCTTGCAGCCAAAGCCGGGATGTCTGTGAACTTGCGTATATATGAGGTCTTCTGCCTTAATAATAATATTTTTAATATTTGATTTATATGCCGCCCTTCTCCGGAGACTCAGGGCGGCTTACAGTGCGTTAAGCAATAGCCTTCATACTTTTGTATATTTATAGAAAGTCAGCTTATTGCCCCCACAAACTGGGTCCTCAATTTACCTACCTTAGAAAGGATGGAAGGCTGAGTCAACCTTGAGCCTGGCGAGATTCGATCTTACTTTAATTGCAGACAGCTGGTGTTAAATTACAGTGCTTCTGTCTGTTGAGCTAAACCAGGCTCCTTGAGCAGAAGGTTGAACTACAAGACCCCCAAGGTATCTTCTTATTCTAAAGTCCCCAAAACAAGGGAATTTGCTTAAATTGTGTGTGTGGGGGGGAGGGAGAGATGTGGCTTCTTGGGAATGCATTTTGGAGAAGTATCAAGAGAAATGCTAAAAGGGCAATCATTTTAGGATTAAATTCCAAATGAAATTGGGTCTTCAGGATAAGGAGAGATGAACTTTCAACTGCAAGTTTCTAAAAATTTTATTAAAATGAATGTCTAGAGGCAGCTCTTTAACTCACTACTCTGGAGCAAAAGAGATAGGGCCCCAATGAGGGTCTTAGCTATTTAGCTCAGGAATAATGGAATAACAGAGTTAAAGGGGCTTTGGAGGCCTTCTAGTCCAACCCCCTGCTCAGGCAGGAAAACTGAGGATGCCAAAATCTGAGTGGAGGGCCTGGGAAATGTGTCAGAATAACAGAATAACACTTAGAAGGGACTTTGGGGGGGGGACCCTAACCTAAACCATTTCAGAGAAATGGCTATCCAGTCTTTTCTTAAAAATTTCCAGTGATAAAAGCACCCAGAACATCTGGAGACAAGTAATTCCACTGGTTAATTGTTCTCACTGTCAGGAAGTTTCTCCTTAGTTTTAGGTTGCTTCTCTCTTTGTTCAGTTTCCATCTATTGCTTCTTGTTATGCCTTCTGCGTCTTTGGAAAATATATTGCCTCACCCTTCTTTGTGGCAGCTCCTCAAAAGCCTGTTTTGTGACCTGCCTATCACACTCTTGGGCAAAGCATGTGAGCCATTTCCTCCTTTCAGTGGTCCATGAAAGTACATCTATAGTATGTAGATGCAGATAATAAAGGTAAGAAAAGGTGAACAACATTTTTACAGAACTATAGATATGTTGAGGCCAGCACAGGGAGTGACTGGGAGGGGAGGGGCCAGGGGAGGGGTTCCTTGACGTGAGTGATGTTGAGTTGGCCATGCCCACCCAATCACATGCCCAACCAGCCATTCCCACCAAGCCACACTCACAGAACTGGTAGTAAAAAAATTTGAATCCCACCATTGAACGGCACAGCAATTCTTGTAGGGTCCTGCTCGAAGAGGCTATGCCGATGTGATGAACCTCATGGCAATGTTGCTGCTCGCATGCGCAATGCTACAAGCCTTGCAGGGTCCTAGGATACGCTGAAGGTTCGGAATGGAGCCTTTTTTGCGAATGGTAGGAAAATGGGGAGGGGAATTTTCCTGCCTACCATTTATTTATTTATTGGTTCGATTTATATGCCACCATTTTCCGGAGACTGAGGGCGGCTTACAATGCGTTAAGCAATAGCCTTCATACTTTTGTATATACCTGCTTAGTAGGGCTTTCGCTCCCACCCCCCCAGCGGTGTTCTTTTTTATACAAAGTCAGCTTATTACCCCCACAAACCGGGTCCTCATTTTACCTACCTCGAAAGGATGGAAGGCGGAGTCAACCTTGAGCCTGGTGAGATTTGAACTTGCAGTAATTGCAGGCAGCTGATGTTACTTAACAGTGCTTTAGTCTGCTGCACCATCAAGGCTCATTCCATCCTTCCCTTAGTCCAGGGGTGGGCAATTGTGGCTCTTTTACAACCTGTGGACTTCAACTCCCAGAATTCCTGAGACAGGTATCTCAGGAATTCTGGGAGTTGAAGTCCACAGGTTGTAAAAGAGCCACAATTGCCCACCCCTGCCTTAGTCTGTACTGAGCTTGGGGAATGGATTACAGGCAGGAAAATCCCTTTTCCCATTTTCCTGCCTTTTGTGAAAATGGCTCCACTCCGAGCCTATAGCGTATCCCAGGATCCTGGGATACGCTGAAGGCTTGGAATGCCTCTGCTTCAGTGCAGAATGACTTTTGCCCATCTCTTTCTGGGCCCGGTGCTTCTGCCTGTTGGGCCACTTCCTGAAGCCGGCAGCTCTGCAGCCAGCCGCTTTGCTTTTTCCTCATGGGAGGCTTGTGTGGTGGCACAGCAGCAGATGGAGGCAGATGCATGGGGGAGGTAGAGGCGATCCCAATGCATCGGCCCCTCTGTCCCACTGTCTCTTGGCTTGCCTGCAACAAACACCAGCATGGGGCATCTGGATTGTCTGCCTAACCCATGCTGGTGCTGCCATGCAAGCCTCCCGCAAGCCTCCCAAAAATAGGGAAAAAGGAAAGCTGTGGAGCTGCCAGCTTCGGGGAAGCAGCCCAACAAGCAGAAATGCTGCACTCAGAAAGAAATGAGAAGGGCAAAAGCAGTATTTGCGCTGCCCCAAGTGGCCAGCAGGCTGCATCTGCAACTGGACAGTTGTCCCCCGCACCCGTGCTGCCACTTGTGCTGGCTATGCCCATTCCTTCGGGCTTATTTTTGGGGTAGGGGTAATATTAGACCCACCCCCCAAAAAATTAGGATTGGGCTTATTATTAGGGTGGGTTGTGTTTTCGGAGAAACACTGTATCAGTACAGATTTCTAAAATTCCACATTTCACTTCCTACAGATACAAGGATAAAATGGCATTGACAAATATCCTGTGGTTGTATATACATAACATGTTAGGGTTAGATTTAATTATTTTTGTGGTTTAGTATGTTCTCTATATTATGTGAATATAAAAATGGTGAACTACAATAATGGCTAAGTACTGGAATGTTGTGAAAACAAAACCATTATGTTAAAAAATTCAGGAAGAAGCTTCCTACCCAGTTATTATTTATCTTACCAAAAACTTGTAGATCAGGATTGAAAGAGTTCAACAAAGCAAGACCAAAAATAACCTATTAATAAAGAGAAGTTAAAAGTTATTTTATTATAATTCAGTACCATCAAACCTGGGTATGCTTACTCTTAAGAATGATAGCACTACTAAAATTCCTGAAATAATTTAACACAGAAGAGAAACATGGGCAATTCTGTATCAAATCAGAATGCATAGAGTAATGGGTTTAATGTTGCAAAGAGAGATTCCAATTAAGTTTTGGAAAAATCCTGAATCGTAAGAACAATCTGATAGTGGAACCAGAAAGGGGATGAACTCCCATTACTGCATGTCTTCTGCTTGGGACACTTTGATTTGAATTCCTGCATTGAGCAAGAGCCTGGATCGGGAGACTTTACCGCTTCCGTCCCACTAATGACAAACTGGGGTTGGCAACCAGACAGATCAAAGGGAAACCCCAAGACTGAATACTGATGCTCTATGCCCCACTTTTGCAGCCCTCCCCAATATGTCCAATAGATCCCACCATCCATCCAGCGGATCAAGATTATGCTGGTGATGCTCCTGGCATTCTGAAGTACAATAATAACAAATATTACAGCCAGTCAGGAAGTAGAGGGTAAAAGTGAAGGATCTGCTGGTGATTGTCTCCTACTTATTTCTCAAAGCTAAGAGAAGCATACTAGCTGGGGCATTTCTATGATTCCATCAAGATGCTGCCCCACACATACACACAACCCCAAGATGCTGAGCGCATAAGAATAGAACAGTAAGCCCACCTCTTGAACTTTGCTTAATTTGATCACTTTGCTCAGCTGGGTGAATAGATGGGGTGATGGCTTAAGACTCTGAAAGAAAAAAGAATGGTGTGCACAATTTTAATAGAAGGAAAGAGACAAAAATTATGAAAGGAAAAAAGCAGCCCAATATCGAACCTCTAAACAACACTGAAGACAAAAACAGGATTCTCAGTATAATTCAGATTCAAGAAGCCACATTTTTTCCATAAGTTCCAGCATTTCCCCAAGTCAACATAATCTTCTTGGTTTTACCACTATAAGCATCTAGATTTGAAAAACTCGTTATGTGGTATCAACAATCTCCTTTTATCAAACAGCACACCTGCATTTCAAAAAGCGGATGCTCATTTCTACTGGGCAATATTTGATCAATGCTTCAGAGGTAGTTCCAAACTACCACCACACTGCAACACAAAATTTCTGCTGCTAAGCAAGGCGGTTGTGAAGTGAATATGCGAATCTGACTTCCTCCACTGGCTTTGCTTGTTGGAAGCCATATTATGATCCCATGTCTTTGAGATAGTGTCATAATGCATGCCAGTTGCCAAGTACCTGAATTTTGATCATGTGACCTTGCAAATGCTGCAACAGTTGTAAGTGTGAAAACCAATCCTAAGTCACTTTTTTCACTGCCATTGCAACTTCGAACGGTCACTAAACAAGTGAGGAGTACAGTATCTATATTTTAAAAATTGAAGTTCATTATCAGTTTTTGGAAGGAACAGAACTACTGGAACTACAGGATTTCTTTTCTTGTGATGCACCTTAACTCTGCATGCCGAGTATGCTTATAACGTAGCTCTGACAATCACAATAGGAGTTTGAAATTTTATCAAAACTCCTACTCAATATTTATTAAATTTTACATTTTACATTGTTTTACTATACAACTTTTGTAAATGCCTAATATTTTTGATCTTATTAAGATGATAAAGCCCAGCCACTGAGATCACAGAATGTCAACCACCATTGTAAACCACCCACCTAGATGAGAGAATGAATGACTAAATAAATAAATAAATAAATAAATGATCTCAGTACTTCTGCGACTGAAAACTATGAGTTTATGACTTTTAAATTTTGTGCGTGTGCACGCATGTTTTCAGGTCAATATTGACTCCTGGCCCTGCAGCTTTACCAGAAAAATTTTTGGGAAGTGATTTGCCATTGCCAGCTTCTTAGGACTGAAGCAGAATGACTGGTCCAAGGTCATCCAGTTGGTTTTGTCCCAAGGGGGACTAGAACTCACCATCTCTGTTTCTAAACTAGTGCTTTAACCACTGTAACAAAACTGGCAATAACCCATGGAAAATCAAGACTGAATCAGAAAACACCACTCAGCATTTTGCTGACTTATTTCCCTCTTCACAGAGAAGAAACACAATTATACTCATGATTTAATCGTGGGATACTGCAGATTTTCAGATTGCTCCCCCGCCCAGTTATTCAAGATTTATAGAAGGACGCTGAGCAAACCCTACTGAGAAATAAAGCTCACATTTATCAAGAATATCTCAGTTATAAATTATTCTCCTTCGTATTTCATCCAATCAAGTCTCTGTAACCTCATTGTTGATTAACATTTCTAACTAACAGATTTTATTAAAAGCCTTGGGTTTCCATGAGCTTAGATACACAGAACAACTGGACTGAGCTAAGATTTAGATTGGATGAGGTGGAGGGAATGGAAGGGAAAAGCAAGCCGGTTATGCAGATACAGATTATGTGTGAGATGGATAAGAAATAATTTATCAATCAACAGCTGTAATATGCTAAAAAACACTGTGTCTGTTACAATTTTCTGGGGTTGGCTGAATTTTTTTCCTCCCTTCTTCTCACCAACTCCAATATAAATCCCATATCAATCTAACTACTTTTTACATCTGATGAAGAGTTGCAGCACACAAAAATCTTATGTCTTCTGACTAACACATAAAATGTGCTAGTCAGAAAAGTTACTACTACTTTCCTCTTGACTTTTGGCTACTATAGCTAAATACTTTGGCTACTACTACTATACTTGGCTAATTAACTAAAATCATTTTTAGCTTACAGTCTACCTATTAAGTTGATATTGCACAGACAGACCACTGTGGCATACCACTCTTAAGATGGGAGCATCTCCTATAATCTGTTTTAAAGTTGCTTCTCCTAGCTACATTTTTATGTTTGTTTAATTTTTATACTTCAATTCATTGCTGCTAGAGTCTGATATGCACAAATTAAGGTTTCAATATCTCACAATCTTCAAACATTCTTGAAGGGCTAAAAATCATGTTTGCAATCATAAAATATGCAACACTGGTTGAACAGTGCAACAAATTATGACTTGTTTATACAAACCTTTTGATAATGCAATGGATTTTCAATAGCATAGGACAGAGTTGAAATGAAGTTTGGCTTTGTAATCAATGATGCACACTCCTGGATCAGAAACTGAGTCTGGAAAGAAAAGAGATGGTTATATAAAAGGTGTTTTCTCTGCACCTGACAATGTAATTATAAAACATAATTTATATGGCTACTACTTTTAACCATTGAATGTATAAGAAATACTTTTTATATTTATTTATTTGTTAAACTGATTTACTGCCAACTTGCTGTAAGCTTGCCTAGAGTAGGGCTATTCTAGGCAGGTTACAACAATAAAAACAGAAATGTAAAGAAATGTAAAGATGACAGTAGCAAAGAAACAGAATGATACAATAAACAATGAAAAAGAAAACACTGAGAATACAGTGATATGAGAATGAAAGATGGGGGAGTGAGGGGGAAGGTGAGATTTGTTATCAAACTAGTAGCCAACTCCAGTGTGGTCCTCCTCCCTAGGGTCCCCAGGCCAATTGGCAGAGCCAGGTCTTCAGGCTCTTATGGAAGGAATATTGTGGAAGAGTCTAGATAGCTAACAGTTTGCTTGGTTATCTTTCTCAAAGATGAGAACATAGATATAATTCATATGTTATTACATGTATACTGTAATATATTTTCATGATATGTACTTAAAGAGAATGGTACCCAAGGTATATGAATAAGTATTTTATACAAAAACAAAACTGGTAAAAAGTTGCCTTACTGTTAGATTAAACTGTTAAGATTAAGAACTGTTAGATTAAAATATGCCCTTAGAACAAGAGGATCCCTAGGGGGTCCCACAAAATCCTCTCAGGGGTCCACAAAATCAAAATTATTTGCCAGGTGTTGAAGATATTTGCAAAAATTTAAAACAATGTCACTTATTATTTTTGTTAAGAAGTTGCAATGTCTAAAACGCTCCTCTGTTTTTAGTTTTCAGGAGTCTTTATAATTTTCTATTTGCTAAAGCAGAGAATAAAGGAATGAGGACATAGGCCTTTTTGGTAGGAATTCCACTTTGAAACCTCTCAGGAAGGGTCACTTGATTCTCCTCCAAATGGCTGGGTATGTGGATACATACAGGTAGTCCTGGGATGGGAACTTCTGTCAAAAGTGAAGGGACCTAACTAAGACTGGAACTTCCCTTGTAAAGCCAAGTGGTTGTTAAGCAAAACACAACAGGATTGATACACAGCTTAGCAATGGCTGACCTGGCCAAGGTACAGTGGGGCAAAAAAGTATTTAGTCAGCCACCAATTGTGTAAGTTCTCCCACTTAAAAAGATGAGAGAGGCCTGTAATTGTGATCATAGGTAGACCTCAACTATGGGAGACAAAATGAGAAAACAAATCCAGACAATCACATTGTCTGATTTGGAAAGAATTTATTTGCAAATTATGATGGAAAATAAGTACTTGGTCACCTACAAACAAGCAAGATTTCTGGCTCTCACAGACCTGTAACAACTTCTTTAAGAGGCTCCTCTGTCCTCCACTCATTACCTGTATTAATGGCACCTGTTTGAACTTGTTATCAGTATAAAAGACATCTGTCCACAACCTCAAACAGTCACACTCCAAACTCCACTATGGTGAAGACCAAAGAGCTGTCGAAGGACACCAGAAACAAAATTGTAGACCTGCACCAGGCTGGGAAGACTGAATCTGCAATAGGCAAGCAGCTTGGTGTGAAGAAATCAACTGTGGGAGCAATAATTAGAAAATGGAAGACGTACAAGACCACTGATAATCTCCCTCGATCTGGGGCTCCACGCAAGATCTCACCCTGTGGGGTCAAAATGATCACAAGAACGGTGAACAAAAATCCCAGAACCACACGGGGGGGACCTAGTGAATGACCTGCAGAGAGCTGGGACCAACGTAACAAAGGCTACCATCAGTAACACACTACGCCGCCAGGGACTCAGATCCTGTAGTGCCAGACGTGTCCCCCTGCTTAAGCCAGTACATGTCCGGGCCCGTCTGAAGTTTGCTAGAGCATTTGGATGATCCAGAAGAGGATTGGGAGAATGTCATATGGTCAGATGAAACCAAAATAGAACTGTTTGGTAGAAACACAACTCGTCGTGTTTGGAGGAGAGAGAATGCTGAGTTGCATCCAAAGAACACCATACCTACTGTGAAGCATGGGGGTGGCAACATCATGCTTTGGGGCTGTTTCTCTGCAAAGGGACCAGGACACTGATCCGTGTACAGGACAGAATGAATGGGGCCATGTATGGTGAGATTTTGAGTGCAAACCTCCTTCCATCAGCAAGGGCATTGAAGATGAAACATGGCTGGGTCTTTCAGCATGACAATGATCCCAAACATACCGCCCGGGTGGCTTCGTAAGAAGCATTTCAAGATCCTGGAGTGGCCTAGCCAATCTCCAGATCTCAACCCCATAGAAAACCTTTGGAGGGAATTGAAAGTCCGTGTTGTCCAGCGACAGCCCCAAAACATCACTGCTCTAGAGGAGATCTGCATGGAGGAATGGGCCAACATACCAGCAACAGTGTGTGCCAACCTTGTGAAGACTTACAGAAAACGTTTGACCTCTGTCATTGACAACAAAGGATATATAACAAAGTATTGAGATGAACTTTTGATATTGACCAAATACTTATTTTCCATCATAATTTGCAAATAAATTCCTTCCAAATCAGACAATGTGATTTTCTGGATTTGTTTTCTCATTTTGTCTCTCATAGTTGAGGTCTACCTATGATGACAATTACAGGCCTCTCTCATATTTTTAAGTGGGAGAACTTGCACAATTGGTGGCTGACTAAATACTTTTTTGCCCCACTGTAGTTGCTGGTCTTCACAAGCCTTTGGTGGCAGAGTATAATGTAGCCAAAACTGCATTCTGTGTGTGCGTGCAGTTGAAGTGCATGCTACAATTATAAATGTGGGTGGGCTGCCAAACTCCTGAATGTGACTATGGAGGCAGATGTAATTTCCAGGACCAGTCCTAATTCCCATTTGTTTAGCATTGTTGTAATTTTCATTTTCAAAAGTTACTGAATAAATAATCATTAAGCAAGAACTACCTGAATTATTGAGCTTGCTTACTGCCAATCCTCAGTAACTCTGGGAAACTCACAGCAATCAACAAAGTTATAGTACAATCAATACAATAAATAGCAACCCATAATCTTGATGAAGGGAGGGATTTCCCTGCCCCTTGCCAAAGGCCTGGGTGAAAAGCTTCATGGAGTCAGGTGGGTGGGTGAGTATTCAAATATCCGGGGGGGGGGGGGAAGAAACAACCTCCTTCCAGAGGGGAGGTGCTATTACAGTCCTGAGAGGAGACATTGTTTAATTGAAGGAACCAAGAGCGCACTAATCCCACTGGATGAAGTTGGCCAGACCGATGTGATCGGAGAGAGGCGATCCTTCATGTAGCCAGGCCCTATGCTATGTAGGGCTTTACAGCAGCGGTTCTCAACCTGGGGGTCGTGACCCCTTTGGGGTCGAACGGCCATTTCACAGGGGTCGCCAAAGCCCTCTCTCGCCCCCCCCCCACGCCTTCACTCACCCTCACCCTCTGCCTCTGTTGGATCGCCGGTCGCCGTTTGCTTACCCCGCCCACTCCCAATCTATTGCTGCCTCCTGACTCCCAGTTGATGGCTAAAGGGAAACAGACGTTGACTTACCTGAACGTCCATTTTCAGGGTGCTGCGGATACACTCCATAGCTAGCCGGGGACCAATCCTTTTTTCTGACAGCAACTGAGAGAACTTTTAAATCAATTTCCTACCTCATTCTGTGCTCTAGCCACACCCCCTTTACCCTTGATTCCTCAGTCTTGAACGAAAGTGCGGCACAGAACTCTGGGTACAACTCAATTTTATTAACGACACAAACCAACCAAACATAACCAACTCAGAGCAGACAGCCAACTCAAGCGGGAGGGAATGGAGTGTATCCGCAGCACCCTGAAAATGGACGTTCAGGTAAGTCAACGTCCGTTTTCCAGTGTGCTGCATCTACACTCCATAGCTGGGACATACCCAAGCCTAAACCCAGGGACGGGAAGCTGACTGCTCTCAACAGGAGACTCTGCAACCACACTTTGCAACACTCGTCGACCAAACGACGCCTCCGCCAAAGCATAAGCATCAATTCTATAATGTCTGATGAATGGCGACAACAAAGTCCAAGTGGCAGCTCTACAAATGTCCAATACAGACGCCTCCGTCGCCCAAGCCGCTGAAGCGGCCGCACTCCTGGTCGAATGTGGCAAAATCCTCGATGGAACTGGATGCGCAGGCCTTAATCCACCGACCAACCGTCAACGAAGAAACCTTCCGGCCCATCGAGGCCGGATGGAATGAAACCAATAGAGCCTCCGTCTTCTGAAACGATGCAGTTCTTCGAATATAACGACGCAGGGCCCTCTGAACGTCAAGAGTGTGCCAAAGAACTTCATGATGGTGCCTGGGATCAGGACAGAAGTCCGGCAAAATTATTTCTTGTGAATGGTGAAACCATGAATTAACTTTAGGGGTAAACGCAGGGTCGAGACGAAGCACCACCTTATTAGTATGAAAGATGCATAAGTCTTTCCTGACCAACAAAGCTGCAAGTTTGGAGATTCATCGTGCTGAAGTGATCGCCAGCAAAAACGCCACTTTGAAAGATAGAAATTTAAGTGACACAGATCCCAGGGGTTCAAATGGCAGGACTGTCAAGGCACGCAATACTAGAGGTAGATCCCAGGATGGGTACCATGAACCGTGGGTGGACATAAATTGGAGGCCCCATGGAGAAAACCTCGAACCCATGGGTGATGGGACAAGGATTGATATGGAGGACAGGAGATGACTGTGGAAAGAGCAGCCACCTGCTGAGGCGAGATGGCCGGAGCTAAGCCTTTGTCCAGCCCCAACTGCAGAAAGTCCAACACATCCTGAATGACCGCAGAAGTCGAATCCACATGCTGTGCAGCCACCCAACGACAAAACGCCTTCCACGACGCCTCGTAGATCTGGGTAGTAGATGGTCGCCGGGACGCCTGAATCGTGCCAATCACCTTGTCAGACAGCCGATCTTTCCTCAGGATGACCCTCTCAAATGCCAAACGGCCAACTGGAGCCATTGAGGCTCTGGATGAGAGATGGCCCCTTGGCACAATGCAATCCGATGAGGCGGAATCACCCACGGGCTGCTGACAGATAACTCCACGAGTCGGCGAACCACGGTCGTCGTGGCCAATTGGGAGCCACCAGCACTAACTCCGCCAGTTCTGCCACCATCTTTCGGATCACCCGCTGAATTAGGGAGACTGGTGGAAAGGCATACATCAGACCTGCCGGCCAACGACATCTCACAGCATCCACCCCCTCCGCCGAGGGACTCGGGTAACGGGACATGAACTGAGGGAGCTGGGCGTTGGCGGGACTGGCGAACAGGTCGATCACTGGATTTCCGAACCTGAGCATCAGTTCCCGAAACAGACCCGGATGCAACTGCCATTCGGCTGGATCGATCATCTCCCTGCTGAGCCAGTCTGCCTGCACGTTCGCTGACCCTGATATATGGTCCACTCGGATCGACAAAAGATGGCGCTCTGCCCAACTGAATAGTCTCTCCGACTCGAGCATCAAAGCTCGAGACTTTGTGCCCCCTTCCCTGTTCACATGGGCTTTCGCAGATGTGTTGTCCGTGAGGACTAAGATGTGGCACCCCTGCACCCCTGATTTGAAGTGAAGAAGCACCAGCCGAATTGCCCGAAGTTCGAGGAGATTGATGCTGTGGCCCCTTTCCAACGAAGACCACCGGCCCTGAGTTATGAGGTGTGCAAGGTGGGCACCCCAACCATGCAGGCTGGCGTCGGTGGTGATCACGATCCGGTCCAACTCCAGAAAGTGGCAGCCCCGAAGGATGGCCGGCGACCTCCACCAACGCAGTGACAGACGGACTTGAGGTCTGAGGTGGCACAAACACCTTTCTCGACGTGTTGGCGGAACCTCTCCTCTGGAAGGGGAGAAGTAACCATTGCAATGGACGGGAGTGCCTGCTTGCCCAAGGAACAATGTGGAAACACGACACCAGTTTCCCGAGCAGCTGAGATAAAGTCAATAAGGGCACCGACCTTAGGGTCAGGACTTGGTTGAGTAAGGCTGTGATATTCTGGACCCTCTCTGGAGACAGAAACACCTGACCCTTTGACGAGTCTATCAAGGACCCGAGGTGTAGGATGGACGTGGACGGGACTAGATGGCTTTTGTCCACGTTTATTGTGAACCCGTGTGCTCGGAAAGCAGAGAGCACCAGCTCCAAGTCCCGTGCCGCTCGATTCCGGGTAGACGAGAGAACCAAAATGTTCTCCAGGTAACACAAAATTCGCACCGGAATCGAGTGGAGTGTTGCGGCCACCACAGCCACCAGCTTGGTGAAAGTTCTGGGTACAGAAAAAAGCCCGAAGGGCATGGCATAATACTGGTAATGCTTGCCTGCAAATTCGAACCGCAGATACTGTCGATGGGCCGGATGAACGGGGACGTGGAGGTAAGCCTCGCGTAGATCCATGGACTGCATGAGATCCCCTTGGCACACTGAGGCTAGGATCGATCGTAGAGAGTGCATTTTGAAGCGGCGATAACGAACCACTAAATTCAGCTGCTTCAAGTTGAGAATGCCCCTGACTCCCCCGGAACTCTTGGGCACTAGGAACAGGATCAAGTAAAACTCGGACCCTCGTTGGTTGAACGGAACCTGTTCTATTGCGTTGATGTCCAGGAGATGCGATATTTCCACCAACATGAGACGACGTTGGTCTGACGAAGGTGGAATGGGAAACTCGATCAGAAGCCCATCGGAGACCGTGCGACGTACCCACTCGTCCGAGATCGACAGGGTCCACTGTTGGTGGAAGGCCCGGAGGTGACCCCCCACCGAACCTTCCCGCTGCAAGTCATTTGCCCCGTCGAAATGGCTTGGAGCCGGTCCCACGGTAGGGTCGTTTCGAGGGAACCTGTGGTCTGCCCATCCTGAAACCGCAGTCTGTCCGAGGAGCAGTCCAAAGGTTGGAAGGATTGCCGATAAGTGGAGGGCCCCCCAGTCCCGGAGTAGGGCCGAAAGGGCTGACGTTGGGAGTAAGGTGTATAACGCCTGTCCTGTTTACAAAAGGTCGATGGTAAGATCTTTCGCTTATCTTTGTCCTCCACGAGGAGCGGTTCTAATGCTGCTCCAAATAAATTAGAATCCTTGTAAGGGGCCGAAGCCAGTTTCAATTTCGTCTTGACATCTGCCTTCCAGGGGCGAAGCCAGAAGAGTCGCCGTGATGTAATAGATGAAGCTAGGGCATGAGACGTAAACTTTACAGAATTTAACGAAGCGTCAGCTGAATACTCGGTGGCAGCTATAATTTTGTTGACATCTTGGTCCAAGCGGTTTTCCTGAGGAGGAAGCCATTCCTGAAGCTGACGTAACAAAATTAACGAAGCACGATTGAAGAAGGAGGTCGCTGTAGCAGTTCTGACAGCTCATGCTTCCGCCTGATGTGACTTACGAAAGGCCAACTCAGTGCGTCTGTCCTCAGACCATCCAACGGGTCAGAGGTTATCACCGAATGAGTGGTGAGACTCGCCACAGGCGCATCCACCGATGGTAATTCCACCAGCACCTCTAACTCAGGAGCAGAGCAATACAATTTCTTGTCTTGATTGTTAGGCGTGGGTTGGCCCCATGGGGCCTGCAGCACGTCTGTGAACAACTGGGGGCACGGAATAAAGTCCTTTTCCTGCTTAGCTTGCTTGAAGAGGGCATCGTGCGGACCCGCCTCGGGTTGGGAGGCAGGAAGCTGAGCCCCCACTGATCCCAAATTAGTTGTCAAACGTGCCTTGTGGAGGAGGGATTTAAACAGGGACGGATGAAACAAGCCCGTAAATGCTGGAGTGTCAGGTAACAAGCCCTCATCCTCCGAAAATTCAAGATCATCAGGACAACCTTCCTCATGATCGGACTCCTCCAACGAATCAGTCACATCTGAGAGGCAAACAGGACCTATGTGCCTGTGACACGTACGCTGTCTCTTGCCGTGCCGCCAGTGCAGACCCTTGGGTGGCGTGATGGACACCTGCCGCCATGATGGCTGCCAAAGCCGTGGACAGCAGAGCCTGGAAGTCGACCTGCGAGCTCGCTGGGCCCGATTCAGGCGGACGCAGGCCCGCAGCAGTGGGGGTGAATGTGGCTGACAGGACCTGTCTAGAGGGCGGTCGAAAGAAATCCACCCCAGCAGCTGAAACATCCGGCATGGATTGTGACACCCTCCTAGACCAGGCCAATGGGGCAAGAGAAGCATATCCGGAAGGTGAATGCTCACGAGCCGGTGATGTAGGCTGAGTCTGACCTTGTTCCTGGGTGACCACTAAGGCCGCCGCCTGCCTGGCTTTCTCGTATTGCTTCTCAAAGGCCTTGTGGAGACGGAGGGCATCCTTGTCGCCTGCCGCGGGGTTTTTTTGATGGTGTG
This sequence comes from Pantherophis guttatus, assembly GCF_059756535.1. Taxonomy (NCBI): domain Eukaryota; kingdom Metazoa; phylum Chordata; class Lepidosauria; order Squamata; family Colubridae; genus Pantherophis; species Pantherophis guttatus. The sequence continues at coordinate 27,116,474 of NC_142073.1, forward strand.
ACTCATGACTGGCAGATGCCGAGCGCTTGTCCTTCTTCTTCTTCTTCTTATGGGACCTGGAGGACCTAGCAGGGCTGGCTTCCTGCTCAAGGTCCGAGGACAGCAACTGGTCAGCCATTGCAATTAATTATTTGTTTTTTTTATTTTATTTTATTTAGGCAACAACTCAGGGAGAAACAATCCCAGGTGATACTGCACCAGTGTGGAGAAAGCCTGCAGGCTACCCCAGGGTGCGAGCCTGTCTGTCACTATGTGGAGCGCTGACCCAAAAATTGGCCAGAACAACTCCAAAACGTAGATGGAAGGCCAGTCCAATGCCAAATCGCCCCCCAACAGCACTCTCAATGATAGCCGCTGGCTAGATAAGGGCGTTGGCCTCAACGCTTAACCCCGGCAATGAGGAAGCGGCGCAAAATGGCGGCCGCACAGAAAGCGCCTCCCCAAGCAGTGCTGGCCGTGAGAAACTAGGTCACTGATCTCCAATATCTGGCATGGGCGGCAGGAGATAAAGAAATGGAGCCGCGCCGTCCCCTGAGGCCACTCACGCCTCGCACGGGAAGGGGATCCCCAGGCTGGGACTTTCCACGCCATGGCTCCGCCCGCAGATCCCTGACGGGACGGTAGCCAAAATGGCGGCCGCGCTAAGCGTGCTTCCCCAACAATGCCAGCCATGTGGAACTGGGTCTCCGACTTCCAATATGCGGCGCGGGCAGGCAGGAGATGAAAAAAAAAAATAAGGCTGCGTCGTTCCTTGAGGCCACTCATGCCTCGCACGGAAGGGACTCCCCCCCAGGCCGGGATTTACCATGCCGCGGCTCCGCCCGCAGATCCCTGATGGGACGGTAGCCGGTCCTCCGTAACGGCGGAGCTGAGCCTCCCACGTGGATTGAAGGTACTTGCCTAGCCGCCGCCTTACGAGATTAGAGGCTCCCAGTTAATAAATACGAGGTAGGGGTTACGACGGTGAACCGCCCAGCCCCTCCTCTGCTGGCCACAATGAAGCAGCCGAATCCGCCCCGCAGGGACAGATACTGGCAACAGCTGCGCGCGAAGCGCGAGGCTCAACCCGATCCAGCTCACCAGGCACGCAGTCAGCCAACAGCGAAAGGCAGGCACTTCAGGATACACGCAGAAAGGAAAAAAACTGCCTACTGACCGAAATAAGGAGAAAGAAATTATAATGCTATTCAAAAATAAAGTAAGGCCTAAACGCACTACTCTAGAGCACAGAGGAAAAAATATTCACCTCAGTCTGTCAGCAACTGAGAGAAAGACTGAGGAATCAAGGGTAAAGGGGGTGTGGCTAGAGCACAGAGTGAGGTAGGAAATTGATTTAAAAGTTCTTTCAGTTGCTGTCAGAAAAGAGGATTGGTCCCCAGCTAGCTATGGAGTGTAGACGCAGCACACTGGAAAACAAACGGTTTAAATTCTTGCCGCGGGGCTTCAAAGGGCCGCCCTATAGCTGATCAGTGTTAAAAGAAAACAAATGAGAAGACCGGTCCCTGCAAAAATAGAAAAAACAGCCCCTTTCAGCTTCAGCATAGGTTAATTACCATAAGTTGATTTGATCAGCCTCCATACTCTCAGCTGATTTGCTCTCAGCTGTTTTGCGGAGGGCTCTGTTGCTAGCTGCAAAGAGAGGAGCAGATTTCCCCCCCTAGCTATGCTGAAAAACGAAACTGAAAGTAAAGCAGGGTCTTCACTGCAACGTGACAAAATGAGGCAGAGAGAAATTTCTTTTTCTTTTTCCTCACTAAAAAAGGTAGGTGCAAAACTGCAAACAATGGGAAATTTAGGGCAAAAGAGGAGGTTCAATATTTTAAAACACAAAAAAGAAAAAAGCTCTATTTAACTAGGGAATTGTAATAATTGAGATACTATTAATTGTATATTGTGTTGAAAGCAGAAATGGTTAAGTTGTGGTTTGGAGGAATATATGGGGGAAATTATTTGGTTTATTATTATTGGTAAATATAATTGATTTGTAAGAAATTAGATTGCATGGAAATAATTGGAATATTCATGTTCATATTGATTGATATACAAAAAAGATAGTTATATAATTAATTGATTTATATTAAAATGTTGAATTTGTATTAAATAACTGTATTACATAATTACATAATTAACCAATGTGAGGATGGATATAAAAATAGATGACAATGGGAAGGGGTATAATATAGAAGGGAAAAATTGAATTTGATTAAGATTAGAGATGAGGATGAAGGGTAATATTGGTTTTTTAAAAAAATAGATGAGGAATAAATATGGCAAAAAGAAAATACAGAAATTGTAAACTTAATTGAAATGACTAAACATTGGTTAAATTTGTGAACCAGCCAAATACTCTGTTCAAAGAAAATACATTGTATGTTTGTATGTGTGTTTCTAATTATTGCTATTTATTCATATTTGTTCTCTTTTATTCTTTAAAGTTTAACAATTCATTCTTTATCTTAATATCTTTATATTTGTTTGGGTTTGGTTTTCTTCCCTTTCATCTTTTTTATTGTACAGCAATCTTTCTCCTCAAATCTACTACCTCTCTCTTTTCTTTCCTTCTTACTTTCTCTTCCCCCCCGTTCTTCTCTTCCTACTTCCTCTTACTTTCTCCTTCTCCTCCTCTCTTCCTCCCTCTCTTACCCTCACTCCTACTCTAATTTCCCTTCCCTTCCTTCATCCCTCTCTATTGCTGTATCCTTTTATGCATATGGACTACTCAGAGGGCTGAAAAAGTTATTTTTGACTGGTCCTCGCACTTTTGATGAGTCCTCGAATTTACGACTTTCTTCACATTTTACGTTTTTGCCCTATCTTGTCACCATGGTGAAGAGAAGCAGTTGTGAAATGAGTGACACGGTTGTTAAGAATGCTACAATAGGCATGATGACTAGTCATAAGTGCGAAGACCGGTCAAAAGTGTGAGGACCTGTCAGAAATCACTTTTTTCAGCCCTCTGGGTAGTCCTTTTGTGCACATGGACTACTCAGAGGGCTGAAAAAGTTATTTTTGACTGGTCCTCATACTTTTGACCAGTCCTCGAATTTACGACTGTCCTCACATTTTACATTTTTTGCCCTATCTTATCACCATGGTGAAGAGAAGCAGTTGTGAAATGAATGACATGGTTGTTAAGAATGCTGCACGGGCATAAATGTGAAGATGGTCATAAGTGTGAGGACCAGTCAAAAGTGCGAGGATCTGTCAGAAATGACTTTTTTCAGCCCTCTGAGTAGTCCCTATACACATAGCCATGGCCACCCAGTCACATGACCAGCTAGCCACGCCTACCCAGTCACATGACCTCCAAGCCACGCCCACAAAATAAGCCACGCCCACAGAACTAATAGTAAAAAAAAATTAGAACCCACCCCTGGTTGGGGGTCACCACAACATGAGGAACTGTATTAATGGGTCGCGGCATTAGGAAGGTTGAGAACCACTGCTTTACAGGTAAAGCACCCTGAACTGCACCCAGAAGCAAATAGCAACCAATGCAGCTTATAAAGCTGTTACATGGGTACACTAAGGCATGCTCGTATGTTCTGGTTGAAGTGTCTAAGTTGTATTCAAGGGCAACGTTATGTAGCGAATAGTATAGTAGTCAAACTTCAAGACAAACATAATAATAGAAAATTCTTCACTTCAATTTACCTGGTGGAAATCTTTCCCGCTACTTTTACCATCGCCACTGAAATCCACATGAGAAAAGAGACAGCGTAGCAAATGCCTGTCTGCTTCAGGTCCGTGCCGGTTCACAATCTAAGATGTAGAAAATAACCTCCAATTACCTTCAAGAGCCAAACTGAAATGTATAGACATGGCCTCCAGATAAAATAAAAGCCAAGATTGAAGCTTTAGTTAGGCAACTAGATATCTGCAGGATCATTTCCCCCACCAGAAAAGGGTTTCCCCAATACATCTTGTTTTCCAAGAAGGAGGGGGGCTAAGGCAATACAGGCTCCTGAAGTCCGCAACAGTCTCCCCTGGAAGTTAATTAGTGTCATCAAGAAGGATCCTTCTAGAAATTAAGTTCTGTCAGAGGGCATTTGGAATATATCTGATACATTCATATGCCACCTGTCCCACTGACATGACTTTGCCACTGAAACAGTTAAAAAACAGGAAGAAAAAAACCCCAAAAGACAATCCCATCGAAAACAAGAGATAACTTAAACCAACTTTGACCAACCCTAGGCTTGATGTCAAAGCCAGATTTCCAATGCCTTTCAAAAGGCAGCAGGAGTGGGCCAAGTCTAATTTATGGGGGAAGAATGTTCCAGAGGATCGGTTCTGGGGCAGACAAGCTCTCTTCCTGCCTCTTGCAGCTGGCACTCTTTGGGGACAGGATCAGAGCATACCTTGCCTGCCAGCTCTAACAGGATGGGTAGACATCACTAGAACGAAAGGATCCCAGATATAACACAGTCCCAAGACATGAAGGGCTTTAACCAGTCCACCTCCAAATTTCACCCCGAAGTACGCTAACACTCAATACAGCTCATGGAGCATGGTGTCCATGAACAAGTGACTGACACTCATAACTGCCTGTGCTACTGCAATGTTCCAACTGCTTTCCAACGGCAGCCTCACATGGAGTGCATTGCAATAATCCAAGTGGGAGATGACTAAAGTGTGGGTAACCATGAGCAGGGTTTCCCTATCCATATGAATGGATACACAGCACAAAGCTGTGTAAACTCCCTCTTGATCATGGCTGCCACCCTGTATTTCAAGCAAGAGCCCCAAGACTAGGAGAACCTCCATGCATGCCCAAGGAGAACTTAGTAGTAATTCTGAGTAGAATTTAAAACAAGGGGTGGAACATTCCTAAAACCAGGGAGTCCTAAAACCCTAAGCCATTCAATCTTACTAGGGTTGAGCCTGTTGTTCCCCATACAGGCCCCACAGCCTCCCGGACAGCAACAGGACCCTCATAGCATCACCTGGACAGCCTGGGACAGAGATGTCTATCTGGATATGATTAGCACAGTTTATATACCTTCCTTCGATCCCATGGATGATCTCATCTTCCTGTACCGTTTTTCCCTGAAAATAAGAGCCTGTCTTATATTTTTTTGAATCCCGAAATAAGCACTTGGCCTTATTTTCGGAGAGGTCTTATTATTTTGGGGCGCATGGAGCAAGATGGGGCTCCTCTTGCCATCTTACCCGATTTCCAGCTCTGCGTTTAAATATTTTCAGGGAGGGCTTATTTTTTTTGAGGGGGAGGCTTATTTTAACACATGTGCTCAAAAGCCTGATTGGGCTTATTAACAGGGGATATCTTATTTTTGGGGAAACAGGGTAGATGTTCAACACAAAATCCTATGGTACTCCAAATTACAGGCCACAAACTGGACCCCACTTCCTTATCATTACCAACTGGAACTGGCTCAAAAGGAAGGAGAACAGCACAACACTGTGTCACCAACCCCCACCCATCCACCCAAAGTCAGTCCAGAAGGATACCATGACTGATTGTATTGAAAGCTGCTGAGAGGTCAAGAGCAAGGTCAAGACTTCCCCTGCCCTGCTCTTGCCAGAGATCATTCAAGAATGCCATCATTGTCATCTCATATCTGGGCCTGAATCCTGACTGAAAGGGGTCCAGATAATCCACTTCTTCCATAGTTCTTTGAAGCTGCTGTGCAATCAACTTCTCCACCTTACCCCAAAAGTAAAGCTTGGAAACTCTATATAAATTGCCCAGTACTGTTGTGTCTGTGATGGCCGCTTAGGGGAGGAGCCTTCTTATCAGACAATGGAACCATCTCTCGAAGAGGATTTAACCACCACTATGATGCATCCACGTTATCTCCCAAGAGGCCTTAGCCAACTAGGGGAGACATGCATCTATTACAGAGCTGGTATAGCTAACAACCAGAACCGTATCTACTTCTTCAGGTCAAAAAGGATTAAAATCAGGAAAATGAGTCAATTTGCTTTCAAAATGTGTGCAGCCTAATATAAAAACGGAATTACCTGCCTCAATTCCTCTACTAGAATGGTTTTATATAGCCAGTTATGTTTTTAACCTGAAAAATAGAACATACTAACAAAAACGTGTAACTAAAAATTAACTGTATACTTACCATAAATGCTAAATATAAGAAAAGGTGCCTTTTAGAGTAGCAATATATTCCAGAGAACATTTTCTTCATCCTACAGTCTAATCCAGAAATGTCAAAAGTGTTTGTTGTAGCTATGCAATCAAACATGGAAAATATCAGAAAAGACTGGCCAAAAACACGGGGTGGATCAAAACCTCTACTCTTACTTTCAGAGAAAAAACTGTAACAAAGTACTTATTGGTACTGACTGAACTCTGACTCAGCACTTTTGACACTTCTGACAGCAAACAAAATTAAGCACAGGAATTTTAATAAGTGGTAAATTAACTTAGCCCAAGCCATCTAACACAATTTCGATACTAATCTGGAAACAGCAAACTGTCAGTTGATGTCACTAGATGAAACACAGCTTTCACCAAATGGATTACAATAAGACCCATGGTTGTTATATGAAGAAATTCAAGTAGTAGGAAAAGCAGTGGTATAAAATAAGCTGAGAATAAGCTTATCTTCTTTCCATCACAATTTCAAAGTAGTGCTACGCTCCCCACTTACATGTTGTATTTCCTGCTGGCTGGCTCGGTAGTTTTTCTTAGTTAAATTGTCCACCAGGTAGCTGATTTGAGACAAGGCCAGCGAGAGCGAGTCAAGATTCATTGCTGGTTGGGGCGGAAGCAGGCGGCCGAGCCCGGCGCAAAATCACCATTATTCCCCTTTAGTCACCTCAGAGACAGGTTAATTTTTTTCCACTTAGCCTATATCTCAAGTTATGTTGTATCTTTAGTTCTTCTTTCCCAATACTCCCACTATGTCCTGAAACATGGCACCTGGAAAATAAAGCAGACATTTTTACATTAGCATTAATAAATACGACCTTCCATTGTATTCTGAAAAATGGTAGGAGCTGCAAAGTTTAAGCTTAACACCCAAAGACATAGAGCAAAGCTGAGAGAAGGCACATTTGGACACCCAATCCATAACATCATTTCCAATGCACAGAAACTTCCTAAAATATGAGGGTAATTTTTTTTATATTTCATTGTTCATTCACTGAACATTCTATTAATCATGCAATAAAATGGTATACTGTCATGCTAAATACATGAATTCTGAGTCAACTATAGCAAATATGATTTCGGATACAGCCAATACACAGCCTGGAAACTAGTCTCCCGAAAGGTTTTTTCAGAGTGGAGAAGGGACCTCAAATATACTCAGCCATCTGGTCCAACCATTCTTCTCCTCCCATTTACTATATGACAAACATTAAAGGGCACTGGCTACTTTTTTCCACCATATGTTCACACTCCCTCCCTGCCTCAAAACTCCAATAAACAATTCTAATTCTGCAAGAGGAATTATGGTAAGTGCCTCTTTACTTTGCATATTGCAGACAAATTCCATGGATCATTAGTACACCCTAGAGCAGGGTGGATAAGGGTGAACAAGAGATAATATAAATAATAACAGAAACCTGATTTTAAAAAACAATGAATGTATCTCAAAGATACAATCATGAACTCAGTCCATTTTATTCTTCTAGAACAGTGGTTCTCAACCTGTAGGTCATGACCCTTTTCACAGGGGTCGCCTAAGTCCATCGGAAAACACATATTTTCAATGGTTTTAGGAATAATTTTATGGTTGGGGGTCACCACAACATGAGGAACTGTATTAAAGGGCCATGGCATTAGGAAGGTTGAGAACCACTGTTCTAGAGTCTGGTGTAGTGGTTAAAGGCAACAAGTCAGAAACTGGGAGACTGTGTTCTAGCTTAGGCACAAAGCCAGCTGGAGACTTTGGCTACCTTTGCTCAGTCCTAAAAATGATCTGGATAAGGAGGACTGCAGAGAAGAGGAACAGAAATGACAGAAGATGAATATCTAATAATTTGAGGCATGTATTTCTGGATTGTGATTTTCTATATTATGCCTTTATTGATTTCATTGATTCGCCAGGAAATATTGGCATGGTGGTGAGAATGACAGTGACATTGCGACATCTGGACATGACAATCATTGTTGTGAGTGGTGTCACAATGGCTGAGACCAACAAGAGAGGGCTGCACGTGGCATAGCAGGCACAGGGTCAAAGCTGGATTGCTGGTGAAGTGGCAAAGTCAAAATGGCAGCGGAGTGATGTAGGCAGCCACTGCAGCTGGGATCTGTGGCAATGACACCTATAGGAAGTAGTGAACTTGGGAGCAAGACTAGTTGCCGGGTTAGACGGCAGACCTTTGAATGCTGAGGAAGGGAGATTGAGTGAAAAAATGAGGGAAGCAGGACGACCAAGTGAAATGTAAGAGGAATGGGATCCTGAGGTTTAACACCAACTCACAAGGTATCCTAAATGAGCACAATCTTGTTGAAATTTGGGAGGCTGCATACAGTAGTGGCCAAATTTGTGGAAACCTTTTGGGAGAAGTGTATTTTTGAGGTTTGATGGCTAATAACCACCTTTTTTGGAGTAGTACCATAAAATTATATATCAATGGAAAGATAATTTAATCAAGAATGTAATGCAATAACTTTTATGAAGGATTTGCTATTAGAATAGCAGTTATAAAGAAGAAAAGTGAAACACGTAGAGATATACAAAAATTATCACCATAGGGGGAAAAAAAGATATACAAAAATTATTATCATGTCAGTTAATACTTAGTTGGGTAACCTTTAGCATGAATTATGGCCTTACGTCTTCCCATGGAGTGAACCAAGTCTTTTAGGTCTGCAACTGTTATAATGTGAAACCAAGATTGATTGAATGATTGCTTCTATTAACTGGGTTTTATTGCTGGGTCGTTTCTGACGAACAAGTTTCTTTTGTTCCATAGATTTAAGGTCTGGGCTATTCCCAGGCCATTCCAGCAGTGGAATATGATTATCTTGAAACCACTTTTTGCACATAGCAGCAACATGACATGGAGCTGAATCCTGTTGAAATATAAATGCTTCATTGTCTTGGAAAAGATCATGTGCGGAAGGCTTCAGTTTGGGCTCAAGGATTTCATTAATGTATTTTTGGTCATTTATATTCTGCCCACACCTTTTGATGTTATACAACCCAGATCATAACACTGACGGGGTGTTTCACAGTACAGGTAATGCAATCAGGATGCAAATCTTCTCCGATTCCTTTCCTTATGTATTTTATGCCATCATAAAATGTGATCATGGTCTCATCACGCCAAATAACACTGTCCCATTGTTCTTCTGTCCAGGTAACATGGATTTTAAGTCTTTTAGTCTTTTCAATCTTTGTTTGAGAGATAAAAGTGGCTTTTTTCATGGAATTCTAGATTTTAGGCCAAATTCCTGCAGTCTGCGCTGAACAGCCCTTGCACAACTTCACATTGCATTGCACCATTTCATCTTGCATATCCCCAGATGATTTTCTTCTGTCACATAGGCACAGTCTCTTAATTCGTCTCTCATCACTTGCTGTTGTGCACCTTTTCTTGCCTTTACCAGTGTGGTTTTGTAGTGACTGAGTCTCCTTATACCTTTTCAAAAACTTAAAAATGCCACCTTTGGTTAAGTTTCCATCAATTTTTCTTCTAATTTTTTTTATAACTATAGCCCTGTTCACTTAATAATATACTGCTCAAAAAAATAAAGGGAACACAAGCAGAAGACATCCGAGATCTGAATGAATGAAATAGCCTTATTAAATACTTTGTTCTTTACATATAGTAGTTTATACACTGCTCAAACAACTAAAGGGAACACAAAACTATTGTATGTAACGAACAAAGTATTTAATAAGGCTATTTCATTCATTCAGATCTCGGATGTCTTCTGCTTGTGTTCCCTTTATTTTTTTGAGCACTGTACTATTTTACATTGCTTTCTGGGCAATCAGTCAACTCTTTGCACCATTACTTTAATGAGCCTGAGTGGCGCAGCAGACTAATGCTACTGTTAAAGGTAGTATTTAGCTTCCAGCTGCCTGCAATTACTGCGAGTTCAATTCTCATCAGGCTCAAGGTTGATTCAGCCTTCCATCCTTTCTAAGGTAGGTGAAATGAGGACCCGGTTTGTGGGGGCAATAAGCTGACTTTGTATAAAATATACAAAAGTATGAAAGCTATTGCTTAATGCATTGTGAGCCGCCCTGAGTCTCCAGAGAAGGGCGGCATATAAATAAATAAATAAAAATTATTACGTTTCACAAGCTCACTAAAATGAAAGAACACAAAAAACCCCAACCAACTTGATCATAGTCACATAACACACTGACAACTGTCCTCCTCTGTTTCAATATATGACATCAATAACTGAATCCTACTGTGATCTGATTGGCTCATTGCCAAAACAAGATGACACGTGGTTGGCTCTCTAAACACTCATGTTCATTGGCTACAATCAGATGAAGGAACACTACTGGATACCATCCTAAGCAAGTTGTGCTTTCTTGTCTGGTTATTTGGCTATAGCTTTTCACAGAATACAGATAATTGAACAAACGTTGATGCATTACATTCTTGATTAAATTATCCTTCCATTGATATATAATTTGTGGTACTACTCTAAAATGGTATTATCAAACCTTAAAAATATATTTTTCCCAAAAGGTTTCCACAATTTTGGCCACTACTGTAGTTGGTGGAGAAAGATTCCCTGTGAGGTCAGCACCTCATAGAGAAAAGTTTGTCTCCATTATTTCCAATCAAGTCTTCTACTACAGAAGAACTTACATTTTGGCAGTATTGAAAGCAAGGGATGGGGGGAGGAAGACTGACCAATAGGTGGGCAAAAAAGGGACAGCCCTCTGGACTAGTTCTCTCACCCCTATGATTTGTTTAAGGGTGACTCATCATGTGGGAGATTGAGATTGGGGATGTAATGCAAGAATGTGAACAGAGCAGAGGTTAACCAAAGTAGGCGTATTTATTTTATTTCTGAAATTTATACACCACCCATCTCATTATCTGTAAATGCCCAGTCACTCAGATAAAGTAAAAAGATATTGATTAAAAAAACCCAATTAAAATTTGGATTGCCAGATTACTAACCTCTTGACTGTACCATGTTTAAGAAGTGTCACTGCACTATAAAAGTAACACCCATGTGGCAAAAAATATGGAGTTTGGAAGATAAAGGATACTATCCCAGCAATATTAGGCTTCTGGAGATACAATGCAGGCTGTCAGATACACTGTTCCAGGGGAAGGGCAATCTCCAGCTTGGTGGCAATCTCCTTTTCAAGGGAAATTGAACTATAGAGACAAGCTAGAAATCCTGATGGCATCAGTATATTAGTACAATACTCCTCTCTGGTCTTCTGCACCTAACTGACTGACCTACCTGGTAGAGACACCTACCCCCACTTTTGGGGATTGGGGACTTCAACCATCATACTGGTTAGTTGGCCCAAGAGGTTCATGGCCTGCAAGAGCTTGTCCCAAGTGATCAAGTGATCTCAGAACCAATGTATCTAGATGGAAATACTTGAACCTTGCCATTACTTTGGAACAGTTGATGTGTGATCTGGATGTGGGAGCCACTATAAGTATCCCATTGCCATGGTCAGATCACTTCCTAGTCCAAGAAGTGCCTAATGGACGATTTTCAGAGGGTGCCTGACGAGTTTCCTGACAATCTGGCAGTTGATTCCTTGCTGTTTTCAAGTGACCACTTTTCACTGGCAGATCCTGATAGCTTCTTGATTTACTATCAGGGTGGATAAAAATCAATGATTTTTTTTAAAAAATAAAAAAAATCAGATTTTTTTGATTTAAATCGGATTTTTTTGATTTAAATCGGATTTTTTTTTTATTTTTATCGAATTTATTTTAATAAAAAACCTTTGGGGTAAAAATCTATTGTAAGATAGTTTTCTATTTAAGATACTTAAATAATTTAGTTTATTCAGCATGAAATGGAGCTTAGTTATGTAGCATGAGGCTATATATTCTGCAACACTGGGACTATCGGTGAGTCAACAGTGGGTCAAAGGAGTAGCAGAGATGACAGTTGCTCTTTAAAAATTATGATTTAAATCGAGTTGATTTAAATCAAGCCTTTTTACTAGTGATTTAAATCATGATTTAAATTGTGATTTAAATCAACTCGATTTAAATCAAATCCACCATTTACTATCACCGTAAAATATGCATGAATGCGGGCATACACTTGTGCTCAATAACATTTCATAGTGCTCTAGACATCACTTCTCTCACTTCATTATTTCTATAATGAATTATATAATTTCTGTAATAATGAACAGCATTATTTCTTCTCTTTTATGCATTTCTATTGCAACAAATTACTATTCCATGAGACATTTTCTGGAGTGAATTTCCTGTTTTGTTTGGAAACAACCAATATCCACAATATCTCTACACAGCATATTTCACTGAAAGTCACTCCGCAATAGGATCCAGAAAAATGGACATTGACTTACCTGAATGTCCTTTTTCGGAACGCTGCGTATACACTCCAGCATTGGGAAAATCCTCTTATCTGACAGCAACTGAGAGAACTTTTTTTACTTATCTACCTACTCTGTGCTCTCTCCACGCCCCCTTTTGCACCCGAATTGAACGAAGACACCACAGGTGAAACACAACAAAATTTATTAACACAAAACCACCACAAGCCAACATACAAAGAAAAGGGAGGGAAATGGAGTGTATACGCAGCGTTCCGAAAAAGGACATTCAGGTAAGTCAATGTCCATTTTCCAGAACGCTGCTACTACACTCCAGCATTGGGACATACCCAAGCCTAACTTCCAGAGTCGGGCAAAACACTAGCCAACTCAGTGGACCCAGACACCACTGCTTGCAAAACTCGTCACCCAAAAGACGCCTCAGCCGAAGCGTAGGCATCAATCCGATAATGTCTTATGAAGGGCGACAAAGAAGTCCAAGTAGCCGCCCTACAGATGTCCAACACAGAAGCCTGGGTAGCCCAGGCGGCTGAAGTAGCCGCACTCCGCATAGAATGAGGCAAAATGTTCCCAGGAACAGGACGACGCTGATTCTCATAAGCAGAATCAATACAGGCCTTAATCCAACGACCAATCGTGGTCGACGACACTTTCTGACCCATGGATGCAGGATGGAACGAAACAAAGAGGGCTTCCGTCTTCCGAAACTCCGCCGTCCTACGCATCTAACGTCTCAACGCCCTGCGCACATCCAGAGTGTGCCAAAGAACCTCACGGTGATGTCTCGGCGACGGACAGAAATCCGGAAGCACTAATTCCTGCGCCCGGTGAAACCACGAATTAACTTTGGGCAAAAAGGCAGGATCCATCCTCAGGACCACAGTATTAGCATGAAAAATGCACAAGTCTTTCCTGACTGATAAAGCAGCAAGCTCAGAAATGCGTCTAGCCGACGTGATCGCCAGGAGAAATGCAACTTTGAACGACAGAAACTTAAGCGAGGTGGAACCCAGCAGCTCAAACGGAGACAATGTGAGAGCCTGCAAAACTAAAGATAAATCCCAAGAGGGATAACGATGAACCGTAGGCGGTCTCAGGTTCGTAGCTCCATGAAGGAACCACTTCACCCACGGATGATGAGCCAAGGAAGTGTACGGTGGACAGGATAACATAGTGGCCAGGGCCGCCACCTGACGCCTGAGAGTGGCAGGAGACAAACCCCGTTCCAAACCCGCCTGTAGAAAAATGAGGACATCCTGAACCGTTGCAGACGTAGGATCCACATGAGCAGTCGCACACCAACGGCAAAAGGCTCTCCACGAGGCTTCGTAGATCCTCGTCGTGGATGGTTGACGGGCCGACTGAATCGTACCAATCACCGTATCTGGCAAACGGCCTTTCTTCAAGAGGACGCGCTCAAATGCCAGACGGCCAACTGCAGCCACTGGGGCTCGGGATGACGAATGGCCCCCTGACACAGCACGATCCGATGTGGAGGAATCACCCACGGGTCTGTCACCGAAAACTCCACAAGATCCGCGAACCACGGCCTGCGGGGCCAATGTGGAGCCACCAGTAACATCTCCGCCCTCTCCGCTATCATCTTGCGAACCACCAGCTGAATCAGTGTGACGGGAGGGAAGGCATATAGTAGACCCGCTGGCCAACGACACCGCAGAGCGTTTGTGTCCTCCACCGCTGGAGTCGGATACCGAGTGATGCACCGGGAAAGTTGGGCGTTGGTCCGACTGGCGAACAGGTCTACCAGAGGCCGTCCGAAGCGAAGAGAAATCTCCTGAAATAGACTGGGAAGCAGCTGCCATTCGGCCTGGTCTATCACTTCCCTGCTGAGCCAATCCGCTCGTGTGTTCGCTTTCCCGGAAATGTGGTCTGCGAGGATGAACTCCAGATTTCTCTCTGCCCAGTTGAACAGACGTGTCGACTCGAGCATCAACGTCTGTGACTTCGTCCCCCCTTCCCGGTTTATGTGCGCTTTGGCAGATGTATTGTCCGTGAGAATCAGGACATGACGACCCCAAACCAGCGTCCGGAAATGCAGAAGGGCGAGACGAATGGCTCGAAGTTCTAATAGGTTGATGCTCTGTGCACGTTCCTCTGGAGACCATTGTCCTTGGCCCACCTGGGCACCCAGGTGGGCTCCCCAGCCATGGAGACTGGCATCGGTGGTGATCACGACCTGGTCTAGTTCCAGGAAACTGCAACCTTGCAGGATGGCCGGCGACTTCCACCAACTCAGTGACAGTCTGACTTGCGGAGGCACGAACACTGTCCTTGCGGAGTTGGAACTGCCTGTTCTCTGGAACGGAAGAAGAAGCCATTGCAGTGGACGAGAATGTCTGCGTGCCCACGGAACAATGCGGAAGCACGAGACCATCTTCCCCAACAATCGTGACAGCGTCAATAGAGGAGCCTTCCTCTGGGTCAGCACTTGGCCCACAAGCGACTTGATGTTTTTCGCCCTCTCTGAAGACAGGAAAACCTGACCCTTCTCGGAGTCTATCAGGGTCCCGAGGTGTAGAACTGCGGTCGTGGGGACGAGCTGGCTCTTGTCCAAGTTGATGGAGAATCCGTGCTCTCGGAACGCCGAAAGCACCCTGTCCCTGTCTTGCGCCGCTTGTGCCCTGGACGAGGACAGGATTAGAATGTCGTCCAGGTAACATAACACCCTCACCGGAACGGTACTGAGAGACGCGGCCACTACCGCCACCAGCTTGGTGAAAGTCCTGGGAGCCGAGGAAAGACCGAACGGCATCGCACAGTACTGGTAATGCCTGCCCGCATACTCAAATCGCAGAAACTGTCGATGCGAAGGAAGCACTGGAACATGCAGGTAAGCCTCTCGCAAATCCACCGACTGCATCAGGTCCCCTTGGCGAATAGAAGCCAGAATGGACCAAAGAGAATGCATCTTGAAACAACGGTAACGTACCGCCCGGTTCAACTCGAGGTTGAGAATGCCTCTGACCCCGCCCGAACTTTTGGGAACCAAAAACAGTATCGAATAGAAGCCGATCCCCTGTTGGTCCAACGGAACCGGTTCTATCGCGTGGATCTCCAGCAGGTGTGCTATCTCTTCCACCATCAGGCTGTGAGAGTCTGTGGACAGGGGAACTGGGCACCGGATGAACCGTCGTGGGGGCCGATCCATGAATTCGATTGCGAGGCCCTCCGAAATTGTGCGACGCACCCACTCGTCCGGAGTGGACCGGGCCCACTGATGACGAAAGGCCCGGAGACGTCCCCCCACTGGCCCCAGAGTCGGTGAGTCATTTGCCCCTTCTGAAGGGCCTAGAAGTGGACCCACGATAGGGGCGCTTGGAGGAGGACTGTGACCTGCCACGCTCTCTGAAACACTGTCTGTCAGAAAAGCGGTCTGGAGTTTGGAACGACTGCCGGTAAGTCGAGGGGCCTCCCTGCCCCGAGTAGGAACGAAATGGCTGACGTTGCGTGTAAGGGGTGTAACGCCTGTCTTGTCTGCGAAAGGACGAGGGCATAATTTTGCGTTTGTCTTTGTCCTCCACAAGGACCGGCTCCAATGCCGTGCCAAACAGGTTCGGGGCTTTATACGGGGCCGCCGCCAACTTCCATTTGGTTTTCACATCGGCTTTCCACGGCCGTAGTCAGAAAAGGCGTCGCGATGTGACAGAAGTCGCTAACGCCCGCGATGCAAACTTGACAGAGTTCAACGAAGCATCCACCGAATATTCTGTGGCTGCAATAATCTTGTTAATATCGTGGCGCAAGCGGGTATCCTCTGGAGGGAGCCATTCCTGAAGTTGGCGCAACTAGATCAAAGAGGCCCTATTGAAGAATGAAGTAGCCGTGGCAGTTCTAACAGTCCAGGCCACGGCTTGATGAGACCTACAAAAGGCCAATTCAGTGCGCCTGTCCTCCGATTTGAGACCCTCCAGCGGATCAGATGAAACCATCGAATGAGAAGTGAGAGACGCCACCGGTGCATCCACTGTGGGCAAGTCCAACATGGCTTCAAGTTCGGGCGCCGCACAGAACAGTTTCTTATCTAAATTGCTTGGTGCAATGGACGACCCTGGTTGGGCCCAAGGCGCTTGCAGAACATCCGCGAACAGTTGAGGGCACGGAATAAAGTCCTTCTCCTGCTTGACTTGTTTAAACAGGGCATCATGAGGACCGGTCTCAGACGGGGTTGTCGGGGGTTGTGCTCCCACCGAACCCAAATTAGTAGTCAAGCAAGCCTTGTGAAGGAGGGACTTAAATAGTGCAGGACGAAACAAGCCCGTGAAGGCTGGAGTGTCAGGTACCAGACCTTCATCCTCAGAGAATTCGAGGTCGTCGGGGCCCTCCTCGTCATGGCACGAGCCCTCAGACGAAACAGACTCACGAGGCGAGGGGGAGCGAGCCCTGCGAGAGCTTGAAGAGGCCAACGTGCTTGAAGTCCCCACCGCCGATGTCTGGGCCGCTGTCTGCGCTCCAGCCGCCATAATAGAAGCCAACGCTGTTGACAACATCGTCTGGAAGTCGAACTGAGACGGAGGCGGAGGATTGTCCACCTCTCGGAGTCCCGCTGCTGTAGGCGTGAAAGTGGCCGAAGGTTGGCGCCGAGGGGGCGGAAAGGCTTCCAAACCCGCTGAGGAAACATCAGGCATCGACTGGGACACGCCCTTCTGCCAAGCCAAGGAACCGGATTGGACCGCTCTCCGCTCCGAAACGTCAGGAACAGGAACAGACTGTTGGGCGGATCCCGCATCACCACGAACTAAAGAAGCTGATGCCTGCTTGGCCTTCTCACATCGTTTTTCCAACGCCTTATGACGCCTGAGAGCATCCTTATCAGCGACAGAGGAGGTCTTAGAGTGGCGGGACTTGTGACCGCCAGACGCAGAGCGTTTGCCCGATTGTTTCTTGCGGGACTTAGATCTGACAGGGCTAACCTCCTGATCACTGTCTGAGGAGTACGAGCAGTCCGCCATGGTGAGATGGATTTGTAATAATAAATAATGAATCAATAATTGATTGACTGATTAACCGATATCAGTTTGTTTGATTGATTAATTGATTGGAGGAATGCTTGTTTGATTAATTAATTGGTTGATTGGATGACTGACTGCTTTGATTACCAAATTAATAGATATCAGCTTGTTTGATTGATTATTTGAATGATTAGAGGAAAGCTTGCTTAATTAATTAATTGATTGCTGAATTGATAGTCTGGCTACCGCTCTGGGCAATGTACTATGCCCCAACAAGCAGTGCTGGCACTCCTGCCACGCTAATTACAAGGGCACCCCTGTCTCTGCCCAGGTGTGAGGGAAAGCCTTGCACAAAAGGCTGCAAAAGGGGCAAGCGATAAACTGGCAAAGCTCCCCCCCCTTCTTTCTTCCTCTGAGTCAATGCCCAGACCGGGACAGAGACTCAGCCAGCCAGACCTCGGAGTAAAGGCTGCGGCCCTCTAATTAGGGTCCGCGCTGCCACGAGGTGATTCCAAAATGGCGGCCGCCCTAATGGTCTCAAAATGGCGGCCGCAAGTTGGTGGCGTAGTTATAAACTGGCGGCCCGCCCGAGCTTCGTAGGATGGCGGAGCGCTTTCCCCCCTGACGCCGCTCACACGCGGATGCCAATCAGGGATGGAGACCGGAGCGGTTTTGGAACG
Source organism: Pantherophis guttatus (assembly GCF_059756535.1). NCBI lineage: Eukaryota > Metazoa > Chordata > Lepidosauria > Squamata > Colubridae > Pantherophis > Pantherophis guttatus. The sequence continues at coordinate 27,134,591 of NC_142073.1, forward strand.
GCGGGAGGGTAGCGAGCCCCGACAGCCACGCCACACCCCCCCCAGCGATCACTTACGGCCGGAGCCTCGAGGCCGAAAACGCCGCCAGACACAGCGCCGCCCGCAGAAACCTGACGGGACGGTCGCTGGATGAGTCACGCCACCAAACGCAGCGAGCCGGTAGCCGCTCCTGAAATCACCTCCGTTCCGGCTCGCTGTTCCACACGAGAGTCGGGGAGCGATCCACTCAGCCCCGACCTCCCCGGCAATAGAATAGCTTTACCGGATCCGCCCCGCAGGGACAGAAGCCGGCAGCAGCAGGCGCAGAGGCGCGAAAGCCGGCACGACCCAGCTCCCTGGGCACGAAACCGACGAGCAGCTGATTGACTCACAAGAAATCAGAGAAAATCTAAACTTAACCGAAAAAAAGGAGAAATAAAAAAGGGGGCTAATCAAAAATAACCAAAAGGCCGGGACTTCCGGTTTGCTGCTTGTTCCCGCTGGACGCTCCTCCGGGATCGTCGAACCCACTGCCTGTAAGAGCCGCCTTTTTCAGCGGAATGGCGGCTCGAAAAAACTCCGTTTCCATTAGGAAACGGAGATAGAGCCGGCTGGGGTGGGTAGAGTCCTCTGCCTAATCCCAAAAGTTTTTTATTTACTTTTGGGAGGGAGCGGAAGAGACTCCCCGTATCCCCAGCCGATGCTCCAGGCTCTGGGAAATCTCTGCTACACGCAGAGCTAGGGGGCAAAAGCAAGCCTGTAAATCTGTCAAATAAATTAATTAAAGAAGATATGAGCTGGACCTCTGATCCTGAAGCGCAAGTATTCTTTTTATTCTATTTTGCCTAAGAAGTCAAGTGAAGGGAAAAAAGTTTTTTTTTTTTAAATGGCGATTGCTGCTGCGGCTTGAAGAGAGGCTGAAAGGGAAACTCCTTCCGTTTTCAATTACAAAGTAGCGGAATGAATACTTTTGGCTGTAACTGAAGGCAAAATCTCACTCTCACTTCTGGTTTTTTTTTTTCTTTTTTTTTTTTCTCTCTTTGAGGATCTGATATTGATCTTGGTTGGAAAAAAAGTTTTTTTTTCTCTCTTTTCCAGTAAATTTTGTCTGCGTGGAAAAATGGCACTGAGACTTATAAAACTAGACAAACAGGCAGTGGGGGGGGATTCCCCCATTAATAAATTACATCAACAAGTTTTAACTCTCCAGTCTCAGAAACCTGACTTTAATATAATAGAATTTCTTCTTGAGGAGATTGTAAGAAGGGATGAGATTGTGAATCAGCAACTTGAAAAATTTAAGTTGGAAATCAAAGAAATTGGTGAATTGGTGAAATCTAAGTTTGGCTTTTTGGATCAAAAGATTTTAAAAGTAGCTAATGGCTTAGCAGACTTTATGACTCAGTTGGAAGCAAATACTAACTCTAAAATGAAAGAAACTGAGGAGAATTTGGATGACAAGATCCAAAAAATTAAAAAGGATTTGGCAAACATTCAGGATAATAGTTCAGAAGACAAATTTAAAATGGAGGCTGATCAAAAGACTGTTAATGAAGAAAATGTACAACAGAGGATTGAAAGAGAAGTTTTAATGATCCAATACAATTTTACAGAATATGCAATTAGACTGAGAGGTTTGCAGGAAGATGACAGAGATTTAAGGAAGATATCTTCTGAAATTCTGGCTGGGATTTTAAAGGTTCAACCTGATGAAGTGTTTTGCAGGATTGACAGAATTTATAGAATAAACTCCTGGTTGGCAAAACAAAGGCAATTGCCTAGAGATGTGGTGATTTATTTTACAGACAAAAAAATTAGAAATAATATTGTCCAGAATTCTTATGATTCTGCTTTGCAATTTCGTGGAAGGAAGATCTGGATTTTTAAGGAACTCCCGCCCAAGATGTTAATGGAGAGGAAGAAATTTGGTTTTCTAGTGAATGAGTTAAAAAAAAGGAATATTCTATTTAGGTGGGACGTCCCAGTTGGTTTAATATTGAGACACCAAGGAGTAAGATACCAACTGAATACTGTCGAAAAAGCGGAAGAATTTTATCAAAAATTTTTAAAAATAAATCTAACATCTTTAGGCATAACACAGGACAAGCAAAAGGAGTTGGAAATAAAGGGAAAACATCAAATTACAGAGGCTGTGGTAGATAAACTGTCTTTGGACTCCTTGGATACCCCAGCTGGACTGTCTATAAATTTGAGAGCAGTGTCATCTGATTCTAATGTAATGAACTATCAACTTACAGACAAGTGCGTAAATCAACCAGTTGATATACAAGTGATGGAAAAGACATATGAGATAATAAAACAAAACCAACAAGATCAATTTACAAAGCAGAATGACAACCAATCAGCTGATACACAACTTGTAGGAAGGAAATCTGGATGGAAATGCAACCCGCAAAAGAAAAAGAAAAGAAACAGATCTCGTAGAAATAGGAGTTTCTAAACCAAGCAACAGTGAAGCCAGGGATTTTTTTAAAAAAATAAATGAATATGTGAAAAGATATTGGAGGCGAATTATCGTTTAATACTATCTTGAGGAAAGTGGCAGATCTCTGCAATGCCGTGATTTTGGGATGTGGAAAGAGCCTTACATTGTTGGATTTGAACTATCTATTTTGGATTTCTTTTACCGATAAATATATTATATCTATTTTGAGTTACAAGGCAAGAGAATCATGCTGGGGCATGCAGAAGATCTGGCTGTTACCCACTAAGATGATGGGGATTTATAATACTGATGAAAACCACAATTACAACTATATGGAATATAATTATAATGTCACTCGGGTGGTTGTTTTTACTTTTATATATACATGAGGATATTCATTATTGATGGGGGCAGAAGATGACTGAAGATTTTGAATAAACTGTTGCACCAGGATGCTATGTTACCCTATTATGGATGACGGATTTAACAATCTAGTGGAAAGACATCAAAGAAGATACTAAATGAATTATAAATTTAAAGTTATTGTCTTTTCTCTTTTTATAAAATGGAATGTATATATAGACATATGTATATTTTAGCAGAGTGGGCAGTGGATTATATTTAGAATTGTAGTGCATGGTAATCTTGCAGGAAACTGGGTTGAAATAGGCTAGTTTAGTGATTGATTAGTTTAAGAAAAAGGATTTTTAAGTCATATATTTTGGGGAGTGGAAGAATTGGATAGAACTGAATAAATTTGGAGAAGGCTGCTTTGAAATGTTAAATTAATATATATAAAAGTAAAAGTTATGTTGTTGTAATAATAATAATATTTTATAAGTTTGGGGGAGGAGAAAAAGGGTAGATTGTGAAAAGCGGAGTTATAAGAATACTATGCTAAGGGTCAGTACTTTGAGGAGTAAGGGCATGGTAAAATATTATGTAATTAATTATGAATTAGCTTATTGTTGTGAAGAAGAAGTCACAGGGGGGGATGGGTGGTGAGGGCGGGTTGGGGAAGAAGGGAGGAAAAGGGGGGAAAAACTTGTATTTGAAAAACTTTTTCAATAAAAAAAATAAATAAATAACCAAAAGGCCTAACGCAACACTCAGAGCACAGAGAAAATCCTCCCAGTGTGTCAGCAACTGAGAGAAAGACTGGGGATTCGGGGGCAAAAGGGGGCGTGGAGAGAGCACAGAGTAGGCAGATAAGTAAAAAAAGTTCTCTCAGTTGCTGTCAGATAAGAGGATTTTCCCAATGCTGGAGTGTAGTAGCAGCGTTCTGGAAAATGATTGGGGCATCATCTTGTTTAGTACCTGGGATTCTTTTTGACCTGGGGTCTGCAATGAAGGGGGATAGGTTGCTCTTTACATTGTTACCCCAGGCCAGACTGGTGATGATGTTGAAGTCCTGTTCCAGCCTAGAAGCTGCAAAGGTCTGGATGTGAGATAACAGATTTAAAGTGAATTCCTAGCAAGTCAGTTTGTCCATCAAGATTCTCTCTCTGTTCCAGTGGTTTTTCTTGAAGGGCAACACTACCTACAAAACAGACCTGTGATTTTCCTGGACTTATACTTTTGAGGGGTCCCTCGTATTCTGCGCTTGGTTGTTTTCTTGCAGATGTTTCATTAGGTACATTACCTAGTTCAGATAATGTAACGTCTGCAAGAAAACAACCAAGATCAAGAGAGCATCAAGGACCTCTCATTTCAACTCTGAGCTACAAATATTCTTCTTGATTGGTACTTATATGCTTCATGGCCAGGAAAGCTTTGGCTGATGTCCTGCCTATGATGCTACCTGGAGTGGGAGGATTTTGCTACAGTGAATCACACAGCATCACCACTACTCTATTAGACAACTGAAATGTACCATATGTGGGGCAGTCTTGCAGCAGCTTGACTATTGGCACAATAGCTCACCAATATAGAATTATATCTACCAGTAGTCCTCACTTAACAACTGCTGTTTATCAACCATTCAAGGTTATGACAGTGCCGAAAAAGTAACTTTAAAACCAGTCCTTCCTCTTAGGATCATTGCAGAGTCCCACAATCACAACTGCCATTTCTGTGCTTCAGAGTCAGCTTCCAATAAGAAGAATTAATGCAGAATCTGGCTGTATAATCGCCAGTTGCAGTCACATGGTGTCTCACTTAATGACAGTGGAAGAGAAGTCATAAGTCTATTGCAAGTTATAATGTCTTACAAAACAACCACAATGCTTAATGACGGAGTTGCCTGTTGCAACTGTTATTGTTAAGTGTGGACTACCTGTCTAGTGAAATCATTTCAGGACCACTAAGACCCAGTTAAAACTGCTAGTCATTACCTCAATTCAACACTAAGGTATATCCAGTAAAGCCTTGCCGGAACCAAATTTGTCCATCAAGATTGGACATGCTGATAGTTCCCTCTCTCAAAAATCCATGGCAGACTTCTCAGTTAATAGCTCCACCTTTGTAATATATTCTCCGTGAAGTACAGGCGACCTTGCTGAAACTTTAGTCAGTTAATTTGGTCCCAGCTGACTCTGTGCAAGTGTCCAGCCTGGGCTTTATTTGGAGTTTTATGTGGTTATTTGGGGGGTTTGATACCATTCTGGATTTAGTTATATTTTTGTTTTCCTTGATGCTATAAGCACTATGAAATAAATAACTTTCAGCACTTCAAGGAAGGATTGAATGCACAAAGTTTACACAAAAGCCCTAAAATTTGCAGAGAATAGTATGAGAGTATTTGAAGCAATACTTTGGCTATATGTTTGGGCATAAGGGGCAGAATGTTCTAAAACCAGTAGCTGGTCTTAATTTCAGAGGTCCTGGCACACAGAACTGCCAGAAGACTGGAAAAAAGATATGATTCTAATCTTCAAAAGATAAAAAAGTGGATTCAGAAAACTAGACCAAGCAGTTTGACATTAGTATCTGGGAAAATCCTGGAAAAGGTAGTCAAACTGCAGATTTGTGAGCATCTAGAAACAAACTAGGCAATTACTGGAAGCCAGCATGGGTTTGTTAAAAACAGATCATGCCAGATAAATTTAATTGCTTTATTTGATAAAATGATTAAATTATTGGATCAGGGAAATGCTGTGGATAGAGTATACTTGGACTTCAGTAAGACATTTGACAAAGTAGACCACAGTCTATTTCTTGGTAAGATAGAACAATGTGGAATAGAGTGTCTCGCTACCAGATGGATTCACAGTTGGCTGTCCAACCATGCTCAGCAGATCCTCAATGGAGCTACATCTTCATGGAGAGAAGCATGCAGTGGGCTACCTAAAGGTTTGGTCCAGTACTCTTCAACATCTACATATTGATCTAGATGAGGGGATAGAAGGGAAACTCACAAAATTTGCAAATGACATCAAGATGGGGGAAATTGAGGACACTTTGAAAGATAAGACTCAAGATTCAGAAGGACCTTGACAGACTTGAGTATCAGGCCCTATTCAACAAGATGCAGTTCAGTGGTGAGAAAAGTAAGTCCTGCACCTAGACAGGAAAAACAGGTATAGAATAGGAAGCACCTGGCTCAACAGCTGTAACTATGAGAAGGATCTAGGAGTTCTAGGGGACCACAAGTATGAGCCAGCAATGTGCTGCAGCTGCCAAAATGATTGGCTAAGGCAGGGGTGTCAAACTCGCAGCCTATGGGCCAGATGTGTCATGTGCTGACCATACCCACCCCCATTTTAAGCGAAGAAGGGGAAAGTTGCAATATGTCCTGTGACGACGTGTCATCACGAGTTTGATACCCCTGGGCTAAGGGAATAGGCATGTTTAGCTTAATAAAGTGGGAAACAACATAGCAGTCTTCCAATACTTGACACAGGGAGTAGGGTGTCTATTCTCCGTAGCATCTGAGCGCAGGACAAGAAGCAATGAGTTGAAGCTCGTCAAGAAGAAGATTCATCCTGGAAATAAGGAGGAATTTCCTGACAATAAGAATGATTAATCAATGGAGCAGCTTAGCTCCTGTGCAGGGCTATTCTATTGCTGGAGGTTTTCAAGAAAAGACTGGATAACCATTTGTTTGGTCTTCCTGTCTTGGGCAAGGGGCTGGACTAGAAGACCTCCAAGGTCCATTCCAGTCCTATGATTCATATTAGCAATGCACAGATACAATTAATACTGTAAACAAATTTAATAAATAAATAATGGTCATAAATGGTTAGTATCTTCAACAAGATAGCCCTAAAATAAGAGACAAAGTAATTCTGTTAAAGAAGAAAGGTCAAATACTTCCAAGCCAATGTATGGGGAAAATGTTAAACTGTTAAAACTCGTTGTCAGTTAAATTCACTGTTGCTAAAAGGAGGTGCTACCAATTACTAAATCTAACATTTCATATACTTTTTCCAACAAATGTGTGACAGAAAATGTTCAAGAGGTAGTCCTTGACTTACAACAGTTCATTTAGTGACTGTTCAAAGTTACAATAGCACTGAAAATTATGACCATTTTTCACATTTATAATTGTTGCTGCATCCCCATGGTCATGTGGTCAAAATTAAGATGCTTAGCAACTGACTCATATTTATGACGGTTGCAGTGTCCCAGAGTCATGTGATCACTTTCTTAAACCTTCTGACAATGAGGAAAGCAAATTCACTTATCATGTCACTAACTTAACAATTGCAGTGATTCACTTAACAACTGTAGCAAGAAAGGTTATAAAATGAAGCAGAATTCACTCAAGTGTCTCGCTTAACAACATAAATTTTGGGCTTGTGGTTGTAAATCAAGGACTACCTGTAAAGCAGGGCTATCAAACTCACAGCTCGCAGGCCGGATGCATCAAATGCTGGCCACGCCCACATCCAGATTAGTGAAAGGGGGAAGTCCCAATATGTCATACGACACAGCGAGTTTGACACCTCTGCTGTAAAGAGATGTCATAGAAAACTGTTTTCTATGTTATTTGTTCCACCAGAACCTCTTTCTCTGTTAATAAGACTTAAACTGAGTTCTGATCTCACTGTAATACTGGAATTTTATAGAGTTCAAAGATTCACAAACTTTCTCTTACCACTTCAAGACTTCATCCAGTAACAAACCATGGCAAATGGAAGATTGTGGCTTGAAGAGGAGTAAATTTGAAGAGCATGAATTACCAAATAATGTGAAAGATAGATGTGCTATGTATTTATGAAACTATGGGAATGTATAAGGTGGTCTGCCTTTGTGGAGCAGGGTTTATGATATATGCAGAGAAGTGAAGGTATAAGGTTAATTATGAATGAAAGGCCTTAAACCAGAAAATATGAATTTCTACTCAGATTCTCATGCTCAGGCTTACACTATCTTTATGATACCCAACATATACCGTGTTTCCCCGAAAATAAAACCTTGTCTTATATTTTTTTGAATCCCGAAATAAGTGCTTGGCCTCATTTTCGGGGAGGTCTTATTATTTTGGGGCACATGGAGCAAGATGGGGCTCCTCTTGTCGTGTTACCTGATTTTTAGCTCTGTCTCCCTAACCCTAATCAGAGGAAATGGCAGGGACCGGCTACGTATGCGTTTAAATATTTTTTGGGAGGGCTTATTTTAGTGCATGCGCTCAAAAGCCCAATTTATTTATTATTATTTATTTATTAATTATATTTCTATACCGCCTTTCTCCCATAGGACTCAAGGCGGTGTACAGCCAAGAAAAATATAGACATACAAACATCATAAAATTGCTAATTAAAATTATTACTAAATTTGGCCAATTAAATAAAACCCAGAATTAGATAAACATTTAAAAAAAAAAATCATTCACATGTTCATATGTTTAGCCCCGCCTGTTGGAACATCAGGGTCTTGAGGGCATGGCGGAAAGCACGGAGATCAGGGATATTCCGTATCTCCGGGGGCAGTTCATTCCAAAGGGTTGGAGAAGGCCCTCCCCCTGGGAGTCGCCAGTCAGCATAATTTGACTAACCCTAACCCTAACCCTCCCTGTGAGAATGAACTGGTCGGTGGGAGGCTATTGGTGGCAAAAGACGGTCTCGTAGGTACCCAGGTCCTAAGCCATGGAGTGCTTTAAAGGTGATGACTAACACCAGGAGCCAGTGCAGCTCGCGCAGGAGACGTGTTACATGGGCGCAACAAGCTGCGCCCATAATCACCCGCACGGCTACATTCTGGACCAGCTGGAGCCTCCGGGTGCTCTTCAAGGGGAGCCCCATGTAGAGAGCATTACAGTAGTCCATACAGGAGGTGACTAGGGCATGAGTGACTGTGCGCAAAGCGTCCCGATCCAGAAAGGAATGCAACTGGCGGATCAGGCGAACCTGATAAAAGGCCCTGCTGGCCATGGCCGTCATGTGTGCTCTTCTAAAGATAGCCGTGAATCCAGGAGGACACCCAAGTTGCGAGCTCTCTCTGTGGGGAGTAAGGTCTCATCCCCAATTGTCAGTGATGGTACCAGATGACTATACCGGGACGCCGGAAGCCACAGCCACTCAGTCTTGGAGGGGTTGAGTCTGAGCTTGTTTCTCCCCATCCAGATCCGCACGGCCTCCAGGCAACGGGACATCACAGTAAGGGCATCATTGCGGTGGTCCGGGGTGGAGATGTATAGCTGTGTGTCATCAGCATACTGATGAACACTCACCCCGAAACCACGGATGATCTCGCCTAGCGGTTTTACATAAATGTTGAACAGAAGGGGTGAGAGGACTGACCCTTGCAGCACCCCACAAATAAGGTGCCTCGAGATCGACCTCTGACCCCCTGCCAACACAAACTGCGAACGGTCAGAGAGGAAGGAGGAGAACCACCGAAGCACGGTGCCCCCTATTCCTAACCCCTCCAGCCGGTGCAGTAAGATACCATGGTCGATGGTATCAAAAGCCGCTGAGAGATCTAATAGGACCAGGACAGATGAACAACCTCTGTCCCGAGCCTTCCAAAGATCTAATTGAGCTTATTATCAGGGGATGCCTTATTTTTGGGGAAACAGGGTACATCATCTTTTCCATTTCCTTCCTTCTTACCCAAGCAACAAAGCACCCACCAGGGTGGATAAAAATCAATGATTTTTTTTAAAAAATAAAAAAATCAGGTTTTTTTTATTTAAATCAGATTTTTTTATTTAAATCAGATTTTTTTATTTAAATCAGATTTTTTTAAATAAAATGCTTTTTGAGGAAAATATATTACCATCCAAAGGTTAATCCATCATGAAATAAAGATTAGTTTTTTAATTATGTAAATAAGTTTTTACATAGTTTTTTAATTACGTAGAATAAGGCTGTATATGTTTAATTTTTTTGGTAAATAAATTCCATTAATCCATTCACAACGTCATGCTCTTCCAGAGGTTTTTGTAAGATTATTGGGCAGTTTCTCTGCCTACAAGATATTATCACAGATGCTTGGTTTACTTTTGCAGTTCTCAAAACTGAATTTGACTCAGCAGAGTCACATGCCTCTTCTTCACAGCAAAAATATTATAACATCAACAGAGTTGAGAAAAAGACCTTAATCTTATTGTTCTACAAACCTATGAATACAGAATCAACCCCTTCAGTGCTAAGTTTCAAGAAGGTCAGTGAATAGAATAGAAACAATATTTTTCTGATTGTTTGGAGTGGAATAGATCTACACAAAAAGAAAGTGAAACTAAGTGTGAGGAGGAAGGGGCAAGCAGACAAACAGTACAAAATGAAAGTGAAACTTTCTGAGCACAATACTGCACAGCCACAGACAGACAAGTCTTTGGATCTTTTTGTGTGTATGACCTGAGGTTTATCACATTCTTTCCTTGGAGGAAAAAACCTATAATGGCAGCAGGCCGTAAAAGAGACCCAGTTTGGCAATATTTTAATGAAGTTCCTTTACCTATTGGTAAGGCAGGCATGCGTGCAAACTGCAAACACTGCAACAAAGAAATGCAAGGCCTGGTGGCCCGAATGAGGCAACATCATGAGAAGTGCTGTGATGAAGATGACCAAAGAAACACATTTGAACAGGCAGGATCTTTAGGTTGGTAAACATTTTTATTGAATCATATTTCTAAAGACTGCCTTGAACTGTCATGTTTGAGCAAAATTATATTTCTTATTATTATTGCATGTTACTGTCATTTGGTACAGTTATGAAGAAAGCAAATATTCCTTTTGGGGCAGTGCTGTGTACAATAAGCAGAAATTGTATAAACAATGAAATAACAGCATTGACTTTTTTGTTTAGGGGAATTCATGGATTCTGGAAACTATCCACCTTCAAGATCACCATCCTCCTGTTCTACAGTTTCAGAGTTATCCATCCAGGATAGTGCTTCATTAGCATCATCATCATCAGACACCCACAGCCACATATCACTATCACCTAAAAGAAAGAAAAAACCCTTCCCTCCTGGAACCACCATAGATAAATTTGTGATAAAAACTAGCAGATTAGAGAGTTAATTGATGAAAAAATTGCCCAGTTTGTTTATGCAACGAACTCTTCTTTCCGTCTGACTGAGAACCCATATTTCATTAATATGGTTCAGTCACTGAGACCAGGATACAGTCCACTCAGCAGAGCAGATGTTGCAGGGAAACTGCTGGATAAAGTGTATGACAGAGAAATGGAGCAATGTGCAACAGCTCTGGAGGGTAGAATTGTTAACCTAAGTATTGATGGGTGGAGTAATGTCCACAATGATCCTATTGTATGTGCTTGTATAACAACAAAAGAAGGGAAAGTCTTCCTTGCACAAACAATTGATACGTCAGGAAATGCACATACAGCAGAATACTTACAAGAAGTGGCAGTAAAAGCTATAACAACATGTGAACAAAAATTCAAATGTCTAGTACGCAGTATGGTCACAGACAATGCTGCAAATGTATCCAAGATGAGAAGAAATTTAGAAGAGCAGGAAGGGAATACAAAGCTAATAACATATGGTTGCAGTGCTCATTTGCTGCATCTCTTAGCCAAAGACTTAAGTATTCCAGAAATAAAGACTAATGTTGTTGAAATTGCTAAATACTTCCGTAACAATCGTTTTGCTGCAGCAGCTCTGAAAAGGTTGGGTGGAACCAAGCTAACGCTCCCACAAGGTGTTAGACGGAACTCTGTGGTGGACTGTTTTGAGCAGTATATCAAGAACTGGCCTATTCTGATGACAGTTTGTGAAGAAAATCGAGATAAAATAGATGGCACTGTCATGGCCAAAATCCTCAACATTGGGCTTAAGAGAAATGTTGAACATATGCTGAGCATCCTGAAACCCATCTCTGAAGCTTTAAACAAAATACAGAAAAATAGCTGTTTTATTGCTGATGCTGTTGAAATTTGGAAGGAACTGAGTGAACACTTAAAAACAGAACTACACATGGACAGAATTAAATTACAAGCATTAAAAAATGAATGGGACAAGTACTGTCTCCAGCTCATTTTTTGGCAAATACTGTCAATATCCAGTATCAGGGTCAAAACTTAAGTGCTGAGGAAAAGGAGTTAGCTATGACATGGGTATCCAGCAATCATCCACCTGTAATGCCAACTATAATAAACTTCAAAGCTAAGGGGGAACCATTCAAGAAATATATGTTTGCTGAAGATATATTTTAAAGAAAGTCACACCAGTGAACTGGTGGAAGTCACCTAAGCACTTGGATTTAGAGACTGTTCAAGTAATGATTTCACTATTAACAGCAGTAGCTTCTTCTGCAGGCATTGAAAGAATATTCTCTTCCTTTGGACTCATTCATTCTAAATTGAGAAATCGTTTGGGACCCGATAAAACAGGAAAGCTTGTTTTTCTTTTCCAGATTATGAACAAAGAAGAAGGTGAAGATGACGAGTGAGCTACAGAGGACAGTATTTAAGTTTTTCATGTGTAGTCTGGGCTGACAGTCTAAGTTTCTTAAAATATATATATTTTGTTTAGCCAAATTAGTTAACAAACATGGATGTTTGTTTAAGCAAATAACATATGCTGTAATGTTGTTTCAGTTGAATAAATCTATTTAAATTGTTATTATTAAGGTAATGATTATTTTTCTCCTTCCTAAGTACAACAGAAAAGTTGTCCAAATATGAATGATTAACCTATTAAACTGGGGATAAAAAAACTAATATGAAAAGTTGTTATTCTAAAAATCTTCATCTACTTGTATATTAAGGTTATACCAGCAAGAATTAGTCTTTATGTAGAAAACTATGATTTAAATCAAGCCTTACTGACTAGTGATTTAAATCAAATCCACGCTGGCACCCACAGTGCATTCCTATTATTTATAATTGTTTTGTCTGGCCTCTGGCGCCCTCCTTTGTGAGCTTTCTTCATACAGATATGTTCAAGAATGTAGGGATTACCATAAAGCTAGTTGCTTTTTCTTTTTAAAAGAACCTATGTCAAATGCAGCAATATTTGCACTACTACCATCAAGAATAGTATCATTTCACAAAAAGTATTCTTAAAACCCTGGCAACTATAATAGTCACAGAATATTACAAACCAAAATTAACAATTGCCTAACTACATATATTGGATTTAGTTGCAATCTTAATTGGCAGAATGCATAAAAAACTAGAATTATTCAACATGCATAGAAATACCACGATGAAACAGATTCAGTAACATTTTTAAAAAGAGCAGCTTTAGTTGCTGTAGAACTACGTCTTCTAAAAACTCAAGGGAACACACAGAACATTCCTTATGTTGATTTGGACTCTGGACATTTAGCTTGGTCTACTCTATGTTAACTAGCAGTTTTCCAGGGCTTTAAGAAAAGAATTTTTCCAACCATGTATGGAGCTGCTAAGGATTCAAATAGAGATATTTTGTTTTCAAATACGTATCAGGACATTGAAAAAGATAGTCAAAGTCAAAAAGATAGTAGTCAAAAACCCAAGATACTGTTGTTTTAAAAGATCTAATGGGCTTCATATAAATATTGATAAATGGCACATTCAGAACACTAAAATTCCATATAAAATATTCCAAGTCTACTTTCAAATTGAACAGATGAACAAAAAACACTAATAATATTAAGTTGCTGTCCATGAGAGAAAAATTATATATACTGTAAGCCCCACAGACTAACAGAGCTAGATGGGATATTGGAGGTCTTCTAATCCAACCACCCCGCTCAAGCAGGAGGCCCAGCCTGACCTATCAACAATTTTTTAATTATCTTCATCATGAACACTTATAATTAGGCTGGTCTACTGCAAATGACATCATAAAAAATAACTGAAAGATTATGAATCTCAGGCAACCTTCCTGTGAGATGACTTGAGTTACCTGCTCTTGATAAGTACATTATTATCAATGCCAAATCATACCTAACAAAGAAAGGGATTGGGTTAAAATTACAATAGGAATATCAATTACACAGCAGTGTTGATGTAAAGATGCTGGATTAGGCATTTACAATAAAAATTACAAGGAAATGTAACATTGCAGCAAAAATGTTCACTCTAATTCTATCATATCTATATATGTCTACATTCATAGTGTCAGGTATTCTAATGTGGGGCATTAGTTAGAAGTCTAACATTGAAGCATAGCACTTCCAGAAACTCTGGAAATATCTCTCTGTGCAGTGTATTTCAGCGGTCTAACCCTATTGTAACTAAGGAATGTGCAACTGTTGCCAGAGGTAGTGAAAGCTAAAACATAAAACAAAGTAATGAAAATGCATTCCTTTCCAGTATCTAGAAATCTAGCAAAGTTTGTAATCGAAGTACATTCCCAAGGGGTGGATCTACTTGCTCAGAGGAAGTGTGACACCATACAGAATAAGCCAATTCACAATTATTAAGCTTGGTTTCCCAATAACCAACATAACTTCTATCTTATTTGCCTCCGAGACCATATACATCAAAGACAAATTCCTTGTGCGTCCAATCATACTTGGCCAATAAAGAATTCTATTCTGTTCTATTCTAATTATAGCTTGTGTAGCCTCATCCAGATCATCGCTGAATTTAGCCTATAATAAAGTCCTTACAATTGGACAGGAAGAATTATTAGTTGTCATAATCATAGTTAAAAGGCACCTCATCCCTAAGTTCCACATAACATCTCCCAGCAGTTTCATTAAGAAACAAGTTGGAATCTAACAGCAGAAGACCTCTACAGAATGACCTCTATAGGCAAACAAACAAACCAATTCTATGGGCCCAATTAGTTAGGCTGCCCTAGAGAGCATTATAGTAACTGAAGGAATGCTCATTACTGACAATCCAGATGACAATCACATATCCTTCTAATGGAAGAATAGGATTTAAGTTACAAACCATGATAGATGGGGCAAAAGATGTTAAAACAAATGCTACAAATGCTTCCACCATATTTACAAATAAAACTGCAAGACTTATTACCAAAGAAATTATAGCAGAGCCCAGATTTGAATCAGCAGCTTCCCAATTTACAGCTTATTTTTATTTGTATCCTGCATTTATTGATTTTACAAATAAAGCGAAGAACATATCCAACACACCTTCCTCCTATTTTCCCCACAATAAAGTGAATTGGGCTGTGACTTGCCCAAAGTCACCCACTTGGCTTTCATGGCTAACACGGGACTGTAACTCAGGGTCTCTCTTGCTTTCTAATGTAACTACTAGACCAAACTGGCTCTCTTATCCATTTCCATAAACTCTAAATTAAAAACTATACTGTGTGCTAGAATCCTACAACAGAGATCTCGTTCAATCAAGAAAATTAGCAGCAGTTGCAGGGCCGACTTTTTAATCCTGCCGTGTTTTACAACCTGGCAAATTCACGGGCACAAGGCCTTCAATCGCCACTTGCCGAAGTTCCTCGGCAAGTTCAATACCTCCCCCCCACCCCCCCGAAGAGAGACGCGCCTTGGGCACCCAGAATGGTAGGGAACGAGGAGCTCTGACTAACGCGGCCAAGGGCTGAACTTCCCGGCACATCTTCCTCCTGGAGTCCTGCAGGAACCGCCCGGGAATAGGAATCCTGCCCCGCCGAAAAAGCGCTTCCGCCAGCCGCGTCCCCCCAACCGCTCGAGGCACCCTCGGGCCTGAGGCGGCAGCGGCACCCGAGAGCCCCAGACCGCCACGTGCTGCCCGAGAGGACAGCGGCGGCCCCGGGAAGCTTCGCGGGGAGCTGCGCCTGGCCCGTCGCCGCCGCGGGAGACCACCGACCTCCCGGCAGCCGCCCGGGATCCGAAAGAGGGACCGCCGCAGAGGCCTCCCCGCTCAGTTGCGTTGGGCAAGCGTTCGGGATGGCCGGCAGACCGCTCCCCTCTCCCGGCGCTTTGGAAATTCCGCCGCTTTCCAGCCTGGGGCGCAGGCGCGGAGCTCACCTCGGGTGGCTCGGGGCGAGAGGTCTCGGGCCAGACCAGGCACCGGACTAGCCGCTCGCGTTCTCCCTAGTCGGCTCTCGAGCTGGTCCCCAAACAAAATGGCGACCGTGGCCGCGCGCTCACGTCGCGGCCTTTCTCTTCCCGTCTTCCTCTGCGCAGGACGCAAAGCAAGGAGGCGAGACCTGGACCTGAGGCTCAGTCCGCCTGCGCGGAAACAACTTTGACCAATCAGAGAGCCGTCCCGGTTGGTGCTCGAGTCCGCCTCCAATTTTGTACCCAATCCCTAGAAGGACACCCCGATCTCGCCTTTGCACTCTCGTCGACGGAGGTACGCAAAGATTCCCTCATGAAGTTGACGAGGACGGGAAATGGGCGGGGACTATTAAACTCAGAAGACCTTGCGGAGTTGGGGTCCGGGTGCGATTGGATAGTTTAAGTATCGAGCTCGCCGAGGCCAATCGCAGCGCGGCGATGGGAAGCGATCGCGTCAGTCGCGAGGGCAGACGCGCGTGCGCAACGGGCGGAGGTGGGGCGAGAGGCTGGGGTCTCCTTCAGAAAGGGCGCCTGGTTTCGGCGAGGTGGGCGGGGCGAGCGGAGTGACGGCACGGAGACAGCAAGATAGGGCGGGGCCTTTTATTGACTGGCTGGGGAGCGGGGGGAGGGGGACTTCTTCCGGCGAGCGGTTCAGGCGTGGCTGGATGGGCCGAGGAAGCGGCGGAACATCTCCAGGGCCGGACCGGGCTTGTACTGCGGCACCATGTGTCCGGCGCCCTGCGGAGAAGGAGGCGAGAAAGGCGAGCCGATGAGGCAGGAGGAAAGGGCGGTTCCCACGTGCAGAGTCAACGGTCCGCCTCCCCGAACCCCCTCCGCTTCCCGCTGAAGAGCCCGTCAATGGTCGGGACTGGCGGGGTTGCCATCGCTAAAAAGTACGATCGCGTGATGTCACGCTTTACCACCACGTGGCTGACCGATGGCAACCCGGCCTCAATTGTTGTCCTAACTCGAGGACTACCTCTACCCGATAGAGATAGTCCTCGATTTACGACCACAATGGAGCCCAAGATTTGTTGCTCCGGGCAACGTTAAGTGAATTTTGCCCCATTTTACTACAGTCCTTGCCACGGTTGTTAAGCAAACATTAGTAACAGTTGTTAAGTAAATCTGGCTTCCCCGTTGACTTTGTCAGATTACCTTTGTGACCAAGGTAATCATGTGACCTCAGGACACTGCAACTGTCATAAATGAGTCCGATGCCAAATGTTGATCATGTGACCATGGGATGCTACAACAGTCATAAGTGTAAGAAATGATTATAAGTCACTTTCTTCAGTACCATTGTGATTTTGAACATCACTAAATGAACTGTTGTAAATTGGGGACTACCTGTATTTTATTGTAACTGATTCCTAGAACAAAATATCTTGTTAGTTTCACACATCCCACAAAGTCGGAACCAAATAAACTGGATTATAATGCAGCATTGCAGGCTAATTCTGCCTGCTGCTGGCAGTTCAAATCTCACCAGGCTCGAGGTTGGCTCCACCTTCCATCCTTCGGAGGTTAGTTAAATGAGGACCCAGATTCTTGGGGGCAATATGCTGACTCTGTAAACCGCTTAGAGAGGGCTGTAAAGCAGTGAAGCGGTATATAAGTGCTATTGCTATTATGGCTTAGTAGTGGTGTGAAAATTCAGACCTTTGCTTTGTTTCTGGTGATCAGTGCTGGAGCTGTTTCCCACAAGTTCTTCCATAAAACTGAGATGGGAGGTTTTTTGACAGCCACAGCCTTTATAACAAGTATTCAGTAATCGTGAGAGAATCAAAACATCTCCACTTTGCCATAGAGGTTCTTTCCAGGAATTGCAAATTACTTTTTCAACTACGCAAAGGCCACTGTGCCTTGAAAAACAACACCTATCCCTTAGTAAAGTAATCATCATTAGCTTCTATGGATAGGGGAAAAGAGAGACTTTGGCTTCTTTGATGTGAGCCTTGGTAAGAATGACTATTAGATGAGAATTGCCCACTGACCTTTACAGTGAGGAATGTGATGTTTTGGTATTCCTTGAAAAATCCGGCCACTTGATCATTGAAATACCATGGCTGGTATTCACTAAGTACCTGTATGATGAAAAGGCAGAAGGATCAGCTGGGGAGAAACCTGCCTCCCATCCAATGAACTGGAGATCCCAACTTTTTGAACTAATGGACACCTCTGGGAGTTTTTACCAATGGCTCCCCATCAGAAAACACTCACGCCGTCTCATGTCGCAGGGAAGAGATCATTGATGTACTAAATGTTTGTTTGTCTAAAAATTAAAAAACTTTTTTTAAAAAAGAAAACACTCATGAGGTTTTTTTTCTGCCACTTCTTTTAGCCTCCCTGGAGAACGGTTCAGCTGTCAAATAGCTTTTCCTGTTAACTACTAATATCCAGTAGAGCCCGTTTTTAGTCTATGGTAGCCCAAAATCAAGAGTCTGATAGCACTTTTTCCAACAATTAAAGGTGTAAGCTTTTGTGAGCTACATATATCTGATAAAATCACCCTTACCTCACAAAAGTTTATGCCAATTTGTTAGTCAGAAAAGGTGTTACCAGACTCCTAATGATTTCTGCTTAACTTTTAGCTGATAGCTACTTTTGTGTAATTTAAATCCATTGTTTGATGTCATGCCCTGTGGAACAAGGCTTTATCCTTGTTGGATAGGTTTTAATCATCTGTATGGCATCTGTTCAGGTACTGGTTGTGTAACCATATTCTCTCATCATCTTTTCTCAATACTAAATATTTGGGCTGTGTGTTTGGAATTCAAAGGAGAAAAGATGCTTCAGAGCATATTATGGATGCTCATGTAGAAACTGCTGCTTTTTTTTCCAGGATCACATAATTACCTCCTTAGCTGCAGTTTGCCAAATTAATTAACTAACCATCCAGCCCATAGGTCTGTAGAGATTCTCAGTCATCCAGGTCATGGTTTTCCCAAAGGTGCTTTTTCAGGAGGCAACTGGACTTCCTTGTTTTTTCTTTTGAAGACGTTTCACTTGCATCCAAGGAACTTCAGCTCCATTCTCCACTATCCTGTCAGAGCTGAAGAAGCTTCTTGATGAGAAGCGAAACATCTTCAAAAGAAAAAACAAGAAAATCCAGTTGCCTCCTGAAAAAGCATCTTTGGGACATCCAGCCCATACTAAACTGCCTTACATTAATTACATTGTGGGATAGTTTGAGAAATTCTTGACTGAAGTTAAGATACTTTAGAGCATTTTCCACAATTTTATTAGGGACGTTTCCTAGCCTTAAAAAAAAAGAGTAAAGCAAAATTTGATTGTATCAGATACATCCTTTCTTCTGGTAATTGCCACATCATTTTCCAGAGCTTATAACCAGATTTCTCTATGTTCTACTTAAAACCATCTTATCTATTTATTTATCAAACTTAAATTGCTGCCCATATCACCAAACGTTACTCTGGGGAGTACACAACAAATAAAACAACAAATGTAAAAAAGAAACATATAAAACATATTATATTACTAAATATTACAAAAACCAAATAGAAACCATAATTGGAAAGGATAAGAATGGCCACTTTAAGAATAGATGGCTAAACAGATCTCTGGGTGCCCTAGATTTGATAACAAGCAAGTCTTGAGGGCCTATTGGACTATCAAAACGGGGAGCTAATCTAATTCCTGGGCCCAGGGATAGAGTGGGTGTCCCAGCAGAGGGGATGGGCTGAGAGGGGGACTGACCCAAAGTCCTTAGAACTCACAGTCTCCCATTTCCAATTCAGTGCCATGACCACTACACCAAACTGGCTCTCACCACAAAAATTAAGCTTAATTAACAGTTACTTACCATTTTGGAACTTAAGACTCTCTTTTTAGACCCCGTTATCAGGCCATTTATCAGAAGGAAATTAACTGAAGATTTCCAGAATGTTCCTTCTTCCTTTGTCTCCCAATAGCCCAAAAGAAAGCTGCACTCCCCACTGGTCTCTTGCCTGTTTTCTTCAACAGAATAATTGAAGGGCCTTTGAGAAGCACCCCTCTTTGGGGTGGCAGCCATTTCAGAAATGTGAAGAACAAATAAATAGCTGCAATACAGGTAGTCCTCGACTTACAATCACAGTTCAGCCCAAAATTTCTGTCACTAAGTGAGACATTTGTTAAGTGAATTCTGCCCCATTTTATAATGTTTGTTAAGTGAATCACAGCAGTTAATAATACTATTAAGTGAATCTGGCTTCCCCTTTGACTTTGTCAGAAGATCACAAAAACTGAATCACCTGACCCTGGGATGCTGCAACTGTCATAAATATGAATCAGTTGCTAAGCATCTGAATTTTGATCACGTGACCGTGTAGATGCTGCAACAGTCATAAGTGTGTAAACATTCACAAGTCACTTTTTTGCCATGTAACTTTGAATTGTCACTAAATAAATGTTGTAAGTTGAGTACTACCTGTATTTGTTGCAAATCTTCCATTCCTAAATCAGATTTTTTATGCCCAAAAGAAAGAAACATTTTTCTCAGATACTTACAGGCTGATTTAAAGCATCAGTGAATTTTTCACCCCCCAAAAAGTTGCATGCCATGTCCACATCACCATTATAAACCAGTGCACGAAGATTTTGTGTCAATAACAACTTATAGAAGGGAGCCATATCCGTATATTGTCTTTGGTAGGTAGCAGATATCTGTGAGCTGTAACAAGAGAAGATCATGAAAGGGCTGTCTCTTCTTTCTTCCCACCATTAAAATTAGATGAGCATGCATGTGCTAAGTATGAGTGACCAGGAAGTTCTCACTTGCCTTTCCACTAAGGGAACTCTTTCCTGCTCATATAGGCCAGTAGAAGTAAGTTCATCTGAGTGCCAAGTTGGACGAAGAAAAATATTACGCACTCCTCATGTCTCAGAGAAAGTAAAAGAGAACTCACTTAACGATCACAATTGGAACCAGAATTTTCACTGCTAAGCACCATAAATTATGGCGTGATTGTGCCTTAGCATCGGAAATTCTGGTGTTCCCAATTACCATTAAGCAAATCACTGCAGATTGTTAAGCAAGGATTTCACATGGTATCGATTTGTGACCTGCTGGTTATCCCATTGACTTTGCTTGTAAGAAGCCAGTGAAGAAGACCACAAGACCACAACGACAACAGTGACTGCACTGTTGTCATTGCAAATCAGACATGGGGCCCCTGGGTTGCAATCGTGGTCGCAGGGATGCTGCCACCAATGCAAGTGTAAGGGCCAGTGGTAACTGCCACTTGTTCAGGACCATTGTAAATTCAAATAATCACTGAACGAGAGGTTAAGACACCTGTATGTACTGAGGTAAAAATTCATTCCCAGCTTGAATTGAATATTGGAATTTGAATGAATTGGAACCTTGATTTTGTTAGGTTTTGACTGTTGTTAGCGGCCCAGAGTTATGATATGAGGTAGGTGGCCCTATAAATTGAAATAAATAATTGCTCTATTATTGAATGGGATATTGCTCTATTATTGAATGGGATATTGCTCTATTATTGAATGGGATATTCAGGCAAAGTGGCTTTATAAATTAACCTAGTCATGTCTAGGAAGTATGATTTGAAAGTAAACATTTGAAATCCTATTAAAGTTGGTTGGGCCTATGGAACTTGCAGAAAATATATCTGGAAGGCAGCATTTATAAGGCAAATGGCTGACATAGGTGGGCCTCCACTTACAACAGTGAGTGAAGTTACGCTCCTCCACTTACAAAAGTGAGTGAAGGTACACTGAAAGTGACTTACGACTGTTTTTCACAACTATTGCCACATCCCGGTGGTCAGATGATCAAAATTCAGATGCTTTGGCAATTGGTTCAAACTTATGACCATTGCAGTGTCCAAGGGTCCCCTTTTGCAACCTACTGACAAGCAAAGTCAATAGGGAGGCCAATTCACCTAATAACCATGTTACTAATGACTGCAGTGATTCACTTAACAACTATAGCAAGAAAGGTCATAAATGGGACAAAATTCACTTAACAATTGTCTCGCTTAGCAAGAAAAAAGATGGACTCCCTTGTGATTGCAAGTCAAGGACTAGCTGTACTTCTGTCCACCCTGCAGTGGAACAGGGCAATCGGGAGCACCACTTCATATGGCCAGGTAACACTAATAATTGCAGAGATGAATGGCCATGAAATGTTGTGATTGGAAAGTCAAGGTCTGCCCTCCTCTGGTAGAGCCTTTGCCTCAAACGGCACTTTCCATCTTTCCATCTGAAGCCTTTAGTTGGTGCTGCCCTAAGTGCTGTTCCGACAGGCAGGGCTGTCTATTTAAGTGGTTTTAAATTGGAGTTTTAACTTGGGGTTTTAAATTTTGGCCGAAACTGTTTAATTGATTTTAATTAATGGCGCTCACATGTAACACCTCTCCCACGCGAGTTGCACTGGCTCCCGGTGGTCTTCCGAGTGCGCTTCAAGGTGTTGGTTCTTACCTTTAAAGTGCTCCATGGCTTAGGACCTGGGTACCTACGAGACCACCTTCTGCAACCAATAACCTCCCACCAACCAGCACGCTCCCACAGGGTGAGCCTCCTCAGGGTGCCGTCACTAAAGCAATGTCGACTGGTGGTTCCCAGAGAAAGAGCCTTCTCTGTGGGGGCACCTACCTTTTGGAACAGGCTACCCCCAGGGATACGAATGATCCCAGATCTTCGTACTTTCCGTCGGGCACTTAAGACCTTTCTATTTCACCAAGCCGGGCTGGCATAAATCTCTTCTAATTGTTCTAAATCTTTATGCTGAAGATTCTTAACCGATGAACCAAATTGGCTTAATCATGTTATTAATTTTATATGTATGTATGTATGTTATTTTAACTGTTCACCGCCCTGAATCCTTCGGGAGAAGGGCGGTATAAAAATTAAATAAATAAATAAATAAATACTTTTTAATGATGATGTCTGTATATTTATGTTTTTAAATTGGCTGTACACCGCCCCGAGTCCTTCGGGAGAAGGGCGGTATATAAATAAAATTAACATTAACATTAACAGGTCCTCTGCCCTGGCTGCCTTTGAGCATCTGAGGCAGAGCCAGTCACCTGCAAAGCTCCCAGTCTGGCAGAGAGTGGGGGATGTGAAGGGCCTGCCGGACGTCATCTCGATTCAGCCAGACATACATGGCAGTGGCATTTATGCATTTGGGCACTCCTGGGATAGAGCCAGTGTTCTGGAAATGAGAGCAAAGGTAAGTTGTTACAGAAAAAAAATGCCTCGGAGCCCATCCTCACTGAGGATAATCCAACTCATCATTTGTTCATCCTTTGTTCAGGTCTGCTGCTTTGCCTGTGTTCGGCTGAAAACTTCAGTGCTGAATAGTAATACTTCCAAACTAGCTTTTGCTACTGGATAGTTCAGAAGCAGCACATTTGGTATTCTTGCTTGGACTTAAATTTTGTTCTGAGAAAGCCAAAACTTCTCAAACTGGGAAAAGGTGGATTAAACCCCTGAAAGGCTATGGTTAAGAAAGGGGAAGAAGTCAAAGGGAACCTTTAAAAAAGGAGAGAGGGACCCAATCCTTGGGAGGGGTGATTGTTCCACCAGGGCTTGCTAGTCTGGCCCATCCAGGCCAGCCTCCCTGCACCAGCCACAGACCCTCCTTGGGAAGCCTGAGGAGAAGCAGAAGGCTGCAGCAGAGGATCAGAGGGAGCCACAAAACCATGCAGATTGGAATGATTACTCGCTTACTGAGCTGGAAGCCTCTTTCTCCCAAGATTTTCCTTTATTAAATAGAAGGTTTGATTTATCTCTTCCTTTGGCAGGAAAATGGCTGGACTTTTGCCATGCAGCTCTCTTTTCAAACTAAAGAATAGGAGGAGTATGGTTGGTATGGTTCAGAAAACCTTGGTGTGAACTTTTGGGTTTATAGACCATAAAGCATGATTTGGAAAGTTCTGTCCATCCACTATGTTTGAATTCATCTTATACGTGCAACCATTTGAGGACTTCTTATTTTGTAAATCAATCTCATTCTAAATTTATTTATAAAACAAATGTAGGTAAGCTTTCACAGCATTACAGCATAAAATTGCACCAAAAGCTTTTTGCTTTCATGCATCAACTTGAGCCCCATTTTTATGTTCCCTTTGGAACATAAGTGTGGAGAAGGCTTGATCGCGCTGAGCAAATCTTAGCTACAGGCTAGCTATAAATGATGGAGCAAATCCCCTGCAGAAGCAGCCCCAGGGCAGCAAATACTCACCGGCACTGGGACATTGAACTGATAGTGACGGAAGAGGTTGGCCAGGTCGGCTTCATAGCGGCTCTGGTAGAGTGCACCTCCCCAGCAAGAAGCATAAAGGTTGTACATGTTGAGGCCAGTTCCAGAAATAAGCTGGTATGCTTTTGATATCTTGGGATGGAAGCAGGGAAGAAGAAACAGACACCAGTCATCTCTGTATGTGTGTGTGTGTGTGTGTGTGTGTGTGTATATATATATATATATATATATATATATATATGTTTTCTCAGGTTTTCGCGGGTGTTTGTATGTAGGTCTTTGGTTATTCGGGTCTTCTCCCACGTAAAATTGGAAGTGTCTTGGCGACGTTTCAACGAAGTCTCGAGACTTCGTCGAAATGTCGCCAAGACACTTCCAATTTTACGTGGGAGAAGACCCGAATAACCAAAGACCTACACACACACATATATATATATATGATGTCAGCACGTCAAGATGCATTTATCTTAGTGCTGAAAACCTGACATATAAAAATGCACAAGGGCCTCTTGCGTCTGATTTCTCTTGGCTCCTGTTCAGGTTCAGGCCTGCTTGCTGGTGGGGAGTGGGTGTGGATGTACAGCTTTTGTCAGCTGTGTCAGACCACCACAGTCCGCTAGTGACTCCTCTGACATTGAGGTGGGAGACCATCATGGTGCTCGCTGACCCACTGCAGAGCCCTGGGATGCTGAGGTTGGAGACACCACTGGTGGGGCAGCTGATGGAGGTGGGGGCCAAGAGGTTGGAGGCTGAAGGACTTTGCCATTGTGGCCCTGTTGGAAGTCTCAGCAGCGAGTGACAGATCAGGATTTTACAAGTCAGAGGCAGGCAATGTGCAAGGGGGGGGCACCACTAACTGGGTCAGGAGGCTGTGGGCCAGTTCCAAGAGTGCACTTAGGAGTGGAGAGCTGGCACTGAACTGCAGGAGTGGCTGGATGGGCATCTGCTGCCTTTGGTTTCTGCTCTGGATTGTGTCAGTTTGGGTAGAGGTCCTGGAATAGGACCCCTGGCGTTTCCCCCATAACTTTCAAGGATATGATTTGTGCCCCCCCCATCCATAGCAGGGAGAAACTGGGTACCCTTTCCCTGCAGGAGCTTGGCCCCCTGATGCTACTGAGTACTTGGGCAGGTGCAGTTGGGTTGTGAGGTTGGCTGTGCATGCCTTTGCCTGAGGAAAGGCATGTGGCTAGAGAGATGGGAGGGCAAGCTGAGACATCCCTGCGCTTAGGGAAGGATGGCAGGGAGCATAGATAGGTTGTATTTGGGGACCTCCAAGCTTGGCTTGAAAGCAAGCCTGGTGTCCAGTCTTTAGGTTTACCTTCCAGTACTGGATCTTGGACCCACTTGCTTCCCCCATGTTCCCCCCCACCCACCCACCTGAGCTGGCCAGGCTGCCTGCAGTCTGCCAGAGAGCTGTAGCTGAGGGTGGGGCAGACCCTGCATCTTCCCATTCCTAATCCAGTCCCTTAACCGCAACATTGCATTACCAACACTGTTGCTTATTTATTTTCAGAACAAAACAGAGTTCCCTTTGTGGCAAAGAAGAAATGGGCTGTTCTTGAGAGTCAGACGTTGAGAATTAAAAATATAAATATGAATTCAACCTAATCACTTACTGCTGTAATGCAGTCCCTGTTGTCATTGCTGGCGTAATTGCAGTTTCCTCTAGTGCAGCAGCTTTCCACAAGAGAGGACCACAGGCTGCAGGCCGGAAAAGTGGAGAGAAGCGATCAGGCAGAGGAACCTGTAAAACAACCTCCTCTACTCCTACCTACCAAAAATACCCAATTTGCTCAAAGGAAATTCTGCAACTTCCCAGCCATTCCTCCTGGGGTTGCTGTGCCTGGAATGTTTGCCTGAGGAGGAACTAACACTAAAGGTGGGATAGGAAGCATTCTTCTAATCTGCCAAAATATTAGAATACCGGGGTGGGGTGGGATGTCAACATCTGTCCCAGAAGGAAGCCATGTTGCTGGTTCCAAGTTGGGGGCTATTTGGGAACAAGGGACAAGTTTAGCGGGATTCTTTTGAAGTCATGATTGAGGTCAGCCTTATAAATCTTGGTAGTAAATAAATAAATATTCGCCTTTTTCCTCCTATCATACTGAGCTTTCAAAAAAATCTTAATATTTTACAAACCTGTGTGCCAACCTTAAGCCTTGGTAGGCTTAAGAGCCTTGGTAGTACAGGGGTTTAAGGCACCCTGTTATTAAGCTTATTAAGACCAGCTGCCTGCAATTACTGTGCATTGACTCTAGACATATTTGTTTGGTATACTCTGGCAGAAAGCATAATTATTGTAGGAGAGGACCAGGCTGAGCCTGAGGGAGGGGTCAAATGCATCATAAGTCACAAGTCCCTTCGCACCCACAAGAGATCTAAGTCCAGCCTCGAATGCCTTCTTAATTTCTGCTCGTTTCCCTTGACCATTAGTAGCTCAGATTCTTGTAGAGAGCTTAAGTTTCCAATGAAATATTCATTTGAACTGGCTGAATCTCCTGATTTCCCTGGTGCTTGATAATTTATTTGGGAATAAGTACCATTCTTAGTAGAAAAGGAGGCTATCTGCATTTGTTATAGCACCATAAGATAAGACAAGAAGCAAGTAGAGAAGATGGAAACTAATCAAGCCAAGTCTCTTGCCTGAGCAGGGGATTGGACTAAAAGACCTCCAAGGTCCCTTCTGTTTTGTTCTGCAATACACAAATGCCTGACTCTTAACAAGTACAGTGAGCGAAAGGCACTGCAAAGAGACTGGGTTGGGTTGGTCTTGATGTTCTCTGGGTAACCACTAGGGGATTCCCGCGAGCAAGGTAAATCCAGCTTGTAATCCCCCAAACCAGCAGGCCTTTTGCCCCTCCAGACCATTGGGATTCAGGGGCTGAATTCTGCCCCCCCCCCCCGCCCTGCCATACTCACTCTTCTCCCAGCACTCCATGCGAGTAGGCAAATTCCATCAGGGTCTGATCATTGAGGGAATAGCTGCTCATGCCGTTGCCAACCCCAAATCCCTGAGAAATGGGAGAGCAAAAGGTTATCTTGAGGAAGCAGCTGAAAGGAGGGCAGACTTTGCTAGGACTGGGCTGGAGTCAGAAGGGGTCTGCCCTTCAGGCTGTCATTTTGGAGGGGCTCTGTTCTCCAAGATAGAGTCCCCCAGATGTGATGGCAATCAGTAGCTTCACAGAACAGATTGTATATCACGAAGCAAGTTGGCTTTTCCTAGATTTTGACATCTTACTTTGGCTGTTTGATTGTGACTATACAGGTAGCACTTGACTTACGACCACAATGGAGCCCAAAATTTCAATTGCTAAGTGAGACACTTGTTAAGTGAATTTTGCCCTGTTTTACGACCTTTCTTGCCACGATTGTTAAGTGAATCACTGTAGTTGTTAAGTTAGTACACAGTTAAATGAATCTGGCTTCTCTATTGACTTTGCTTGTCACAAAAGGAGATCACATTAAGAATTAAGGAGAAACTTCCTAACAGTGAGGACAATTAACCAGTGGAACAGCTTGCCTTCAGAAATTGTGGACATTCCATCACTGGAGGTTTTAAAGAAGAAACTAGACAGTCTGAAATGGCACAGGTTCTCTTGCTTGAGCAGGGGGCTGGACTAGAAGATCTCCAATGCCCCTTCCAGATTCTATCCTGTCCTGTCCTATCCTTTTCTATTCTCAGATCCTGGGGGACAAAAGGCAAGAGGCTACCTTTAGAGGAAGCCACCAAAACCAGAACTTCTTTCACAGCTCTAGGGTCTTCCAAGGTGGCTGGTTAAATGTGAAAAAAGACCTCAACTTGTTTTCATCCTTGCAAGCTCTGTTGTTTGTGAAAATAAAGGAAGTAGGGTGACATCCCAAGAGTTGCGTTTCTGAATAGAGAAGGCATTTCCTAATCACCAGGAACTCTAATCCTGACCCCAGTTGACTAGTGAGAAGAACTTCTTGGGGTGCGATTATTTTTACCTTCAGATTGATGGCTGCTGACCCCTCCACAATCTTGGCAGTCAGAGTGGGAACATAGATTCCACCATAGCTCTCCCCAAACACATAAAAGTCATTCTGAGCAAAATCTGGAAATTTGGTAAAGAAGCTCTGGAGAGCTTGGTAGTTCTCTTCAGCAACCTGAAAGGGAAAGATGTCAGGTGCAGCACATGCATATTTTGCCTATAATATAGGAATTCCAGAGTGTTTGCTTTCCTTGGGAACAGATAGATAACTAAGAAAGGAGAATTTGTAGCTCAGGGTTGAAATGAGGGCTCCTTGGTGCTCTCTGAGCTTGGTGGTGTTCTTGCAGACGTTTCCTTACCTAGACTAGGTAACATCATCAGGTAACACATAAATAACATTCTATAGAGTTTAAGGGGAGTCGGTCCTGCTTGACTGGGTGTTTCCCAACAAAAGAAACCACAACCCAAGTGTTCAGCTTGAGAAGAACCACCACACAGGTTGACCCACAAGCAAGGCTTGGGACGAGACCAAGGAATGAGGTGGTAGACCAGGAAGACACATCAGTTCCTACCTGCCCATAGAGTTGCACACAAACTGGCTAGGTAGATGCCAGGCCAAGCTCAGCCACCAAACAAGTGAGACGTGTCCCAGCTACCAAGATGCTGGTTCTGCCACTGGGGCATCCCGGACAGGCTGCCCCTCATTGACAGATCCTTTAGACCCCATGTCTCTGCTGGTTTGCTGTGGGGCAGCCTTCACACAGCCACTTGGGCAGACAGAATCGGAAGGTGCTCACCTGGCTGTCGCTGACAGGATTTCCATAGCCTGTGGTATAGGAGTAGCCCACTCCACCAGGAGACTCCACGTAAAGCATGTTGGCCACCTTGTTCCAGCTGTCGGGGTTCAAGTAGAGCGTGCCATTGTCATGCAGCTGTAAAGAAGAGGAAAGGAAGGTGCCCTTGCAAATGGTCATCATGTTTTGCATGGTGAAAGTTGCCAGCCTCCCCCCCGCCCCCCCCCCCGTACGCGTCCATGACAGAGACTGCTGGGCAGCAGATCCTTCCTAGGGCTGGCCCTGAGAACAAATTGCCCACAATGGGTGTGCTGTTGTGGCCAGTTCTACAACTTCCTTTGAAAACTATTCTCATGACCAGGAAAATGCTTAGCAGCCAAAGGACGAGGTAGAACAAAGTTCCCCCCCACCCCCGGAATACCCAATCTTTTGTTGATACTACACATCTTCACAACTCAACAGAGAAATCTATTGTGAAGAATCAGCTATAAACTGGGGGGGGGGTGTTAATATGGGAAAAAAGGGAACGTCCATGACACTTGTAAAGGAAGGCATGGAGTGGGGGGAGAGGAAAGGCTCAAGGAGCACAGCATGCCCTGGTCCCCTTGGGGCTTCTTGTGTGTTTCTTTTTGGCCCTGGCCCTTAGTTGTGCCCTGGTGAAGTGGGCATAGCTGCCAAGGCCTTGCCCTGCCTGCTTGCTTTCTCCATGAAAGGAGGTTGGCTGACTTAGGGCTTGCTCTGGCGAGGGGGCATCCTACTGCAGGGTTTCACTCAAAAAACTCTGGTTATGATCACCACAGGATGAAGTTGTGTGAAGGCAGTCCACAGATCTTGAGGGAGAAAGTATAACAATATGCGGAAATGGCCTTGGAAGAGACACAGCCTCGTGGTTGGATGCTGAGCCCATGTCAAGCACGTGAATGGAGCAGGAGGCTCAGGAGCGACCCTCCCCCCTAGTTTCTTGGGCTGTAAAGGAAATAAGAGCAGGGGGGAGGGAGGTGCACTTTCAGACTTGCATGATTCTATTAATGTAACTTTTTCTAAGTTCATCTGGCTGTGTTTCCTGTTTGGTCTACCTTGCAAGGTCTTGCACTATTTCCAAAGGGCCAGGGCTAGTTTGTGAAGTCCAAGTAAAGGCCATCTATTTTGGAGTACTAGTGGAGCTGAGTGGCTCCCAAATAACTGGAGCATCTGGGTCAGGCAGGGCTTCAAGGACAGAAGTAAGGACCTGTAGCAGATGTGATTTCCTCTCAGCCCCTTTTCTCTAGAGCACAGCCCAGCATGCCTCTCCCAGCCAGACTCACATGGAAAGGTCCGTTCTCAGCCAGAAAGCCCTCCATCGAGCTGCAACCAGGACCCCCATTCAGCCAGAGCACCACGGGGTCAGCAGCAGGGTTGCCCTGAGACTCCACAAACCTAGAATAACAGAATAACAGAGTTGGAAGGGACCTTGGAGGTCTTCTAGTCCAATCCCTGCTCAAGCAGGAGATCCTATCCAGTGGTGGGATTCTACCGGTTTGCACCGGTTCGGTAGAACTGATTGTTAAGTAGTTAAGTAGTTAAGCAGTTCAGAGAACTGGTTGTTAAAAGAAATCTCCTCTTGTTTTTTTCCACTTTACAAGGTTAATCCTGTAAGGAATTACAACATTCTGTGTTGTTTCCTAGCCTAATCTTTATTGCCCTGCTTATGGAAACTGCCTCTCTGGCAGTATTTAATTTAATTTAATTTATCACATTTCTATGCCGCCCAACTCCCAAGGCGGCTTACAGCAAAAATAATGCGAACAATGAACATAGAAAAATTATTTAAAAACATTATAAAAACATTTTATTATTTGAGTCTCCGGAGAAGGGTGGCATATAAATCAAATTTAAAATAAAAAAAATAAATAAAAATTTTAAAAACATTAAAAGCCCATGCACACCATTCATGACCAGATCTCACAAGATTGCAACTGCGAGATCAATGGCCCTAGACCTGCTGGAAAAACCAGGTCTTCACCGCTTTCCGGAAGGCCAATAGGGTGGGGATAGTCCGGATCTCAGGAGGTAACTGGTTCCAGAGAGCTGGGGCAGCCACAGAGAAGACCCTCCCCCGCGGGCCCGCCAGCCGGCATTGTTTAGCCTAGACTTACTGTCACTTCCGGTTCCAGAGGTTCTCGGAGGTTTTTTTTTTTGCTTGACTTTCTTAAAGGGGAAGGGTTGTTTTAAGCTTTTTACACTGCTGTTGGGAAGAAATACTCCCCTGTTGGAGTTCTTCCAGCCAGGGTGCAATGATCAGCACTTTGAAGAAATAATTGAATACGAAGCAGAAGCTTTTAATGACAAGGAACCAAGATGTTCTAGCTAGCCAATTCAGCAAAGCTTATTGACTAGCTAGAAAGATTGACATTCAAACGTGAGTTTACATACCCTTTCTGACTTTTGGTCTAAAACTGGTTTTTGGTGAAGTTTAATTCTGTGCTTGGTGATGTTTAATCCTGTGTTTAGTGATGGGATAATTTTCCTTATTCAGCTTTGTTTGGAAGGAAAAATGTTAATCCCTATTCCTGAAAAGAAGCAGCTTTGGAAATCTGTCTAGTTCTGTGTCTATTTGTTCTGGTAATCGGTTTAACAAGCAACAGATACTCTTGTTTGCTCCTTTGCTTCATTCTGGAGAGCTTAAACAACCTCTCTGCTAAAGAAACCCTTTAGAACACTTTATGAGCAAGAGTTGGCTGCTGATAGTTATCACTGCATTTTAACTATTTTAATTCCTCAAGGTGCTCTGGGCACCCTCCCTGATTTGTAACTCCAGTTTGCAGGTATTTCTAATCTAATGATTGGTATTTAGGGCATCTTTTTGCAAACAAAGAAGCTTTTTGTATTTTTATACAGGTAATCCTCGATTTACAACAGTTACAATGGCCCTGGAAAAAGTGACTTATGACTGTTTTTCACACTTATGACCATTGCAGCAAACTGTCATTAGGGCAAAGAAGCGATGCCACATGACCACCTGGCCATGCCCACCCAGTCACATAAAGCACCGCAGTTGTGAAATGAGTGATACGGTTGTTAAGAATGCTGCAATGGGCATAAATGATGACCAGTCAAAAGGGTGAGGGCCTGTCAGAAATCACTTTTTTCAGCCCTCTGGGTAGTCCTTTTGTGCATATGGACTACTCAGAGGGCTGAAAAAGTTATTTTTGACATGTCCTCACACTTTTGACCAGTCCTCGCACTTACGACTGTCCTCACATTTTACGTTTTTTGCCCTATCTTGTTACCATGGTGAAGAGAAGCAGTTGTGAAATGAGTGACATGGTTGTTAAGAATGCTGCAATGGGCATAAATGTGAGGATGGTCATGAGTGTGAGGACCAGTCAAAAGTGCGAGGACTGGTCAGAAATGACTTTTTTCAGCCCTCTGAGTAGTCCCTATACACATAGCCACGGCCACCCGGTCACATGATCAGCTAGCCACGCCCACCCGGTCATGCCACAGCCACGGCCACGACCACGGCCACAGAACTGGTTGTTAAAAAAATTGAATCCCACACTGATCCTATCCCATTTCAGATAAGTGGCTGTCCAGTCTCTTCTTAAAAGCCTCCAAGTGATGGACCACCCAGAAATTCTGAAGATTAGCCATTCCACTGGTTAATGGTTCTCATTTGTCATGAAATTTCTCCTTAGTTCTAGATTGCTACTCCTTGAATAGTTGCAATCCATTGTTTTTTGTTTGCCTACTTTGGAAAATAGGTAGATTGCCTCTTCTTTGTGGCAGCCCCTCAAATATGTTGTGGCCTGCTGGCCGCCGGCCCCTCTAGCAGCCGAATCAGGTGAGGAGGAGGCGTGGGGGTCAGGGCCAGCATCAAGGCAATCTGAAAGCTCCAAGGGAGAAGAGGGAATGGAGCTGTCAGAGATAGAGACAGAGGCGGAGCCTGGGTCGTCCATCAGCTCTCAGATGGAAAGTTAACAGTCCCCAAGTCTGGAGGTGGCTGATGAGGAAGAGGAGGAACAACAATTAGATGTGCAAAGGCAGGAAAGCAGTGGAAATCTGTGGGCCGATCCTTGGGACAGAAGAGCCACCGCTCTTTAGCGAAGCCCCACCCTAGCTCTGGGGATAAGAGGCAGAGGGCGGAGATGAATAGATGTGGCAGACAACTATTCATCTCCTTGCCGGACAGACCTGTTAACCTGCTGTGAGAGACAGAGAGATTTTTTGCCGGGGCTGCTGGGGCTCCTAATATTTAGGTAACTACAGATGGTTTGTCATGTTTGGGAACTGGGTCAGAACAAAATATTGGAACACTGCTATCATGTCACCCCTAGTCTTTCTTTTCATTAGACTAGACATACCAGTAGTGAAATTCAAAAATTTTCCCTACTGGTTCTGTGGATGTGGCTTGGTTAGGCATGGCTTGGTAGGCGTGGCTTGGTGGTCATGTGACTGTATGGGCATGGCCAACTGGGTGGGCAGGAATGATTCCTGCAGACCCCGCTGTTGCTTGAGCAGGGAGGGTGATGCTGAGGAGGAGAAAAACTGTGAGGTTTTGTGCCAGGGGGCTGGCCCTGCAGTGGTGGCTTGAATGGCACAACTAAAGTTGTGCTCACTGGTGAATGTTGGTGTGCTCAGGGAAGCAAGGGGGAATGGCGTGACAGCGGCTTCCCTGCTCAGCCCTGACAAGCGATGCATGGTGCCCACACCAGTGTCCCAAGAGAAGCAGAGAGGATAGCTGCTTGCAAGCGGACGAGCAGAGATAGAAAGCGTATCTGAAACAAAGATAAAGCAATACTTAGAAAGGTCTGAATTACCTAAAATACCAGAAAAATACAAGAAGGCTTTGGAAGAAAGAATAACGATGATGGAATTAACAGAGGGGATTAAAAAACAAAAGAACGGTAAAACACCGGGTCCAGATGGTTTGCCAGCAGAGTTGTACAAAATATTACAGGATGTAATTAGCAATACAATGTTGGAAGTATTTAATAAACTTTTAGTAAATGCAAAAATATCCAACTCTTGGGTAGAAGCATATATTACTCTTATACCAAAAGAAGACACAGACTTACAACAAGTTAAAAATTATAGACCAATTTCCTTGTTAAATGCAGATTATAAAATATTTGCATCAATAATGACAAATAGATTGAAGAGATTGTTAAATGAATTTATTCACACAGATCAAAATGGTTTCTTTCCAAAGAGACAGATCAGAGACAATATGAGGACAATCTTAAATACTTTGAAATATTATGAAGTACACCCAGAAAAGCAAATGGCATTGATGTTTCTTGATGCACAGAAGGCTTTTGATAATGTGAACTGGCAATTTATGATAAAACAATTGCAGACTATGGACTTTGGGGGAAGATTTATAAATATGATTGAGGCAATTTATAGTAAGCAATCTGCAAAGGTGATAATAAATGGAGATATGACAGAGAAGGTTAATATTATGAAAGGAACAAGGCAGGGATGTCCTCTATCCCCATTGCTATTTGTGTTGACATTAGAGGTGTTAAATAGAAATATAAGACAAAATGAAGAGATAAAAGGGATGAAAATTAAAAAAGAATATAAACTACAAGCATTTGCAGATGATCTAGTGTTTATTTTAAAGGAGTCAGCGGACCTCTGCAGCTGACAACTATAATGAATACGAGGAGCACATCTAGGTAGCTTTTCTGCCCTGGCATTCATATGGCTCATGCTGACCATATCAGAAAGCAGAATTTCCACACATAATTGGCTAGTACGGGTACAGCTCTTGACTTTTTCAGCTCTACCTTATCTGCAGTTCTTAGGGAGATGATATTTCTTCTGAAAATAAACTGGCATGTGGTAAAGAGCCCTTCTGCAGCAGAAGCCCTCTTTTAGGAAGCATCTGTTCTCCAGTACCCCTGTTCTCCTACTTACCAGTAATGGAAATACTGGCCAGGGCCTGCTGGGAGGTAGCCTGACCATTGTCGGAAGGCTGGGACTTCAGACAATCCTGGCAGAGAAGAGACAAGATCTGGTGTGTATTGCCCGAGGCAGAGGCCAAGGATGGCACAGAAGACGGCATACCAGCAGCTGGCCATCCTAAAGCTATAAGGCAGCTGGACTCTCAGCCACCTTATATCACAGTTCTCCTGTTTGCTCACTTAATTAAAAAAACAAATCACACATCACACAGTACCATTCCTTTGTCAATAAAGAGAAACAATGGGTTGCAGGTTGTACCAGCAAAACATACTTGCTTTGAAGAATACTTGGAATGTCACCTTCTTCTTGTTTGCCTAACAAGTTCAAGTTCCAACTGACAGTCTTTTTAAAAAAAAATCAGGCATATTTTAAGCATAAGAAACATCAGGAATCTGTAGCATTTAAACTCTTCAAATGCAGACATATTTCTGAAAGCCACAAATATTAATAAACAATCATCATATCCCTCATGATACACTTAAACTTGAGATCTTCTGATTTCAAATTTAGCTTACCCTGAATCTCCCTTTTCCTATGTAGTCTAACTCCTTAACCACATCATCAGCAACACTGTTGACTATTGCTTTTCTCCAAAGGATGTAGAGCTGCATCAGAACTAAATGGCATTCCTTTTTTTTTCAAAGAAAAAGTGGGATCTTCTTGATATTTAGTCTTTTATTATTTATTATTTGATTTGTATACCGCCCTACTCCCGAAGGACTCAGGGCGGTGAACAGCCACAGGAGAAAAACACAGTCTTCTAGAATTAAAAATATAGAAATGAATTAGATGTAGCCACTCATGTTGTAATGTGGTTAGGCGCCATTCACTGACAACCTAGTTGGGGGTAGCCCTGGCACTACTTACTGTATTTTTGAAAGGTGATCATGAATCACTTGAGGGTGCAGCACTGCCAGAGGTCTCCACTCTTGGCTTCAGGCTGTGCTGGAGGAAGCTGTGTGCGACCCTGATTTTACAAGTCACCTTATTTCTCACCAGGAGTTCTGTTCTGGGGATGATGGTTCAAACACTTGCCTGTAAAAGTGACAAGCTGGGTGTCACTCAGCTCCCCTGCCACTCAGTTGGTTTCTTCTCCCAAGTTCCTTGAGCTAATCTGGCCTGGTGTTGGAGTCTCTCAGCTTTGGGGGCAGGGTCACATCTGCTTGCTGGTTCTGATCAGAAAATGTTTGGGAATTTAGGAAATATATGGAAATCAAGGACTTGTCTCAAGTTATTTCTGGCCTGATGTAGATAAGCAGACATAGGTCTGAGTTTACAGCATTTTCATCCCTGAACTTTGTGATCTGGATACGGAGAGTATAATATCGAATCCCTTGTCGGTTAATGGATAATGGTTGGATAATGTCTTGCTTCAGTTGAGATTGACAGATATCTAGGTCTTTTCTGCAGTTGTCAAACTTCCGAAAGGCACACACTGCAGGGGGGTGATGGATCCTAAAGCTTTTGGAGGACACTTGAGATCTTGGGAGTTTCCCAGGTATCTAATAGGGAGTTCTGCTGATTGCCTAGTTACCCTATGGCCAGAGACAGTGATGCAGGCGCTTTATAGTGTATTATTTCAATTAATACAATTAATGCTATCATTTTGTAAAATGCTGGGATGTTGAGATGTGACAGTGAAACAAATGTCCATCTCTGAAAAATGGGCTGGGAGCCATCCACAATCTGAACCTTCCATTCAGGGAAAAACAAACTATTGTAAAAACTGTGCCAACTGTGCCAATATTGCATCATTTTTTTATTAGTGGAAAAACCTGGCAGGGCTGTGGGGAAGAAAGTAGGATGCTAGGTCCCTTCCCCACAGCTGGGCAGTCCTGCTATGCTTGCCTGCCTTCCACACTGCCTTCCCGGCATCCCTGTGGCCAGCTTGCAAAGGCAGACAAGCGGAAGGCCACGTGGAAGGCAGGCAAACATGACAGGGCTGCCAGGAAGGGAGCTAGCACCCTTCCCTGCCATGCTTGCCTGCCTTCCACGCTGCCTTCCCGGTGTCCCCATGGCCAGATTGCCACACTCAACACTGACTCACACACAAACAATTGTCAACACACTCCATTATTAACAGGAATTTAATTTTACCTTGAGCAACAACCATATTTTGTGCCCACTCTGAAAATCACAATTTTTATTTAATTCTGCCTCCCAAGTCTTAAGGATTTCAGCTGCTCTTCCCCTGGCTAAAAATTAGTATCCAAGTTAGTAAATTCTCTAAAAACATCTTGGCAAGTATTCTGTGACTGACCTGCATTTTAAATTAATACTTGGAAGAGAGGCTCCTCAGACAAGCTAGCTCTTCCTAATTATTCTTGCTAGCTGGGAGATAACAAACTTCTAATCTAAACTAATTGCTTGCCTTCAGAAGTTGTGGATGTTCCATCAAGAAGAGACTTGTCTGGAATGCCTTAGCAGGAGATTGGACCACAAGACCTCCAAGGTCCCTTCCAACTCTGTTATTCTATTAATTATCCTATCGGTTAATTAGTTCCCTCTTGTCCTAGCAGGTGTGTGTTAGAGGCTCAATCGTTTATTAAGTTTATCGTCCATCTGTACGAAGCAACATTGAGCAGCTTACACTGTAACAAAATACAGATATAAACACAATTATAAATATTAAAACACATTACAGTTGCAAAAGATTACGAACAAACAAAAAACCATGTTTTTAAAGTGGAACAGCACTGTGCCTTCTCTGTTCCTGCATCAGGCACATCCAGCATAGCTTTTCCTTCAGGGCAGCTTCCTTTTCTGGCACCTAAATTAACCACTTTGGGGTAGAGGAGTAAAGGAGAGGTTGCAGGACCCGGGAAAAAGCCCCTAAGGCTGCCTACCTGCAGCTGATTGAGGAAAGCCCCCCCCCTCCCGCCACCAGTGGAATGGAACAACTTGTCACAGCCAACTTCCTGCAGCCAACTCACCACTGCCAATTTGGCTTGGCTAACTCACCATGGCCAGCTTGCCACAGCCAAGTCGCCATGGGACAAGAAAGACTCTTGAATCCATTGTTAGCAAAAGTATACTTTACTAAAGCCAAGTGGTTGTAAAAGAAGCAAAGCTGGATCAGAGATTTTTGTGCCCAAAGCATATGGTTAACTTTCCCCTTATTCTCACCTTCTCTCTGTTTATCTTTGAATGTCCAATTAAATGTTGATAAATTGTTTGGGTAACAGTCACTATCTTCATGGACTAGATGTTTCTGCATTCATGGTGTGACCTTGGTATGGCCGTTGGCTCTCACGGGACTGCATGTAGTTTTAATTCCTCTCCTGCTACTCCCCACTTACCTTGCAGTCCCTTTACCCACTGAGTACGGCAGGCTAACAACAAGCAAGGTATGACAAAGCATCCTTACATCCTTTCTTTAATCATTCTATTCCACCATTTCTTCAATATTATGTAACTTTTGTCTTGCAGTAAGTTGTTCCACAGTAAGTTGGCCATAGTGAGGTGTTCTAGACACTCCCCTCCCCATCAGCTCCAGTATATTCAGGGAAGTTTTTTTAATCAACTGCCTCAAAATTTATGGTGTCTCCTTGGCTGTTCTCCTTTAATATCTGTCCCACATTTTCCAACAGCATCGAGACACACATTGGCAACAACTATAAGTGTCATAAACATTACATTCCACCCTGGCACATACAGCTCCAAGCAAAAGGTCACCCAGTGGCCTCAACCTCCTTCAGAAGAAGTGAGCCCGATAAATGTACCGACCACTGTTTATCCAGGCTCAGTGTCAGACTTTCTTTCTGATAGCAGAGACTTTTAATCTAGGCATTGATTTAAAATGTCCTTTGGAACAGTTTCAAGTATCAAACCAAGAACACAAACCATGGAGACCAATATATCCCCAGTTGCTTATGTCTTGTTACCAGCCTTTACAATGATGGATCTCCAGGAGCTCGCATATCTTCTCTGCTTGTCCAGGTCCTCCAGGCATGGGAAGCCACGATGCTGTGACCTTCTCAATAGGGCAAACCAGTGGGTCTGAAAACTCTTAGCAAAGGATGCATTGCATCCAGATCAGGTGGATTTGTCATACTTCCCAGGCCTGTGTCTCATAGATGATACTGAAGGATATTAAGGTTCCTGCTATTGAGTAAAAGAGTTCTGGTAGAAACAGGAAGGTAATCTGAATTAGCCCATCGCATACATTGCAATTGGTGTTACAACTGAATTCAACCAAAAATAAATCAATTTTGAGACACAGCAGAAAATTGTAAAACAAACAGAAGTTCATGTTGCCCTGGCAGTGGGAAGCTAAAAAACACTTCTTTTCCATATAAAAAGTTTCCTTCAGGAGTTGGCTAGTGGAAGCTAAAAAACTACCTCCAGATCCGAAGTTTTGCTGAGGAATGAGCCCAAGCTCATTCCTCAGAAGCTACCTTCCAATCTGACATAGAACTCAACTAAGTTGAAAATTTGAATTTTGAGAGAAAGCTCAAATTTTTAAAACAAACACATATTCATGTTCCCCTGGACGGGGGTACAAAACCCTCTTCATTTTGAGATCTGAAGTTTTCCTGAGCAGTTAGCCAATGCCATACCCTGGAAAGGGTGATAAAATTTAATTCAGCTAGAAACTTTAAATTTTGAGACAGAGATCAAATTTGAAAAACATATCTCACCCTAACGGGAAAATTGGAAAAACATTTTTCCCAGATGCGAAGTTTCCCTGAGGAGTTTGCCCAAGGCATACCTAGAAATTGGTGTTAGAACTCAATTCAGTTCAACTTGAATTTTGAGAGAAATAAATTTGAAAAAAGATAACAGCTTCATGTTACCCTAGAACCACTTCCATTCCATAGCTGGGTTTTCCCTCACGTGTTACCCCAAGGTGTATCTTAGATTTGGCAGTAAAACTTCATTCAGTCAGAAAATGTCACTTTTGACAGAGAACTCAGATATTGAAACACACAGGGTTAGGGTTAGGGTTAGGGTTAGGGTTAGGGTTAGGGTTAGGGTTAGGGTTAGGGTTAGGGTTAGGGTTAGGGTTAGGGTTAGGGTTAGGGTTAGGGTTAGGGTTAGGGTCAGGGTCAGGGTCAGGGTCAGGGTCAGGGTCAGGGTCAGGGTCAGGGTCAGGGTCAGGGTCAGGGTCAGGGTCAGGGTCAGGGTCAGGGTCAGGGTCAGGGTCAGGGTCAGGGTCAGGGTCAGGGTCAGGGTCAGGGTCAGGGTCAGGGTCAGGGTCAGGGTCAGGGTCAGGGTCAGGGTCAGGGTCAGGGTCAGGGTCAGGGTCAGGGTCAGGGTCAGGGTCAGGGTCAGGGTCAGGGTCAGGGTCAGGGTCAGGGTCAGGGTCAGGGTCAGGGTCAGGGTCAGGGTCAGGGTCAGGGTCAGGGTCAGGGTCAGGTCAGGGTCAGGGTCAGGGTCAGGGTCAGGGTCAGGGTCAGGGTCAGGGTCAGGGTCAGGGTCAGGGTCAGGGTCAGGGTCAGGGTCAGGGTCAGGGTCAGGGTCAGGGTCAGGGTCAGGGTCAGGGTCAGGGTTAGGGTTAGGGTTAGGGTTAGGGTTAGGGTTAGGGTTAGGGTTAGGGTTAGGGTTAGGGTTAGGGTTAGGGTTAGGGTTAGGGTTAGGGTTAGGGTTAGGGTTAGGGTTAGGGTTAGGGTTAGGGTTAGGGTTAGGGTTAGGGTTAGGGTTAGGGTTAGGGTTAGGGTTAGGGTTAGGGTTAGGGTTAGGGTTAGGGTTAGGGTTAGGGTTAGGGTTAGGGTTAGGGTTAGGGTTAGGGTTAGGGTTAGGGTTAGGGTTAGGGTTAGGGTTAGGGTTAGGGTTAGGGTTAGGGTTAGGGTTAGGGTTAGGGTTAGGGTTAGGGTTAGGGTTAGGGTTAGGGTTAGGGTTAGGGTTAGGGTTAGGGTTAGGGTTAGGGTTAGGGTTAGGGTTAGGGTTAGGGTTAGGGTTAGGGTTAGGGTTAGGGTTAGGGTTAGGGTTAGGGTTAGGGTTAGGGTTAGGGTTAGGGTTAGGGTTAGGGTTAGGGTTAGGGTTAGGGTTAGGGTTAGGGTTAGGGTTAGGGTTAGGGTTAGGGTTAGGGTTAGGGTTAGGGTTAGGGTTAGGGTTAGGGTTAGGGTTAGGGTTAGGGTTAGGGTTAGGGTTAGGGTTAGGGTTAGGGTTAGGGTTAGGGTTAGGGTTAGGGTTAGGGTTAGGGTTAGGGTTAGGGTTAGGGTTAGGGTTAGGGTTAGGGTTAGGGTTAGGGTTAGGGTTAGGGT